>NW_020175837.1:1412535-1493005 GCF_003031525.2 Neophocaena asiaeorientalis asiaeorientalis | reverse complement strand
TTTTTTGCGGTACGCGGGCCTCTCACTGTTGTGGCCTCTCCTGTTGAGGAGCACGGGCTCCGGATGCGCAGGCCCAGCGGCCATGGCTCACGGCCCCAGCCGCTCTGCGGCATGTGGGATCTTCCCAGACCAGGGCACGAACACGTGTCCCCTGCATCGGCAGGCGAACTCTCAACCACTGCGCCACCAGGGAAGCCCTCCCTCAATATTTTTGATCCATGGTTGGTGGAATTTGTGGGTAAGGGAGATGCAAATACTGAGGGCCCACTCTGATAGCAATTCGCTATGTTTACATGTTAGGTGCTGTTCTGAAAACTTCCTATGTATTTAGACATTTAATCCTTATGACGACCCCAAGGAGTGGTGTATTTTTCTCCTCATGTCACAGATGAGGAAACACATGGAGAGAGGTAAAATGCCTTGCATGCTACACCCCAGGTGAGCTGTAGAAGATCTGGTCATTGGGATTAGGGAGATGGTGGGTGAAGGAAGAGGGAGAGGGGGAGAGGGAGAAAAAGAGTGAAAGGCAAGATCCCTAGTTTAGTTGTCTGGTCTGGGGTCTCAGACTTGCGTGTGCATCAGAATGACCTGCGGGGCTGGTTGCAACGTAGATTGTTGACCCTACCCTGAGCTGCTCCTTCAGTAGATCCGGGGTGGAGCCTGAGAATTTGCATTCCTAATAAATGTCCAGGTGATGGTGATGCCGTTGATTGGGCGGTCACATTTCGAGACCGTTGGCCTAGGAAGTTGCTTGAATTGGCACTTTCAAAAAAAAATCAATACAGTTATTTAATTTCACACCATCATGTAAAACAAGCTATTAAGGCTAACACAAGCTCTGGTTACACGTTGTTTTTTCATTTGCACACTGGCCATCTCGGGCTATAAACCATTAAAAGGTTAGACAATGTCTGATATAGCATGTTTAGCAAAATGTGTTTTTAATGTTATTTAATGATTATTTTGCGAAGAGGATGACATTGTATCAGTACTTAAGAGCATGATGGCGTTAGTTCACTTGGGTTCAAATCCTGCCTCTCATTGCTAACTCTGGAGCTTTCTTGATTTGTCTATGCTTCAGTGTCTTTCTTTTTTTTCCAGTTGTATTGAGACAAACTGACATACAGGACTGTATAAGTTTAAGGTGATCTGACTTACGTACATCGTGAAATGATTAGCACAATAAGTTTAGTGACCGTCCATCAGCTCATATAGATACAAAATTAAAGAAACAGGAAAAAATGATTTTCTTGTGATGAGACACTCAGGGTTTACTCTCTAAATAACTTGCATATATGACATGCAGCAGCATTGATTATATTTATCATGTTGTACATTACACCCCTGGGACTTATTTATCCTATAACTGGAAGATTGCACCTTTTTTACTACCTTCCCCCAGTTCCCCCGTCACCCCATGAGTTGGCACTCTTAAGCCTAGACCAGGTAGGCTCTGGGAAAAAGCTCTCCACAGGTGCCCCTCCAGAAACTTCTGTTTCTCTTCCTGCCTTTTCAGGGGTTTCAGACCTTTCTGAACATTTTGAGCTGATATCTAGACCCATTTGCGTGAATCCAAGCCACTGCAAGTGAGAGGCTCTTACAGCCTGGCTCCCCTGTCTTACATATCTTGGGGCTAAGCAGGGGACCAAATCTGACAAAAATCCTTTCAATGTTGCCATGCAGAATGTCATAGTAGGAAGGAAATAGAGGGAAAACAAGGCCGTCCGAGCAGTGTGTGTTTACATCTTCACCCTATCCTTCCCTAACCCCACGCACCTAACACTGGCCCCTGCAAAGGGTCCTTTCTGGTCTGTCAAAGTCGGGGCCTATTGGCTGGTTAATTTCTGGTCTTAACTCTTGTAATTTACAATAATAAGAATAAAATTTGAAAGAATAGGCGTTAAGGTTAAAATGTAACAAGCTGTAACAGAAGAGAATGAAACAGGGGCTTTATTTCAGTTTCCATCTTGACTACTACCTGTCTTGGCAGGGAGCAGGGAGTTGAAATCAGGGAACCGGGAAAAGATGTAGGCATGGCGGTCTTATATGGTGCCATTGAGGAGAGGTGGTCGTTTGGGGGAGCATACTTGAAGTAGCTGTAGCACCTTTTAACTCTAGTTCAATGATGAGGTCAGCTATTAGGACAGAAATATAATTGGCATTAGGTAAGAAAATATTTCTAGTTAGAATCTTTGATATTACTCTGTACTGTTACTCCAAAGATCATATTTATTCTTTTGCCATATGTAGCTTATGGGAATTCTGCTTGTTCTGTAATAAACCAAAACAGAAAATTCTACTTCATTCTCTCCTCAAGACTTTTTGTTTGTTTGTTTGGTTTTGTGTAGGAGGAAATAATGTTAGCGTAAGTGGGCTTATTTCAAAACATGTGCGTTGAACAGTAATTCTCTTCCCTTCAACCTAGTGTTCTTCTCCCACTGCTCTGGCTGACTGGAACAGAGGGAAATTTATAGCCTGAAGCAGTCCCATGTCTGGTTTATGTATTAGTAATGCTCCCTGACTGTACAGGGCAGGCAAAGGCAGAGCTCGTGGCCCACAGCTTTGCAAGGCCCTGTATAATTTTCAGATCTTCCTGTGTTTTTGATCCAAACAATTTGGGTTAAAAGCGGTTCTAGGTCATCTTACCCCTGTCCGCCTTATATTATGGAAACCAAGAAACTGCATTACTAATGTTACAAAGGCCATCAAGATATGAATGTAAATACAAGACGTGTATTTTTATATAGCTGTGGCTTCAGGAATTTACAAAATTATAAGTCTTGGTGTTCTGGACAGAGTCACTACCACCCAGATTCTTAGCAGAGCCCTCTTAAGATAAAACTTAGCACCAAGTACAACCAAATAGCAAGATGAATGATTTTAAAGCATGGAGACAATAATTAGCCAAGTAATCAAACCTCTTTCCAAAGATAAAATAATACTTCCGTAAATTTAGCCTCGTAACCCTCCCTAATCCCTTGACGTTATCTTTTTCCTAATTCTGGTAGCATTTGCAAATAGAATATTATTTATGACTGAATCTTAGAGAATAAACATATTCTGTTATAAAAATCACTGGAGTGTAAGAACTGCCGTAGACCCCTGACAAAAGAACACAGGATGACAATACTTTGCAGAAAATTTTCACTGCAGGATGAGATAATGATTAGACCTATTGGGAGAGAACAATTGCGAATAGATTTGTTTTCACTGGCTAAGAACCAACCCAGACATGACGCTTCCTTGACCCAGAGCCCCACATATTTTGAGGATCAAGTGTATATTATTATTGACTTTTTTGTAAAAGATGTAGATCTGATATTTGTGAGGAGAATCAGTAAAATATCAAGTGAGGTTTTACAAGTGAATGACCATAGTAACAGTCCTTAGAATGAAGTGAAGAGGTGGCGTTGGGAAACAGCTCAAACAGCTGACAGGAGAAACTGCATGTGACACAGAAACAACTTAGCAAAGAGTATTCCTTATAGAGCACAAATCTAATACTTTCAATTCCCCCCCCCCTTTTTTTGTTTCTTGCGGTACGCGGGCCTCTCACTGTTGTGGCCTCTCCCGTTGCGGAGCACAGGCTCCGGACGCGAAGGCTCAGCGGCCATGGCTCACCGGCCCAGCCGCTCCGCAGCACGTGGGATCTTCCCGGACCGGGGCACGAACCCGTGTCCCCTGCATCGGCAGGCGGACTCTCAACCACTGCGCCACCAGGGAAGCCCTCAATTCCCTTATTAAAATGTTTTGTTGAACTCACATTACTCTTAGGAAAAATTTTAGAATCTACTTGCTCTAGTCTCTCTGTTCCATCCATCCTGGATTCTTCTAAATTTCTTTCCTCCTCCCCTTCTCCCTGCTCTGGCCTGAGTCCATTCTTCTCTTTAAGCTTGGTGTGCTCTTCACTCCCCCTTCCCCTCTGGCCATCCCTCAGGTCTTAACCAAAGTGACTTCAGAAAGTCCTCCCTTGATCTCCAACTCCAGGCTAGTCACTTCCTGAGATACTTCCATATTCCTTATTCCATCTCAGCACTTACCACAACTGCACTTACTTCTTTCAAGACAAGTGTGATGGGTTGAATGGTGGGCCCCCTCCCAAAAGATATGTCCATGTCCTAATTCCCAGAACCTGTGAATGTGACCTTATTTGGAACAAGAGTTTTTGCAGATGTTAAAATATCTCAAGATGAGCTCATTCTGGAATTAGGGTTCCCTTAAATCCAATGACAAGAGTCCTTAAAAGAGAAAGGCAGAGAGAGATTTGAACCACAAATGTGGAGACAGAGGCAGAGATTAGAGTGATGTAGCCCAAGCCCAGGGAAGCCTGTGGGCCACCAGAAGCTGGAAGAGGCAGTGAAGGATTCTTCTCTGGAGCCTTCAGAGAGAGAGGACAGCTCTGTTGACCCCTTGCTTTTGGATTTCTGGCCTCCAAAATGATGAGAATAAATTTCTGTTGCTTTTGAGCCTCTGAGTGTGTGGTAATTTGTAGCACAGCAGCCCTAGGAAGCTATTACAGCTGGAAGAATATATCTTCCCTGTTAAACTATAAGCACCAGAAGGCTGATTGCTGAGCCTGCCACATGACAAGCAACTTGGGAATGACTGACCAATTAGATGGCTAATTCTCAGCTACTTGTAGACACGCTTGAGGTCAAGGGGAACTTCCGTAAATTGGAGAGATGGTCCTCCAGACATACCAGCTTGAAGAAAGAATTGCAGCAGTGCATTTCGTAGTAGCTTCTGCTGGCCTCTCATTGTGGTACCGCATAGATATTAATGTTGTTTCTCAACATTGTATTTTAAACTCCTGGGCTATAAAGAATCATATTTTATTCTTCTCTGTATTTCCTTGGGTTAGTTCTAAGTTGTTTTTGTTTTGGTGTTTGCTTGATAATTAATTAAATGTTTGATTGCAGACAATTGGCTTTCATGAATTATTCCCTGAACACAAAGCCAATTCTCATGAAAAGGCATAGTTAGTGGGATAGGTCATTTAAAAAAAAATTACTGACTTGGAGTCAGGGCCATTTGATAAACTGGTGTGATTTTATAACAGGGGTTGTCCTCTGTTACACCAGAAGTTACAACAGAGTAGCTTAGAGGTTGTAATTTAGTATCAGCTTCCTTCAATAACATCATAGAATATAATTAGTATTGGGGTAGAATTCAACTTAGTAAGCACTTTCACATCGTTTTTTCATCAAGGTGCTGTAAAAATTATCTGAGACAATATAATAATTCCTTGTGATTAAAAAATAAAATGATCTCTTCAATATTTACAAGAAATCTTTGATTAAAATCTCTCTCCAACTCTATGTGCCCCTGAATTTACTGAGTGAGAGTTTGGCTAGTGAGAGATAACTGCATTATCTTATCTTGTTTTCCCTTGTGCCTTGCCAAGTTCACATCGTAGGATAAATAACACTCAGACTGAGACACAGTAAGCAACTTTCTCTAGGTCTCACACTCATTAAATAGCAGTCTCAGGATTGGAACAATTCTTCTAACTTCATCTTTATTTTTCTTATCACTTATTCCTGTTGACATGAGTGACTCCATTTTGCTCATGAGGAAATAAGTTTGGAGAGGCAGTTCATTGCATGGAAATTCAGAGGGTAATAAAGCTGGAAAAACAAAGTGTAGAGTGTAAAGGGTGTTTGAAGACCAGCCGGTCCTGGGTTGAGGCTTGTGTGAAATCACTCCTAGTGGTTGCTAAGGAACACTGGATCCACTGGAATGGATCAGTCTGGGTCCTTCTCCCAGTTTCATCCAAAGCTGCATTGATTTTTACCTCTTTTGCATCACATGGATCCTCCTAAAACCTTATTTTAAGAAAAGATCCAACTCCTAAAAGACAAACAAACAAAACACAACACAGTCACGTAATCTGAAACTCACATATCCAACCCCTAATTTCAAAGGTGAAGACACACTGCAACGGATCAGAGCCAGGACTGGACCTCAGGCTCTGCCCTCCCAGCCCTCACCACATGGTCTACCAGGGCCCTTATGCCCTTAGGGAATGGGTCCCCATGGTCAAAGGACAAGGCCTTACTAACTGCCTCTTGTTTATCCCTCCCTACAGTCTAGAAGCATTAACCCTGGCTGGGAGAGACAGTGTCATAGTGGCAGCTGAGGTCTGCATGTTCTGATCCAATCTGCAATGTTTGGCTCAGCTGTTTCTTCCCCAGAAAAGTAGACAGTGAAGTCTGGGGGAGGCTCTTCAGGGCTTTTCCTCCATTGCCCTAAGCCAGGCATTTTTGGAATTACGGGCTGGACCCTATTTCATTTGTAGAGCAGCCTTCCAATCAAGAACACTTCAACCTGGTCTTCTCTGGGCCCCATGATTAATCTTTATCACCAGCTAGTTTTAGAACTGGACCGAGAGATCAGGAAAGAGAACAAAGCCTTCTCCTTGCTTCCTTATTCTGAAGGGTCATTTTGCAGCTACCTTAAGGAAAAGATAGGCCCAACAATAGAGTGGGCAGCTTTTATTATGAGAATGATTTAGATGGGCCACATGTACGCTGCTCATTTAGAATTTGGTTAATATGCTCCAACTCTTCTGGAAAGTACTAAGGAAACCTTAATGACTTCATATGGGCTCCTTGGGACATCCTTAGAGCAATCTGTATTGACGATCCCCGACATGATTTTTCCAGTAGATCTTAGATAATATACATCCAGATACCTATTGAAGTTATTTGGATTCTGTCGATGAAAGACTCCATTGATTATCAAAATTTCAAACCAGATAAGAGATAGAACCTCGTTAGGAATTTGTGAGGATATTCTGCAGTATATCTGTGATTGGAAGTTGAAGCATGCTGGCCTGAAAGAGATGAAGCACATCTGTTTACTCCAGTGACGAGCAGTAGAAAAGCAAGGTTTATAGCATGTTGTCTTGGAAACAATATGCTTTTTGATACTGAGGTTACTTTCTATTAAATGTCGTATTTATTTGCATATCTACATCAGAGTTAGGATTCTTCTTTTAAATTTTTATTAGACTTGATTTACAATGTTGCATTACTTTCTACTGTACAGCAAAGTGTATCAGTTACACATATACATATATCCACCCTTTTTGAGATTCTTTTCCAATATAGGTTTCTTTTTCATCTTTTCTTGAACTCCCTGCTTCTTTATATCTGATGCTACCGAAGACCTCCACCGGAAGTGATTCTTTGCCAACATTTAGGACTTACTGGATTGGCTAGCTAATGAGAAATCCTGAAAAATAAGTGACAAATGAACCAACTGAAAAAGTATGCTCCGTTGATAGAATTGAAAGGAAATTTTCTTTTTCATTCTCTCATCAGAAATGTTCTTGTCTTGTTGCCTGCCTCACTAAGGAGGGGCAACTATTCTTAAACAAGATCTAACATTTACTTGAAACCAATGGTTTTCAGTAAAGGGTTTTTAGGATAAATGCAGGCTTACTGGTAAATATTGGTTTAATCTTCAGGGAAAATTAAAAGCTTGTGGTTTGGCATTGACGGCAAAAGGCAGATGTATAAGGTCTAGGAACCGAAGGGTTGGTAAAATCGCCAAATAATGTTCTCTATTCCAGCTCCAGGCAAAAGAACCAGAATATACCCATTCATTTTCTCCTAAAGGAAAGAATTATCCCAAACCTAGGATCGCTGAGTAAAATTCAATCAGTCTTTTTCAATGCTTCGCTTAGTAGTGCTATATATTAAGCTCTTCTCATAACTTACCCACCCAAGGGTCTGGTAGAATAGAAATCATGGTAATTTGTGCTACTTTTTGTGGAGACTGTGTCTTATAAACTGAGCATAATAGCATGTTGTGTGACTCCGTTTATTGCCCAATTATAGTTCACGTGGGCATGTTTAGCTGAGTAGCATTAGTTGCTTTCTCTCACATACAGCTTTGCTGGAACTTTTCGAAAACATTTTGCTGATCGCAACTTGGTAATTGCTCATGTCTTATTCAATTCACTCATCATAAATGCAAGACTTACCTCATTTCCCATCAGTTCCTGGTTTCTTCTGCTGTTGCTTCTTTTCTCCTTCTTTTTCTGTACAGCCTTCGCTTTTTCTGAAAGAGTGCAAAATAAAACGCCAGCAAGCACTTAGCTCTGCCATCTGGGTACGGTCTGAAATGGAATTCACCCTCGATGAACCAGAGGTGAGGGACAGCAGTTAGCTCCCCAAAGCCTCTTCCTGCCCTCCTCCCTCGTGACCTCAGAGGGGAATATCCGATGTCCCCAAAGATGAGCACGCAGACGCCCTACCCGTGGTAGGAGGCTTCATTCGGCGAGCCACTCACCCAGAAGAGGTTTCCTCTACCCATTTGTCAGAGAGGTCTCGTGGTCAGCAAAATGTGTGAGAGAACAGCATTCCATAGGGAAGGGTTTAATTATCACTGTTCGTGGTTCCATTTATGGTCTTGTCTACTTCTGTGAAAGATTCCGCAAGTAAAACGGGTTAAATCTCATCATGTGGCCCAAAAAAAGCCCGTGAAACAATGCCAGGCAGAAATGCCTTCAGCAGAAAGCTTCTGTTCCTTGTGGGAAAGCTTAGGGTTTCTGTGTGTCCTTGGAGGCTGTGTGTTCTGGGCTCTCTGAGGCCAGAGAATCCTTTGGCCTCACGCCAAGATACTGTGTCCTCCCACTGCTAGGGGGAGGGGATTCCCCTTAAGGTATGATTTCCAATAGTCACCAAGTAAGGTGGTTCCTAGCAGCTGCATAGCATGGGACAGGTGTTTCTGCCTTTGACCTTACCGTTGGTCCACAGTAAGAGAAAATGATGTTTTGGGAGAGGGGGTAGGCAGAACACAATTCCCAACTGAAACAGGCTCATTGGCTTAATTGCCCTGCACAATACAAGATAGAAGGGAGAGAATTTAGACTATCATTCACCTAATAAATACCTTCACATATTCAGAGACACAGAACACACAGAATCATTCATTTTTAATAATTATATTGATACTGATTTTATTGTGTTGGTTGAATTAGTTATTCACCACTCTAACATGGTTGGGTACCCAAAGAGTCCATTTCTACCCGTCAGATCTTGCTTTTCTTCAGGTCTGCCATCTTCCTCTCTGCCTAGCCAGGACCTTGGACCTGGAAGCTAGACCTCATCCATACCTTTAGGACGAAACCTTAACCTCAGTGAAATTGATTTAGAGAAACTTGGCCAACCTCGGGCATTAGTCTGTATACTGATTTCCGGCCTTTTGCCTTGATCTTGAGACCACATATTTCCCCAGTCCTGGTAGTAAATATCCTCCTTATGCTCTGTGTCAAGGCCATCCCTGTCTTGGGTCCTGTTCATTATCCTAGTCCTTGCAGAGTGGGAAAACCCACAGTCCTTGCCGCAGTGGAGATCTGCCCCTGAGTCCCCATTGCCATGCTTCGGGCTGTGCTCCCCAACATAGAACTTGCCAAGGCTGCCCATTTTCTGAGTACCACCTACTCCCGGACTCCTGATCCTGGGTCCATCCCACCTGCAAGGATACCCCCTTCCAGCAAGAGGCTTCATAACACTGCTCTTTGCCTGCCTGCTCTAGCCACGCCCTTCAGATACTCTCTTCTGCTTGCTAAGGGGGACTTCCTCCCAGCTTCTATGCTGCGGCTTCCTTCAGATCAGTACCGATCAAACTCAGAGACTGTGTCCTGACCCACCCCGGCCTGCCTCATCTGCTGTAGTTAACCCGGGCAAGTTCTGAGACGGGGTGTGGGGTAGCATCACCTAGAAAGGAATATCATTGTAAAACTGCAGAAGGACAACTCTGGAGATGCTTTAGACACAGATTAGGCAAGCATGAGATAACCAGCTGCCCCCAAGGCAGGTGCTCCAGGACTAAATGAGGAGGACGGTAGACTTCTCCAGTAGGAAGAAGCAATCAGGCACACCCCATGTCAGCAGGGCCCAGGGTTTCCTGGGCACATATATGTAGATAAAGGTAAAGAGAGTCTTCTCCTCTGTGGAACATGCACCCCAAGGTCAAAGACAAAGTAAGTCCATTGGAGCTGGTGATGAGTATGACTATACGAAGGATGCTCATCAAACCTAGGATAAATTACGTCCATTATCTTCTTATTTACCAAGGCCTCCACGGGTAAAATTATACTGCTCAGACTTAAAAATAATAGGTAGTATGTTTATTATGTCCTAGCATCTAAGATAAATGTTTTACATCTTTTATGTTATTTAATTTCCATAAAACTCTTCAAGGTAGGTATTATTATACTCTTTGTTTCAATGAGGAAACCAAAATTTAGAGAAATAAACATCCTTCCCAGGGTCCCACAACTGGGGAGTGAAAATTTGGGGTTTGACCCCAGGTCTTCCTGCTCTAAATAATGTATTGCTATGTTGACACAACAAGAGTGGTACCAGAACAGGTTTTCTCTTCAAGATGTTCTCACAAAATTTAGCGTACTATTTTTCAAGATTCTAAGGTAGGTTTCAAGCCAGATACTCTGGTTCCTGCTGCTTGTGGATGTGTGCCCTATGGTAAGGCAGGAAATGTCAGAAATCATAAATAGGAAAAGTGAAAACGAGCTGGAACAACAATACAAGAAAACTTAATTACCTATTACCGCCAAAAGGAGGTGTAGGGTTAATTTTTTGCTAGAGCAAAAATAATATTTGCGTCACGTTTCCTGTATACAAATTGTCCTGAATGTTCTCGGCTTTTCTATACGGTCCTTTGTTCCTTTGACGCTGTTATTTTTGTATATAAATAAAACCCCTTGTTTACATTACTGCTTCAGAGGCTTTGGGGGTAGAAAAAGGAATAATTTTCTGAAATTGGTCCACCCTCAAATCATGCCATAGTTAAAACAATGGAGAGAGCAGGGTGGCCCACTCTATCCTGCACAATTTTGACAATAACTGAAAAAAAAAAGTGTCAGCGTGGAAGCCAAGATTTTCACAAAAATCCTCTTAGGGAAAATCTTGGTTTTGGTTAAAGCAGCATCCGTGGGAGATGATGCACATGGTACCAGGGTACAGATGTGGGAAGGAGGTCAGGGGCCACTTGGAGGTTTCGTTTCTAGGGTGCAGGTGACTGTAACAATTCAATTCCAAAAAGTTTGGTGAGAAATGTATCATGGGCCCACCAAGAAGTATGAGTAGGGCCCTGAGAGGCTGTGGCTCATCCCAGGGGCACCAAGTCAGGAAAAAGCAAATGGAAGTGTAACTTCAGGTCAAACTGTGATGCCCAGGAAGCAGGGCTGTGGGGCAGTGGGCAGTTTTCTGGGAGGGAGAGATTTGTGTGGCTCTGACAGGGTGGCCGGAAACAGAGCTGCTGATGACCCAGTGACTGGGTGTGCCAGCCTCCGGGCTGAGGGCCTTGCCTGTCTGGCCTCATGCAACTCTCAAGGCCAGCTCCATGAGGGGAGGGCAGTGAGAAGCCCCCGTTTAGAGGTGAGGACACGCGATTTCAAAGAAGTAAGTAATTCTCCAGAGATGGTGAACCCACAGTCTTAGCGGCTGTCCCGTACTTCCCTGCTGGAGAGATGGAGCTGGGCAGGATGGGAGAGCATGCCTTCATATGCAGTCACTATTTCTTTTAATGGATTTGTGTCCCACATTGACTACTTTTTTTTTGAACTGAAGTATAGTTGATTTAGAATATTGTGTTAGTTTCAGGTGTGCAGCAAAGTGATTCAGAATATATATGAAATATCTATTCTTTTTCAGATTCTTTTCCATTACTGTATAGGTTATTACAAGATAACCTTGTAATGTTGAATATCTAGTTCCCTGTGCTACACAGCAGGACCTTGTTTATCTTTTTTATATATAGTAGTGTGTATCTGTTCATCCCAAACTCCTAATTTATCCCTCCCCACCTTTCCCCTTTGGTAACCAAATGTTTGTTTTCTATGTCTGTGAGTCTTTTACTGTTTTGTAAATAAGTTCATTTGTATCATTATTTTAAGATTCCACATATAAGTGATATCATATGGTATTTGTTTTTCTTTGTCTGACTTACTTCACTTAGTATGATAATCTCTGGGTCCCTCTATGTTGCTGCAAATGGCATTATTTCATTCTTTTTTATGGCTGAGTAGTATTCCATTGTGTATATATACACCACATGTTCTTTACCCATTCATCTGCTGAGGGACACTTAGGTTGCTTCCATGTCTTGGCTATTGTAAATAATGCAGAAACAGTCCCTATTTACTGAGCATTGCTGTGAGCCCAATACTATCTTAGATCATTCTGGGGGGCTCTCCATCTGCAGTATCTTTGGAGAGAAGTCCTGGTTGGAATGTCCCACAGTTGATGACCCCGCAGAGGGTACCACTGTGGTTACGCTTGGTGGGGGCTGCCCAGGTGAAAGATGCCTCCTCTCCTACAGGGCATTCTTCAGAGAAGACCTTCTGCCCTTTCTTTTCTCATTTTCTCTTCCCTTGAGTTTGCTCCATGCCTTCCTTTTCTAACATCCTCTGCTCCTCTGTGGCACTGGGAGGGCAAGGAAAATTTATAACACGATCAGAGGAGGACGCAGAGAAGACATTAAAGGAATATAGACAAACTAAAGAACTTAATCAGAGATGAGTGATGGATGTATTGCAATGATCAATTGCTGAGAATAAGAATTATGGGTTTGGGGTGGGGGGAAGGACCTGGCTCTACACCTGCTGAATTCAAATTACCTGTAAGAGACATCTCTTTCCTTCTACGTCTAGCTGTGGTATTTTTGCTTTCCTCACATCCCTCTTCTTCTGAAACAGAGAAAATCAGGCCCTGGGGTAAACATCATTTTTCAGGGACATTCAAGAGGCTTTATTATAGAATTTAGTTAATTTTGCCACTACCCCAGCTTCGTTTCAGTATAAGCCTGTTCTTGAGGTGATACATTCATTTTTGAAAAGCAGACTCTTCCCCTTCCCTCCCACCCCTCCCTCCCCCTCCTTCTTCTCCCCTCTATCCCCCATTTAACCCTTTCTCTCTTCCTCCATATACCTGATTCTTCCCTTGCTTCATTCCTATGTCACACTTTCTTGAGCTGTACAGTGAGCCTGCCATGGTGAGCCTGTGGACGTGAGGAAGCCCTTGGGAGCTCAGGGTTTCGAGAAGAAGTGCCCACTTAAGACGTCAAAGGCTCTGGGATTTCTCCTTTGCTGTGCCCACCTCGTAAATTTGGGGAAGAATGCTTCTGGAGAGGAAGTGTTCACCAGGAATCTAGCAACAAATGTTTCCTGTTCATCTCAAAGGGAGCACACAATTTTTGCTGGCTCTCTGGGGAGGGCTTTTATGTATGTTTTAAGAGATTGGTTGGGGGGCAGGCTCCAAACCTAGGTTGACACAAAGCCAAAACGCTGACCACTAGCAGCATTTGTGCCCATGATCAGAACGTGAAGTCGGCCAGATGCCACCGCAGGGTTCAACTCCTATCCTTAGAGGGACCCAACTGGACGGGATTCCCAAAGCCCTCCTCACCTCTCCGTCTGCCATAGCTGCTCACATGATAAGGTCAAAGCAAAGCAGAAGAGCCGGCCTTGAGAAAAGGCTAAGATATTAAGAAAGTACTATTTATCAAGGACTAATTAACTCACATTAAATATGTGATAGACACCTTATTGATCTAAATTCATCCTCATAAGATTTAGTTATGGGTGTTGTCATCTTATTTTAAGTAAGTGAGGAAGCTTCTGGACTGAGAGACTAAATGCTCACCCAGGAGAGCACACCAGGGAGGTGTAGGGCACAGATTGGAACATATGTCTGCAGTGCCCTTCCTCCCACCGTCAGGCATCGTCTTGTTCAAGCTTCTGTATGTGAGCACATGACCTTGAAGCTATGGATGGCAAGGTGCAAAAATGCCTGATTCCTGGGCTCTTAAGCAGCCTTTGCCTATGAAGGCTGAGCCGCATTGGTCCCCATTCCAAAGGGGCAGGGAGGGTAGATATTTAAAAGAAGCAGCTGTTATATGTTTGTGACCAAATTGCTATGAGATTGAGCTCTTCCTTTTAATGCAGGGTTTTTCTCCGTTTATTCCTCCATTCCTCTCCAGTTTGTCTGGATGTGTGCACACGTGCATTTATACAATCACACTCCCGTGCACCCTTGCGGTCATAATCTGCGAACCTAGCCTGATCCAAGCATCTCCTCTGGAAGCCCGCTCTAACTGACCTTGGCCCATCTGGGGACTGGCATGGTGTACAGAGATCCCACTGGGGAAATCAGCTCTGCTTTTGTGGCTCTGACACGGCCTGTGCAGAATTTCACAGCTGATAAGCAGGAGCTTCTCGGCAGGTTCTGCCAACTAATTAGACCTTTTCTTTCTGATAACGCTGAAAAAGATACAGGCCAATCACGAGAGAGCTTCAGATCTCAGGAGCCTGTGATACTGTGACCTGTGCTATTAAAACGGGCTAAGGGCTCTGGTGGGGATGGAAGCCAGAGCCTTGGAGGTCACTTCACACCCAACATCTTTAAAGGTGAAAGGGATGGTGGGAGGGAGCAGCAGGGTTATTCCCCAGCCCCAGGGAGGGTTCACTGGGGGATAAGGCTGGTTCCCCCGGAGCCCATGGTACCTTTCTTTCTGATCCCCAGCAAGAGTAATGTCGCTAACGGGCCTAAGAGATGTAGTAAATCTGTTTTCAGTGCCTGCAAAATAAATAGATAAATCCGAAGTACAATTATAGAAAAATAAAAGTTTGACTTTTAGATGATTAGTAATTTGGAAACTACTCCAAAATAATTCACTGTAATTCACCAGATTATACTACTACTAAATGTTCTTGAAAATCCAAATACTGATCTTGGAAAGGGGAAGGGATTTATATGCTTAAAAATATACCCCAAAAGCAGAAAATCAATATGTTTAACTACATGAATTTAAAATCTTTTTATGACAAAAATACCCGTAAATTCAATTAAACATTAAATGCAAACTGAGAAAAAAATGTTGGCAGCAAATATGGCAAGAGCTGATATTTCAATTACACAAAGATAGCTTTAATAACTAAAGTATTTATACAAATTCCACTAAAATTGAGTAAAATACATGAACAAATGATATACCAAACAAAAAATACACATGTTCTACAAACAGGCAATGACTTCAAGCCCATCATTAATGACAAAAATGCAAATAAAACTGCAATGAGATTTCTCCCATACAATTATCTAGAATTGTTTTTGAAACGACACTATTTAGTGCTAGCAAGAGGGTCTTGCATTGATCATTCTCATATCAGTTGTTGGGAATTTAGATAGATTAGCATAAATTTTATGGAAAGCATTTTGGCAATATTAATATATAAGTCTTTAGAAAAACTACTCTTAGACCCATTTCATTTCTGGAAATCTCTTCTAAGAAATAACACAGGAAAAATTTATACGCAGATATTCATTAGAAAATTATTTATAGTAGAAAAAAATGGAACAACTTCGAAGTTCAACATACAAAGAATGGCTAAATAAATGGTGAATCTTTAAGATGACACACAGACCACCCATCAGAACTGGAATTTTTGAAGGACATTGACTAAGACAGAAAAAATCCTCGTGATGTGATAAGAGAAAATATGACGTATTAATTGAAAATATATAACGCATTTTATTTTTTATCAAAGGGGTACAGTCCAAATTTTATTTTTAATAACGTTCTGTGAAATCAAAGATGACTAGGAATGCAAAATATATAAGTGCATTCAGGACTCTGGATTTGGTCACCCACCCTCTGTAATGACTCAACAGACCCAAGAAGAATGCACAGTCTTGCACTCAGGTGAGTGCAGTGAGACCGAAAAAGAAAATAAACTACAATAAATAACGTTGGCAGATGAAATTTGCTCCTGCAGGATTTTCTGGGGTAGAATCTGAAGCCCTCATAAGTGCGTGGTTTTGGGGTGTGTGTGTGTGTGTGTGTGTGTGTGTGTGTGTGTGGAGAGGGGTGTGGAGTTGTAGATGATTCTGCCAACTGCTGGTGTGTAATTGGTATATGCTGAGGTAGGGGCACCGCATCTATGGTGAGGCTGGAGAAAGGGCAGTGGAAGGATGGGGCTGTCTCCTATCTGTCCTCCTCAACGTGCTCAGAAAGAGAACGAGGAGAGATGAGTCACTCAACGTCTGTGTTGAATATTGTTTTCAAGATCGTGCTGGACCTGTGAGGTCAATATACGCCTAAGTTTTACTCCTTCCAGAGAAATAAGCACGCTGTCCACAAGCATTGTTTTTATTTTCATCCGAAATATTTAACTACAAAATATGACTAGCATCACAATTCCAACACAAATTGCCCTGTTATTGTCTTTTATACCCAGAGGTCAGCTACTCCTATTGCCTTCTACTTGAAGTTAAAAATATACTAGATTGGAAGAGTATATAATGACACGAAAAATAAACACGTGATTGATTATTTGAGGTGGAACAATATACTTGTTAAGATTGTGGGCACTGGAGTCACACTTCGTATTTGAACCTCAGCTCGACTGCTTATTTACCTTGGACAAGTTGCTTAATTTCCCAAAGCCTCAAATTTCTTGTAAATAAAGTGAGTAACCTACCTCATAGTGTTGTTGTGAAGATTTAATGAGACGATTTGTGTAAATCATTTAACACGTGGCAAGAGCTCAGTAAATATTAACTGTTCTTATTATGAACATTATAAAAATTGGATAACATCAAGTATTTACTTGAGGACTTGGTATTTTCCAGGAACTATGCCACATTCCAAAGATACAAAGATGTGTTCTTTTACTCAACAGATGTTTATTGAGCACTTACTATGTGCCAGACACTGTTCTAGGGACTTGGGGTATACGAGTGAAGGAAATAAACAAAGATCCCTGTCCTTATGAAGGAGACAAACCATAAACACTAAACATAAGATATAATAAAAATTATATAGGATGTGAGAGGGTGCTAAGTATTATCAGACGTGGAAATGAAGGATGGGGGCTGGTTGAAGTGTTAAGGAAGAGAGAGTCAGGTGCTGGATTCTAAAAGATGACCTTTGGCTTCATGGCATGCTTGTCCTATTTGACGAGAGGACACAGGAAGTGAAATGGAATCATAGTGAGAGTGTGATCAGCTTGCCTAGGAAAGGGGAAGGCAGCTTTGGTGAGCTAGCTCTCCATGGGCAGATGGGAAGCTCTCTGTGAATGGACAAGACAGGAAGGAGATTCTAGACAGAGTGAATAGTACACACAGAAGCATGACGGTGAAAGATCACACACGTCTGTAGCATTACAAGGGACCAGGAAGGTGGGAAAGAAGGCTGGAGGTGCAGGACGGGTAAGGTGAGAGGGCTTTCGGGTGAGGCTAAAGGTTTTTTTTTTAATTAATTTTTATTGGAGTATTGCTGCTCTACACTGTTGTGTTAATTTCTGCTGTACAGCATAGTGAATCAGCTACATGTACATATCTCCCCCCTTTTGTGCATTTCCTTCCCATTTAGGTCACCACAGAGCACTGAGTAGAGTTCCCTGTGCTATAGAGTAGGTTCTCATTACTTATCTACTTTATACATAGTAGTGTGTATGTGTCAATCCCAATCTCCCAATGCCTCCCACCCCTCTGCCCCCGCCCCCCAGCATCCATACGTCTGTTCTCTACGTCTGTGTCTCTATTTCTGTTTTGCAAATAAGTTCCTCTGTATCATTTTTCTAGATTCCACATATAAACAATATACGATATTTGTTTTTCTGACTAGGATTTAGGATGGCTTATGAAGGCAACAAAGAGTTATTAAAAAGTCTTAGCTGAGAAATAAGATAACCAGATACAGGTTTTAGAGGGTGTGTTCTAGTGTGGGGATCTATGTGTTTGCCAGTAAGATCTTTTAAGAGGTGATATAATGACCCAGATGAACCAGAACAACGGCAGAGAAGCTGGAGGGATGCAATGGATTCAAGAGATATTTAGAAAGTAAACTGGAAAATATGAATTACCCATTGAATGGAGGGATAAGCAGGATAGAGCACTCAAGGATGATCTCTAGATGCTTGGCTTTGATGACCAAGTGGACAATAAATTGGGATATGTGGACCAGAAGATGAACACATGGGGAGTAGGCTGGGGAGGCAGAGAGATAATGTCTTAGAAGTGCCAGATTATAATCAACTTCACTTCTTGGAGGGGAAAATCGAGAGGATTAAGTTTTTATGAATCAGTGGAGAATATATAATAGATGCGGTAACACAGAAAGGGAGTGTGGGAGACTGGATGGGGCACATTCAAAAACATTACATTGAGATGTGCTAATGTCAGGCCCATCTCAGAGAGACACAGGAGATCATGACTCACCAGCATTTAAATAAATAAATACCCAAGATGTATTCAGCATCCATGTGGGCAAATGAGAGAGCATCTCTCTTCTGAGGGTCCCAACGGTCCGTGTCGAAGGAGTGGGTTCGTCATGCCTCTGGGGCCGGGACTCTCCTCCGTCAGGACCACTAAGGACTCAGTTGAGCAATATCGATGTCACAGCTTCTTATTGATGATTCTTACCTTGAGCAGGTCTTCAGGGTTTTAATGATCTTATTAAGACCTCTTGCAGATCTCTATCTCTGCTGTTTCACACATGAAGACACCTATGCTCAGAGAGGTTGCAGGGGTCACTCAGGGTCATGTGATTATTTTATGGTGGAGACAGGATAAGAATCCTGATTAATCAATCAGGATTGATTGGGCTTTGAGTTGCAAGTAAGAAAGGTCTGGTTTCAAATGGACTTGAACAAGAAAAACATTTATCATCTCGCTGAAGGGGAAGCCCAGAACGGGGCGGGGATGGCTCCTGGCCTGGAGCCGTCATGTCAGGGACCTTACTTGATTTTCCTGCCTCTCTCTTGCTGTGTCCTCCTCTACGTGTCAGCTTTGTATTCAGGCAGGCTTCCCTCCCGGTCACAAGTTGGTTGCCAGCAGGAGCCGGGACCATATCCTTTCCTATTCCTTTCAATCAGGAGAAAGAGAAAATATTTCCCCCAATCAAAAGTCATTTTCTTCAGTATAATTGGGCTAACACAGGCTTCTAACCATCTCAGGACAAACAGCTATAAACAGGGGCATAGCATGCATTGGCTGCCTTAGCCTGAGTTGTTCAATTAGTTCCTGGCAAGAAGGAATGGAATTATTATCATTGGTTAAGACTAATTAGGAAACACTCAGGGTTGGCTTTCACTGAATAATGTGGGCAGAGAAGGAAAGGACAGCCGTTGAAACAAATCAGGGTTCAGTTAGAACAGCACTGATTAGTAGGACTTTTGGCAATGAAGGAAAAATATTCTATATCCACACCATCCAATAAGATAGCCACTAACCAAATATGGTGATTGAGTACTTGCAATGTGACTAGCAGAATTGAATTCTCCATTTTGTTTCATTTTAATTCATTCAGCTGTTCCACTGTGCTGTCCTAATTTTAATTCATTTAAGTGGACGTAGGCATGGAGTTAGAAGGATGAAGGGGTTGTGGGTGCTTGAGGTAACCACCTGTGTTCCCCACCCTAGTGTCACGGGTCCTGAATGTCCATCCCACGACTACTACTGCCTCTCACAATGATTGCCGCCCAGGCTTTATTTTCATATTTACCATATTGCCATACCGTGATGTCCAAAGGGCAGCTCAGGATCTGATGATGGGGTTAGAGCGGGAGGAGAATGACAATTCTTCAAGAAAATCAAAGCACAGCATTTGGATCAAGTTAAGAATCCTCCTGTACAGTGAAAGCAGATACAAAATGATTTTTTTCAACAGCACAGATTTCCCCCAAATATAAAAGACCGTTGGAAATAAAAAAGGATGGAGAACCACAATGCTTAAATCCCTGATAAATCAGTGTACTGATAACATCTATTAAACTCAGAGAATAATGTGAATAATTACTATAGAAACAGAATACTTTAAAAGAAATTACCCAGCATTTTTAAAGAAAGAGCAACCCTTTTTGTTTTGTATTTTTTACGCAAAGCTGCATAATCAAAGATGATGGGTGTGCTCGCAAGTAGCTCTTCGGTGCTTATATCCAAGCAAAGCTCTGCAGAAAGGATGAGCCCAACAGCACGAGGACAGACCAAGGTCAGTAGTATGGTGACTACACACTCCCATATACTGAGATGGTTCTGTGTTTATACCTGTTATTCTGGCGCTTTCACAGGTGTGCTGGTTTGGACAATAAATTCTGTTGTCACTCTGCCAATGGAATACAAAGAGCCAGCGTGGCATTCCTCTCTGGGAGACAAAAGGAATATACCTTGATCTCTAACACAAGTGAGGTGCACAGTACCTTGGGAGCTGACTGGCTCTGGCACCTCTGAAAACCATCTCACCTTGTGGAAAATAGGCCTAGCCTCAGGAGCACGTCCAGCAATGCCAAGGGATTCCTCCACTGGCCATCACTGGCCATCCCTATATATGGAGCTGCCCTCAAAAACAATATGGCGATGGGTGATGGCCATCACTCAGGATGATGTGACCTCACTTGAACTCTTTGACCTCTCTGACCTTCTGACCCCAGTTCCTCAGATCTATGGCACAATGACCAAGAGTTAAAAAAAATTAAATCATTAAAACGTAACCTCATTTGTATTATCCAGGGTCACGCACCATGGGGCTTAAAGAGTTGAGATGCCTGTTTTATATTACTTGTTAATGTAAATATACCAATGTTAAAGAAATATAAGGTTTTAATATTGAAATATAGCTATTTTAATGTGGCTGCATTGAATTTTCTCTATCAATAATTGTCTTGCCTTGATTTTCCTGTCTGTTAAAAAAAAAAACAGTTCTGAGGGCTCCTGATTAATTTTTTTAAATTGAAGTAGAGCTGATTTACAATGTTGTGTTAGTTTCAGGTGTACAGCAAAGTGATTCAGCTATACATATAGATGATAGATAGATAGATAGGTATATTTCAGATTCTTTTCCCTCATTGGTTATTACAAAATATTGAGCAGAGTTCCCTGTGCTATACACCAGGTCTCTGTTGGTTATCCGTTTTATATATAGTAGTGTGTATATGTTAATCCCAAACTCCTAATTTATCCCTCCCCACCCACCTTTCTCCTTTGGTAACCATAAGTTTGTTTTCTGTCTGTGGGTCTACTTCTGTTTTGTATACAAGTTCATTTGTATCATTTTTTTTAGATTCCACATATAAGTGATATCATGGTATTTGTCTTTCTCTGTCTGACTTCACTTAGGATGATAATCTCTA
Organism: Neophocaena asiaeorientalis asiaeorientalis; assembly: GCF_003031525.2. Taxonomy (NCBI): domain Eukaryota; kingdom Metazoa; phylum Chordata; class Mammalia; order Artiodactyla; family Phocoenidae; genus Neophocaena; species Neophocaena asiaeorientalis. The sequence goes on along the minus strand of NW_020175837.1, from coordinate 1,471,842 downwards.
GGTCCATCCATGTTGCTACAAATGCATTATTTCATTCTTTTTTATGGCTGAGTAATATTCCACTGTGTCTCTGTGTGTGTGTGTGTGTGTGTGTGTGTGTATATATATATATATCACAGCTTCTTTATCCATTCATCTGTCAATGGACATTGAGGTTGCTTCCATGTCTTGGCTATTGTAAAGAGTGCTACAATGAACCCTGGGGCACTGATTAAATTGTGTAGTGTGTGCTAACTATTTGGAAGTCTTTGTGTTTATATTACTATGGTAAGCACTGGTCTAGGAGTCTCTTATTTATCTGATAATCTAATAAAACAGACCCTCATGCAGAAGCAGAACCGGTTGTGCTTTTCTGAAATCTCATGAAAATGTATAACTGGCTAGGAAATGAAATCACCCTCATTCAAATATGTAAGGAAAATGGGTGTATCACTGATACACTGAAAAGTTTGTTTTTTCTTTTCCGGCCAGCCCAGCTCAGCTAGATCTTGGCTAAATGATTCTCCTCGATTTTCTGTGCTGCTCTCCTAAAATAAGGATTTTTTTTTTTCTGGAGAAGAAGATTACCTGGAGAACTTGCAGCTCTTTCACCGAGAGTTTCAAAGTAAAGGCAGTATTTGTAAAGGATATTTACCATGGTAAGAAGTAACTTTTGTCAGCTACTCACAGCTTTGCAAAATCCTCCCTCTGAGGAAGGATTTGACTGAGAGTAACCTGGTGGCCACTTAGCCTTCCACAGAGACAGTGTGGAAATCCTTTGTGATGTCCTTGTGGAGATTGATTCATTGTCCCCTTGGATCTCTCTGGCTTACACAGTCCATTCCAATATTGGCTTGCTCTGCATCCACATCGAGAATGTCTAGTCCCTTTTCCCTATGGAAGACTTAAAATCGTCTTTGGCAGAAGATTACCTTTGGCCATTTTCCATCTCCTCAAGTGATCCCTTTTTTTTTTTGCGGTACGCGGGCCTCTCACTGCTGTGGCCTCTCCCGTTGCGGAGCACAGGCTCCGGACGCGCAGGCTCAGCGGCCATGGCTCACGGGGTCCAGCCGCTCTGCGGCACGTGGGATCTTCCCGGACCGGGGCATGAACCCGTGTCCCCTGCATCGGCAGGCGGACTCTCAACCACTGCGCCACCAGGGAAGCCCCAGTGATCCATAGTTCAACAGTTCTGCCATCTTGCTTCTCCCTTTATTCCTCTTTGTGACTATTCCTAAGATTAATGGATTAGAATTACAGATTTGAGAGTGCTGAGTCCAACAGAACAATGGCCTCTCTGTATATCTAATATACTCTGATCGGTGGGGTATTAAATCATGTATTTTTTTTTTCACTCAGTAACTATCATGGAACTGTTAAGAAAGAGTACCAGTTGACTATACTTTTCCTAGATATCATTCAAGCAATTTCAATGGCTGCCACTAAATAATTAGGGGTGCCTAGCTTTGTCTGTGAAAACTAAAATGACAAGTGCCCCCGATGATAGAAAACTAAAAGAAAATAAATCTTAACCTGAACCCACTTTGAAAACTCTATAGAAATACATAACTGCATTAAATTTGATTTTGAAATTATACACAGATTTTTCCCACATGATATAACTCTATGGGAAACACACACACACACACACACACACACACACACACACACACACACACACATGGAATTTCACTTTGGTAAGGAAGGGATTCCCTACTAATGCCCATGATAGCACGTTCACTTTTATTTGCTATCATCCCAGTGGTTCTACAGTCATTCAGAGAAAGGGGTAAACTTGGATCACAATTATTCCCTCTGTAGTTTACGCTTCCTGGCTTTCTTCTCTGAAGAACTTAGAGGCCAGCAGAGTCACAATGAGTCGAGGAAAACATCTCATTTTCTAGGAGATACAAAAAGAACAGTTGAGGGAAAATGTGCATTTTCTGAGAAACAGACAATTGCCAAGAGAGAAGGACCAAGTTAAGTGTGTGAGTGACATAAGCGGCATGAAATTTGGCTGGCTGAATCAAGTCCATATTTGTTGACAGGTCTGCTTCAGCCAAAGGGCTAAAGCAATTATAAGATGGAGTCTCCGAGAGACATTCCAGAACAGATATTCGGAATGCTGGGGGCATCTGGGTACTTTAAACATTCTGCGATGTGGCTGCCTGTGGATCAGGAAAGAGTTCCTAATTAAAGGTATTTTGAGTAATTGCCAAGTTGCTGGAATTGTCAGAGAGCCAGAAATGAACACTCCTTGAATCGTAGGACCCAGAGCTTGAGGTTGCTGAGGTCAGAAGGCTGTTCCTTTCTCTGATCTGGAAGGTGTTATTTTTTGTTTTGTTTTGTTTTTTTAAGTGTTAAATGCAAAAGCCAGGAATGTACAAGAATGTATTTAAGAACCCTGCACTCATAATATGATCACTTAAAAGGTAAACTGATTCACTGTCTTAGAACTAAGACACCCATGAGAAAAACTGAGCTCTATATAGGATCTGGCACCAATCAATCAATATTTACTGATCATCTGTAATGTTCTCAGCTGGTGCTAAATGGAGAATTGGGAGTGATATTCAAATAGAAGGCATGGTCTCTAAACTCAAGCAGTATAAACTCTAGGTAGGGAACCAAGACTGACACATTTGAGTCGATGAACAGATTGGTAAAACTGAACAATATTTAAACATTGAATTGTGTAGTAAAGTTGTCAACATTATAGCCACTCAAAGAAGGAGGTTATCGATGAGTAGGTCATGGTGCAGAGGCTTCCAGGATGCGTACGCTTGAGTCCACAGAGATGGGAAAGTATTCCAAATAGAGGAAAGGGCGTTGTGAAGAGAGGCTTGGAGAATGACCTAGATGAGTAGAAATGAGGTACAGGCTGGATGTTTGGTCTTTAAGGACTCTCAATCTTAAAAGGAAAATTAAACAAGAGCCTGATGAGATCAGCAGAACTCCATCTGAATAGGTATTTGGAGAGTTCCATGACATGACATTGGAGAGTTTGCATGATTTCACAATAGAGAACATCTAGAAGCATGGCAAAGGAATTCAGCCTAATTAGGCAGGAAATAGCAAGCCAGTAGTTTCCTTCAGCAGCGAGCAAGGCTTTGAAATAAATATTTAGGGAAGATTAACCTGTGAAACCCTGTGAAGTACGTACAGGAAAAAGAAGGCTGGGGTTGAGGAAGCCACTAGAAACCAGTGTGAGTTGCCTAGCATGGACAGTGAATGTTCAACGGAGAAGGGGAGACAGAGAGGAAGGACACGAGGCATCGTGAAGAAAGCAGAATGCGATCGCTCACTGGTCCCGGGGAATTCAGCGTAAGTCAAGGCTCATTGAGAGTTTTTAAGACTAAGGGCAAGAGCTTCTGTTACGGGAAGTTGCAAGGCAGGGAAGATGATGAATACGGCGTCATGAGTTTAAGAAAATCAATTTAAAAGACACAGTAAGTCATTGGCAACGTGGCATTATAATTTGGGTAATGGTTCTTAGTGGTTCAGGTTTGCCATTACCTGCCTGCACGTGTAGACAGACCTCCCCGTCAGAAGGCTTCCCTTGCAACTGAGATACTGTATTTTGCATAAAACACTTCCCATGTCTGTTTTCTAACACAGGCAGAAACCCATGTAGACACACACTTCTTTCTGGAGTTGAGATTTAAAAAGTCTATTCGAGTTCAGATAAGCAGAGAAGTCAGGGAAGGACACCCCAAGACAGTGGTTGACATAAACAAAGATCTGAAAGTCACAAAATAAGGAGGACAAAACGTTATTACTTCCTCTAGAGATGTCTTCCCTGATCATCCCAGGCCAGGAAGATGGCTTATGGCTCTAAGCTGTTCCACTCAAATGGCACTTACAAACTTATTTCCTAATTTTTGGTGTAAACCTTTAATTTCCATTCTTTGATCAGGTTTTAGTAGGCTAGATGATGTCTAACGCGTCCTGTGCTGCACAGAGATGTGTGCTCCATAGAATCTTTATAGATGTTTTTAAAGGCCTGGTTTTATTATTTTTATGATGTGAGGTGACATGAAAAAATGTAAACAGGAAATAATCCTACTTCCTTCATGAAGTCATTAAGATGTGAAGACAGGCTTGGGTGGTGTAGTGGTTATTTGTCATCATTTTGGCTTTCCCTCCTATGTCTGAGAGATTCCCTGATTTATGAAGCTGAATTGACCTCCTGCTCTAGAAGCTGCAAAGGCAGCATGACCCTTCCTCACTCCACCTTGCGACTGGGACATGGGTACGCAAATCGGACACACTCCTCCTAGTAGTTTGAATCTGGAGCTACTGACACAGTGAGGGAGCAACAGTGCAGAAGCTGTCCTGGTGGCAGCAGCCACTTCCAGTTTCCAGGAGCAGAAGTGGTATGTGGGGTTGGTCACCAGGGCTGAGGATGGTGCAAGCTGCAGCTGCCCATGGAAGTCACAGCAGCTCAGTGGCCTGATCCTGTCCCAGTGCCTAGCTGTCCTCTCTTAGTGTCAGGCTGTTCTTTTGTTTTTCCAGTGTTCCTGGGAGGCACACAGTATCCTTTCAGTAAAAATTTCTCTTACATTTTCCAGAGTCAGTTTCCACATGAAACTGAGAACAGCAGATTCTCCATCTGTAAGTATTTTCTGTAGTTTTTAAAATAAGTAGGATATATTCCGATTCTTCATTTGGGATCCAGCGGCCTTCACTCTCTCCAGCAGGTGAAATATAGCTGAGTCTGTGACCTAGGGATGTGTTCCCACTGGTCAAGTCTTTGACCTTCAGCAGTTGCCCTTGAAAAGACATCAGTCAGTCTTGCCTTCTCTTGCTCATGGGAATATGATGTGTCAACAGCAAGCTTGATGCCAAGATGGTCATGACACCCAAGTTTGCTCTGGGCAAGTCCAGCTGGAAATCCCTCACCAGGACAGGACCACAGTGGAACACCCGCCGTGGGACACAGAAATGAGAGCTGTGTACGAAAGGGAGGACGACTCCCCTGTGTCCCCGGGGAACATCTGTTTATTCACTTGTTTGCTCATTCCTTCAATAAATATTGATTGGACGCTTGCCTACTAGGTAAAAAGACACATTCCTGGACTTAATGAGTATGCGACCTGGCTGGGAAGATTTGAAGGCAATCAGATGAATACCATACAATAGCGTCATTGATGTTATGGAGCTAGGAGCAAAGTGGAGTTCATAGCGAGGGAGGACCCAAGTTCACGTGGAGAGCCCATCTATGCTTCAGAATAAGGGAAGACTGTTTTGTCGTGCAGGATGAGTAGGCATTGGTAGAACATTCCAGGCATTGGGAAGGGTATGTGCAAAGATCCAGAGGTTTGGGGTGAGTACAGATGCCAGTGATTCACTGTAGTGAGGACCTGGGTATCTGAGGGGGGAGAGTAGGAGATGAAAATTTGGCCTTTATCCTGGAGATGCTGGGGCCCCACTGAAGGTTTCCAGCAGTCACCTCCAACTTCTTTCTTACTCTGGTATTACTGTTTCCTTTTTTTCAAGGAAGCTGATGTGTTAAATCCTACACTGTATGCGCTGCTGACCACTGCCTGGCACACCAGGGGCACACATGTTTTTTAGCAGCTCTTATATTATTTATCACCAGGGCACAGGAGTTGCAGAGCCCTTCTGGGTTTTCTTGGAGCCCGTTCACCTTTTTAGATAGGCCAAAGCTTTGTCCCTCTTCCTGCTGTTTGTTCTGGCTCTAAGGCATGCTCGGGCCTGTCTGTCCATCCTGTGGAAACTCCCTTGGCCTCTGCTTCATGGGGAGCTGAATGGGGGTATCACCCAAGGCAGCTTCCTAAGCCCTGCATTCACAGGGAGCATCAGAGCCTTGCAAAATCACTGATCTTATTGTCAGGAGCTGGGAATCTTTCCTTTTACATCTTGGGAGGGTGGGTGAAGAGCTGTGCAGTGGGAGTGGGTGAGTGGGCAAAGGAAGATGAGAAAATTCGGCAGAGGCAGGGAAGGTACGCTGTCATCTGCTAAAGATGGGGATATTGTGCAAGCAAGCAAAGTATTTTTAAAGGGCATCTCTGCATGACAATACACGAAAAAATGTCTGAAGTTTATTTGGAAAATGTGAAACAGCTAAATTTACTTGCAAACCTAGTACATCTTCCAGCTAAGACTGGGCGGTGATGGGGGAAAGATGGAGGGGGAAAGATGGAGGGGGAAAGAAAAGGAGAGGAAGACAGAAACTGAAAGGGAGACAGAGAGGATGACACAGGGAGTAGAAGAGATATGGCTTTTCTGGATGGTCAATATTTTAAAAACTACTCCAAATGACTCACTGTAACTCACCATCTTGTACATCTTTTCAAACTGCTTTAAAAAAAAAAAAACTGCTTTGATGACACTCAGTTATCCCTAAGCATGATCAGACTTTCAAGAGCCCAGTGGTCCAGAAAACCTACTTCTACCTACGAAAAGACAAACAACAAAGACTTGTAGGAAAAATAAATCTACTTTGCATAAATAAGCGTACAATCACATATATGTGCATTCATTCAATCACCCTGACAAAAAACCTCCAAGGGTGTTCCAGAGCTTAGAATATCACATTCAAAGTCACAAAGGGAAGAAAGACCATGAATGGTTGGGCATTACCAGCAGCTCTTCATGGCTGAAGCACAAGTGACAGGCCAGCCAGTGGCAGGGAGTGTATCTTGTCTTAACTCTGGAACCTCTAAGGAAGATCCTGTGGGGGTCAGGGTTCTTCTCCTGAAGGTGTCCAAGCACCTAGGTCACATAAGATCTCTGTTTTAGGACTGTCATCCTGTGCAGGGAGCCGGGCTTTCTTGGAGGGAGTTGCTCATGGAGACATGGAGATGGGTTACAGACGGTGTCGTGAGAGGTTGGGGCTAGGTAACTCAACCTTAAGCAAAGTGGCAGCAGTGCTGTGGATTTGCATGTAGTGACCAAACAGAGGTGAGTAGGGAGAGTAAGGGTTATGGGAGGGTGGTGGCTGAGAAAGAAAGAGTGGTCCAGGTTGCTGCCTCTTGGGATAACTAGGCAAACTACACTACCAGCTGTCAAAACGGGAAAAATATAGGGAGATGTAGATTTGGCCGGAGTAATGAACTCCTTTCTGGACAGGAACTTTCTAGTATCCTGTGCACTTAAGTAGCATACATTTGGAAACAAAACATATACAGGTAACAGCTGAAATCTTATGTATCAAATTAAGTCACCTGGAGAGAAATGACGAGGATTCAATTCTAAAGGCAGAATTCTATACGGTGCTGTGCTTTAGGGTCATTAAGGAGAGAAGAGTTTAGGCAGGATTGTAAAAATAGAAGAAGTCAAGAGAGCTAGCAAGGGAACCCAAGGACAGAGAAAGATGTCCTAGAAAAAAAAAAATAGAATAAAATGGTCAAGTAAGATGTGGACCAGGAAAATACTCTTCAGCTGGGACAGAAGTTCTTTAGTAAACAAATCACTCTACTAAGAACAGAAATGAATAGAGAGGGGCTGTTGGTGGGGAGATAAAAGGGAGCTAGCAGGAACCATCTGCTCTTGCAGTGGAAAGACAGGGTGCCTGCAAGAGCAAGGCCAAGTGGGCTTTTCACACTTGCTAGAGACCAGCCCATGTTTATCAGCCAATGGGAAAGGACTGATAGAGGACTGGACAAGATTCAAGATATAAGAGAGGGAAAGATATTACATCCGTTAACAGGTTAAGGTAGTGGAGGTGACGGGAAGTCCAGAGCACAGATAGCGGGAGGAGTTTTGGCTGAGAGGTGGGGTAGTTCCTTCCTTGAGGCAGCGAGGAAAGCGTTAAATGAAGTTACTGATTTACTCACAATTTGCGGGGGTCACCACCCTGAGGGTGTCCATGTCTGAGAGGCAGGTTGGATGTTTGAGGACAGTGCTTAGACCCTTGGAAAGGGGGATGTGGGGATGAAAGAGGAAGTTGACCATGGAAGAGGATTGCTGAGAAGGGCCACAGACCCAGCTGAGGCTGGGAACCCTGCGGCTGTAGTGGCTTCAATCTGCGTGGGGTTGTGAATTCCTAAGGCAACGCTTAGCTGCTTCCTTATGAGAGCAAGCAAGGCAGGAAACTGGACTATTCCAGGTTGAGTGGAAATTCTTCTGTATCCAGGAATTCTGACACTGGGGCACCTTACAAACAGACTGAGCTCTTACTATCTGTTTGTAGGAAATACAGGTTTAGATACAGGGAGACATCAGGTAAAAGTTCATAAACTGGGAGCAGACATGGACGTAGTGTTTAGAAAGCCTTTACCCTGTGTAAGTCCCCATGGGCAAGTCCCCATGGGCAAATTCACACTTAAAAAAAGGGGGGGGGCGCGGGGAGAGAGAAAAATCAGGTTCCCAAAGCAAACCGCTAAATAACTTTAGCAGAAGGCTCTTGCTTTTCATTTCACTGCACTTGTTAAAGTAAACAGATCCCTTTGAGGATGGACTGGATAGATAGCCAAGGAGGTGGTATCTCAATTACCCTGAGGGACAGGGGTCTGGAAAACTGATGACTCATACTTGGTTCAGTAAATCCTTAAGCTTGGGACCCTGGCTGTAAAGTCTCGGGGCAGGGATGTGAGATGTGTGCGGGCACATGCATGTCAAACAGCCAACAAGTGAATTTCTCTGAGACATATTCCTTTCATCAGCTTAAGAGATTCTGCAGGAATCAATTAAGCCCTGCATGTTTTCCACCAGAGATGAAAATCTGGCAAGAAATACCTTTTAGACTTCTTTAAGAAAAAAAATAATATCCAGAACTAGGATTCTATTTGCTGGTTTTTTTCATTCACATCAGACTTTCCTTTGGAGGTAAACACCCTCTCTGCTGAGTATTGGGCGTTATGAGCCAAAGAAATCCTACCTCTTTGGTTGCCAACATGGCCCTGGCAAGCCTGAAGAAGGTTCTAGAATGGAGTGCTGGGTCACGAATACCCCCAACAATGTAGGGCCAACTCTATAGATCAAATCCCCCATAGAATTCTGATAATATGGCACATGACTCAGCTTCCTAAGTTGTATTAAAGTTTTACAGATATCCTGCTTATTCATGAGTTACATACCTTCTCATTAGACTCTATCTACCTTAAAATCTGACAGCAGAATCTCACTGCACGGCACTTGAATTTGAGAGATGGAAAAACTCTGTGGTGTCTCAGACTTACCATCGTAAAATTAAGAGTGTGAAGGGAACTTGGAGATCATCTAGACGAATGGTTCTCCATCACAGTGACAAAACTCCCTGTCAAGTTATGACTAAGAGAGCAAACCAAGAAACCATTTTTAAAAAGATAAACATAGTTAAATATAAACAAATTTTAAAAGAAACCATAAACAAAGTTAAAATATAAACTGTAAACTGAAAAAAATATTTTCAACACATATGGCAGATAAAGGATTTATACCTATAATATACAAAGTACTCTTACAAATGACCCAAGAGTGGGCAAAGAATATAAATAGGCTCTTTACAAATAGCAAATCTAAAGGCCAATAAACATATGAAAAGATGCTCAACTTCTTTGCAGGTCAGAAAAGTGGAAATTAAAGTAACACTAAAATACCATTTCTCACCTACCAAACTGGCAAACGTGAAAAAGAGCGGGAACCCATAGTACTGGTCGTGATGTGGAGAAAGGAGTCCATTCATACACTGATGGTTGATAAAAATCTGGAAATGCCTGTTAAGAGTAAAAGCACATGCAGTCTTTGACCCAATAATTCCAACCTTGGGACTCTCCTCCATAGAAACTAAAGTAGATATTAAAAATATTAGTTACAAAGACATTAATTGCGGCATTATGGGTAATGACAAAAAACTTCAGAGTGCTCCAAAACAGGAGAATAAATAAATAATTTGGGGATATTCATACCAGAGGACATTTTTAAAGACATTAAATAGAATGAATGAGATCAATACCACTTGATTTCGCAGCTTTCCATGCATAAGTGGGGAAAAAGCAAGAAGGCAGGAAGTGTGTATAATACGATCCCATTTAGAAAAATAGACAAACCCAGTATTCATACACATACATACAATGTATGTACTTTTATATATGATTACATGGACGTAGATTTATAAAAGAATATATATATCATGTTGATACTACTGATTACTCTCAGGGGGAACAGGGAGAAGTAAGTGAAAAAAGCCCACATATATTAATATCAGTGACAGTAAACCCACTTCCCTGGTGTAATTTAGTTGCTGTAAAACTATTTATATGTGACCGATATATGTGTAGCAACACATGACAGGGCGGCCCCTGAATATTGATGGTAGATGAGATTTCAGGCCGTTTTAATTTCCTTCTGTTTTTACACATTTTCCATATTTGTTTTCTGGTTTTTTTTGCGGTAAGTCGGCCTCTCACTGTTGTGGCCTCTCCCGTTGCGGAGTACAGGCTCCGGACGCGCAGGCTCAGCGGCCATGGCTCACGGGCCCAGCTGCTCCGCGGCATGTGGGATCTTCCCGGACCCGGGCACGAACCCGTGTCCCCTGCATCTGCAGGCAGACTCTTAACCACTGCACCACCAGGGAAGCCCCCATATTTGGTTGTATTTTTGTAATTATCATAGGGAAAATGCATATTCCTGGGCCCCAACCAGCCCAATGAGGCAGAGTCTCTGAAGATGAGGCCTAGTTTTTCAAGCTCTCCAGTGGATTCTTATGGACTTAAAATAGTCTGGTAGCCAATGATGTGACACAAACTCTCAACCACTGCCGAGTACCCCTCAAAGGCATCCTCAACAGATGGCCTCCTGCTTGAATGCTTTCAGGGGTGAGATGCTTACTCACCGCCTAGTGGGGTAGCCCTTTTCTTTTTGGATTAGATCTCATTGATACCACTTTTCTTTTCCTGATAATGAGCTGGAATCAATTTCTTGTGAGTGTCTGAAGTGATACTATAGTATTCAGGCTTTGGGGACCATTCATGGTCAGCCCATGTGGTCTTGCACCGTGATAAGCTTCTCCAGAATATGGAGACTCGAAGATCGGGGAGAAAATTTGTTGACTAAGGAGAGTGCCTATGTTATTTATCATCTAAATTGGGGTACATCTGAGAGTGAAAGGGGGCTCCAGGTGCCTGGGACCCTGGGATAAGAGCTATAAAGTGGGACTGACCCAGGCAAACTGAGATGCCTGGTCAATCCATGACAAGTCGAGTTTTCTCTGTATGAAATATAAAGAGGTACATCTGCTCATGTGTCTGGCATGTTCCCTGCTTCTAGCAGCTGCCTGCAGGTACCTACAGAAAGCCATCACATTGAAGGGTACCACAATCAAAGAAGGAGAAATGAGCCAATGGTGATCTCTGAACCTTAAGTAAATTCATTTGCAATAAGTTGCCCCCCCTTTTTTTTTAAAGATTTTTTTTTATGTGGACCATTTTTAAAGACTTTATTGAATTTGTTACAGTATTGCTTCTGTTTTATGTTTGTTTTGGTTTTTTGACCACGAGGCATGTGGGATCTTAGTTCCCCGACCAGGGATCGAACCTGCACCCACTGTGTTGGAAGGCAAAGTCTGAACCACTAGACTGCCAGGGAAGTCCCAAGTTGCCCTTCTTGATGGCTTTTAAAATGGTTACTTGTTTCTAGGATACTACCCCTTTAAAAAATATTCCACTACTGTCATCCTTCTTAGGTTTGTGTGGGTAACTTTCTGCTTAAAGTTCAAGAACTATTTTTCCATCTTCTTTCGAACGACACAGGAGAATTAGCCACAACTTCAGTTTTCTGTAATACAGGCTCCACAGTCAGTGATGGTAAGTAAGGGCAGAGAACTCCGGGAAGTAAACCACAGGGCCATGGGCTCTAAGCTTTATGAGTATATGGGTGGCTCTGGAGGACCTTTGTGAAATCATGGGACACAAGGCAAGGGTTATTTATGAAAAGTCTCCACCAAAGTGTGGGCCTTTGCAGCATACTAGAGAGTTAACACACACAGAGATACAAATAATTAATCCATTCTTTATCAATTAGGGTGCAAATGTCTTTGAAATCTGTCTTACTTGTTTTTTCAGGACTCAAGCTATACCCCGTTATATAGATAGAGCCAAGTGATGGGTGGAAACAAGGTTAGAAAAGATGTTTATACCCCATGGGGATATTGACATCACTTCTTGATTGTTTCCATTCTAAAACGTGGTCAGATTCTGAAAAACAGGCAGTCACCCGCAACAACCAAGGGTTTTGTTTACACTTGCGAAAAGCTTCTGGGCAGAGCAGTGCCACTTCTGGCCTTCTCTGGCTGTCCGTTTTATGGTATAAATTAATGGCTTTTTGGGTTTGGCCCAGAGCAGTGAATTCCTCTTCACAGAGTCACTTTTCCATAACGAGACAGTCATCTTCAGTCCCAGGCTGGCAAGAAATAAAGCAAAGAACATGAAAGCTCATCTCCTTCAGAGCCTCAGCCCCATGACCCACGGCCAGGCGATGTGGTAAATATGGTAAGTGTGAAACTAGTACGGCTCTTGCAGACACCCTGCTTTGAGGGTAATTAATGCCAGAGGGTGAATGTGACAATGTGGGTTTCAGGCTTGCCAGGTTCTCTCCTTCCGATGAAAATCTCCAGAGTCTCTTTAGCTTGAGTTTCTTGTGACCACCCGCCTTGCACTCCACAGAATGGTCCCCAAAGCCAGTAATTGGACAGTCATGTTCCATTAGGCTGGTTCCTTCCCATTTCAGCATCACCCATTCACATCACATTCTCCCAACACTGGCCTCACCCTGCTGTCAACACCCAACCCTGGAGCTCCACTTTCCCTCTCCCTCCACCATGGCGTTCTCAGCTGAAATATCCTAGGAGAATTTTTCGTGAGATTTAACTGGTACTTCTGTATTGGGCACACAGCCCCCATGCCAGACCATATTTCTGCTCACTCTTCACTGGCCTTTTGTGGCCACCCTCAGGCATCTTCTCCCCATCCGTGTGGTTTTGGAGGGATCAGAGTCTTGTTCTTTCCTGCCCATCAGTTCTCCCTCTCACTCCTTCCATGCCCCACATAACCACTTTCTTAATTTTAGTGACCCCTTTTGAAAGATACTTCCTTTTGACAAAGAATCCAAACTCTGACCTGTTTCAGCTCAGATGGTTGACAGCAGTTTGCTACAGAAAATTGGATGTGAGAGAAAAAGTGAACTGAATTCTTTGAACTTTTGGAATTGCTTAGCTAAGGACATTAGTTTGGGAGCCTACAATATATATTTCAAAATGTGTATCTACTTCCAGCCTGGTTCTTGATACCAAATATACTTTCCAGTGGGGGAGGAAATACAGGCTAATTTCAACATGGCAAGGTCAGTAGAATAATCAGTAATGTGTTCTAAATCGAAATTAAAGTGATTTTTTTAAAAAAAATAAATTATCTATTTAAATATTTGTGCCATTAGGCTATTCTGTTGCCTAAAAATACCTGGAAATGACTCTGCTTACTAAATCTTTAGCTGCTATAATAAATATTTTTACCCTGTTTAACTGGAAACTAAATGAACAGGACTAAACATAAGCAGTTGTGACTCTGGGACACTCAGCAACATGGTTAGTGTGTCTGTTATGTGTTCAGTGTAGACAAGGAGTCTCTCTTCACAAGGTCTGCATACTGGAAATCTCTGTCTTAAATTCTTAGATGTATTGATCGCCAACTCTCCATTTACCTACTGCCTTTAGCAATACCTGGCCAAATGTTCGGTTATCCAAAGTAAGAAAGATCCTGGAACTTTGCCAAAAAGGAGAGAAAAAATCTATTCATCTGATCATTCTTTTGCTTATTCATTCAAGATAAACTTACTGTGCCGTTCCATTTCAGAAGAGTAGGTGCTCAATACACAGAAATACAAGACGTGGCACTTGCCCTGAAAAAGCTCACCATCATTCAAAGTTATATGTTCAAGTTCTCTCTTATGAATCAAAACAGGGAAAGGCCCATCTCTTTAGATAGTTCTTTTCCCCTTTATTAAGAGAAGGCCCTGGCTTTAAACCCTGTTCACAAAAGGTCAGTGAGAGAGAATCAGGCCAAGTTCAAGAGTGAAGCAAAGCCTTTGGAAAGATGCTCATCTGCCCTGTGAGTCCGTGACTTCTCAGTCTTGCTGCCTCACATTCTGCAGGAGTTATTTCAAACCGTCTTTACTCTGATGGAACTCCCTTAGCATTTTGCCCAAACTCAAATCAACCAAGGTCTGCCCTGGACTCCATGTCTTCCCTTCTGAGTTAGGTGGGGCTATCCTTTGTCTCAGCCAAGGCCACCGACTCTATCTGGAGTGTACTTGGATGCTACCAATAACTTCTACTCTGTCCAGTATGTCCAACTGCCCTTCTCAACTGGATTATTTCTATTGGCATGAAACGTGCTCAAGATTTTCCCCCACTCATTAGTTTAGTAATTAACCCTCTCTTGTCTGTAATTTTGAGTTGCATTTCCTTACCTCCCACTCATTTCTCAATTCATTCTAATCTGGATGTAGTCCCAACACTGGTGAAACAGTGGTGAAAACAGTGGGCATCTGTTCTGAGGACATCTATGACCTCCATGTTCCTAACTCAAATAATGATATAATTGTTTTAATTTATTTATTAAAAAAATATTTTCTCCAAGCAATTCCTGAGTCTACTTTAAATGTCAAGTTGTCCTACAAAGCACCACCCATTCCTTCAGAATTTATAAGGCACAGATCCACTGACTTCTCATTTGTGCTGTGATTGCTGACAAGTCTGGCATCATTCTGATTCCTGATTCCTTGTGCATGACCTGTTTTTTCTTATCTTTTTCTCTTTTCCCCTCTCTGGAAATTTTAAGATCTTCTCTTAATCGCTGGGTGTTTTGAACTTTCCCAAAAGGGCTTAGTGTGTTCTGTTTCTATTCATTTTGTTGGTCTCCTTCAGGTTCTTTAACGTTAGAAACTCGTGTTTGGCTTCTGGGAATTTTTCTTATGTTATTTCTTTGACAATTTTCTTCTGAATATTTTTATGTTCTCTCTTTTTGGAGCTCTTATTATTCAGATGATGCAACTATGGCCTCTGTATTAGAGTTCTCCAGAGAAACAGAGCTAATAGGACAATAAGGGTATGTATTGATGTGCACGTACACTCACACTCACTCACACATGCACGTATATAATAAGGAATTAGCTTAAGTGATTATGGAGGCTGAGAAGTCCCAGGATTTGCAGGGAGCAAGCAGGAGACCCAGGAGAGTTGATGGTGTGGTCCCACTCCAAGCCCAAAGGCCTGAGAACCAGGAAAGCGGATTAAGTTTTAGTCCAAAAGCCAGTAGGCTCAAAACCCAAGGAAAGCTGATATTTCATTTGGAATCTGAAGGCAGGAAAATACCAATGTCCCAGCTCAAGGCAGTCAGGCAGTAGGAGTTCCCTCTTACTCAGCCTTTTGGTTCTCTCCAGGTCTTTAATTTCTTGGATGGGTCCCACCCACAATATGGAGGACAATCTGCTTTCCTCAATCTACAGATTCAAATGTTAATTTCATCAAGAAGTACCCTTTTGGACACACCCAAAATAATATGTGACCCTATGTCGGGGCAGCCTGTGGTCCGGTCAAGCCGACACCTAAAATTAACCATCACAACCTCTACTTCTTTTCTCCTTTGCTCTCCTGCTTTCTATCACTATCTTTTGGTTTTAATTTCTCAAAGATTTTCTCAACTTTCAATACTTTGAATGTTTTAATATCTGTCATCGTATTTTCAAGTTCCAAGAGCTCTTTTTTGTTTTCTGAATCTTTTTCTCCTTCTTTTCAAAAAATAAACTCCCTTCATGTTCCATGGATTCAATATCTTCTGTGATATTATTTTCTTTTGAAGTTATATTTGGTAATTTATCAACACGTTCCACTCATTTTGTCTTCTGATGTCTTACAAAGCTCTGTATGGTTTCTCTATCGCCACTGCCAGCACCTTAGCCCAAGTCACCATTTCCTCTCACCTGGACCCCATGCCTGCTCGTTATAAGTCATTGACCCATCCCCTTGACCCTTCACTCTGCAGACAGAGTGATCTTTCACAGTGCAAATATGATGATGCTTCATATCCCTAGATAGTTGCCCCTGTAAGGTCTTACAATGCCTTCTCATATCACTGTCTACTCCTTCTCTGGCCCCTAGCTCTCCATATAAATACATTCCATTTCTTAGATTTGCCATTCTCTCTCTCTCTCATATAAGAAAAGTTTCACATACCCCTCCCTTTGTCTGGAAAGTTCTTCCCACATACATATATATACACCCCCTATACTTGGCCATCTATTCAAACTTTCCTGGTTTTTTAGATTTCAACTTATTTGTTCTTCCATAGAAACATTCTTTAATAATCCATTCTAGATGAGATGGCTTTATTATACACACTTATAGGACCATATTCTTTCTCTGGGACATTTATTTCAGTAAATTATTCCGTATTCGTTAACGTGCTCAGTTATTCCCCAGGAGGTTTAAGCCTCTTGAGGAAAGGGATCATGTCTCTTTTGCTTGCCATCATATCCCCACACATGGGGCTACCAGCGTGTGGACGATAACTGCGTGCTAAGGATGAGGTAGCAGGATGATAGAAGAAACTGGGGACCCTGATAACATCACAGAGCCAAGGTACCAGCCCTGGAAGGCCAACCATAGTCTTCCTATCAGTGCTATGTCCTTACATTAAGGAACCCTCATTAAGTTTCTGTGCCATAGAGATGAACCCAAATCTCTATCTGAGAAAATATCCAAGCCTATTCTATGTTATACTCATATTTAAATTCAGTTTTGAAGCTTCTTGTACATACTTAACATTATGCCCCCTTTGAAAAATATTAGAGTGTGAGGATCTGAATTATGAGTTGGCCAAAGACTAAGAGTGAATTTTGGTGAAAGGGGTGTGTTTTAGTTGCTGGGGTCAACTCTGGCCCTGCTGCCAGGTGGCCTTTCTTGCTGATTATGATATGCCTCAAGTTATGGAGCAACCCCGATTGGCATCTGAGTTCCCGTCCCTAAAACACTTCGTTATTCCATCAGCACTTTTGTTTAGATGCTCATTCACACTTCTTTCGTCAAGGGATAGTTATTGGGCGCTAACTGTGTTACAAACGCTCTGCTAGAATCACATTATCATTGTGGATATTATATCTCTGCTTTTCAGATTCTTGGCAGCCATCTTTAGTCATCAATGTTAAAATGAGTTTATCAGTCTCCTGGCCCGGCAGCTAATAGTATTAAACCTGTTATTTAAAGGAAATCTCTTTTTCACAGAGCATCTCCATCAACGAATATGGTATCCAGAAGCGGTCTAGGTTCCTCATATTAGTCAGGATACAAAAACTGCTATTGTGGATTAATAACTTCAGATCTCAATGCTTCACCTGATAATAGGTTTAGCTTTTGCTCATGCAGTAGTCTAATTGTGTGTCCCAAGAGTGACCTTCCACGTGATCATTTAGAGGCCCTAGTGGTTCCATGATCCCAGGGACACCCAGAGTCCTCATCTGGATCCTCTGCACCTGACTGGTAAAGGATGATGGACAGGAGAATGTGGAAGATTGCACAGAGCATCCTATGATAAGACCTGGAAGTGTTGTACATCACTTTTCCCCTGTACTCCATTGACCGAAATTTGCTTACATTGTCCCACTTAGATGCAAGGTCTCTGTGTCTTTGCTTACATTATTGTCTCAGCACAGAATGCCTTCAGCCTTCATTTTCACTAGCCAACTTTACCTGTTTTCCAGAAACAACTGAAAGGTCACCTTCTTTCTAAAGTCTTATTAATGTAGTTATTCCACCAGAAACAGAGAAACCAAGGCCCCTCTCTGCCCAGAAGACATGTTGCAATCAGGCTGAGAAAAGCAGGTGATCACAAAATGATTATTCAAGGTAACAGTTTTTTCTAAATGCCAGTGAATGGCACAGGTAATACGTTCTGGTGTCAACTCTGACGTCTCCATCACACACTCACTTGGTTTTAAACTATGTATATTTATTTATTTTTTTTTTAAGTATAGTTAATTTATAATGTGTTAGTTTCAAGTATACAGCAAAGTGATTCAGTTATATGTATATGTACATATATAGATACATATACATATATATTCTTTTTCAGATTCTTTTCCGTTAGAGGTTCTTACAAGATATTGATTATACTTCCCTGTGCCATACACGATGTCCTTGTTTATCTAGTTTATATATAGTGGTATGCATCTGTTAATCCTATACTCCTAATTTGTCCCTCCTCCCCTTTTCCCTTTGGTAACCATAAATTTATCTTCTATGTCTGTGAGTCTATCTCTGTTTTGTAAAAAAGTTCATTTTTATTATTTTTTTTTTAGATTTCACATATAAGTTATATCATATGATATTTGCCTTTGTCTGGGCATATATCTGGTAAAGAGAAAAACTCTAATTCGAAAAGATACATGCACCCCAATGTTCATAGCAGCACTACTTACAATAGCCAGGACATGGGAGCAACCTAAATGCCCACCGACAGATGAATGGATGAAGAAGGTGTGGTACGTATACACAAACGAATATTACTCGGCCATAAAAAAGAATGAGGTAATACCATTTGTAGCAACATGGATGGACCCAGAGATTAGCGTATTAAGTGAAGTAAGTCCGACAGAGAAAGACAAATTTATATATTTAGATATTTATTTATTGACTGCTTAATTTTCTTGGTCTTTCCCCAGTAGATCATAAAGTGGGAACCCTTTGCGGATATCAAACCTCGTTTGCTCAACAATGTATTCATAATGCTTGGCACAGAGAGGGCACTCAGTATATATTTGTTGAGGAAATAGATGAGTGGTTCAATGAACTAAGTGGAAGAGATGTTCAAAAAGGAAGTGGTCATCAAAAACACATGATGAAAGAATAGAGATTCAGCATAAAAATTATCATGCTTTTGGTAGAAGAGAACAAGGATATTTATCTGTTTAGAACTTCAAGACTAGACTCCTACATCTACTGTAGGAGTGGTTTTAAGTAAAGGTATCTGCCACCTCCCATAAAATCATGTTTGAATGAATGAATGAATTCCCACTAAAAAGAACATTTGTGTGTAGTTAATATAATTTGTTTAAATGTAAGCACAATGTTTTTGTAACAGTGATTTCCTATTGTTTGAGGAGATATTGTATGCAGTTTTATGAGGAATACTGTGAAGGTGGAAAGACACATAAGGCATGGGGCCTCACTCCCCACTATCTGTCTTTCCTTAGGGAAGACCTGGATTTCAGCTCACTGATTCAAAATCAAATTATCAGCATCATCCTATTCCAAGAATTCAGAGACTTGTGTACGTCTCTACTCCCTTCAACACATCTCTGCAAGGCAACATTGTGCACAGAATTGTGGGAAATACTAGGAGGGTATGAAGATGGATAAGTCTCTCTCAAAGTTCTCTCTGTCTTCTCTTTCTTTCTCCATCTTCTTGGTTCAGTCATAGGCTTTTTCCCCCCCAATATATTTTTTTATTTAAAAATTAAAAAAAAAATTTTAATCTATTTTTAATTGAAGTATACATGGTTTATAATGTGTTAGTTTCAGGTATACAGCAAAGTGATTCAGATATATATATACTTTTTCAGATTCTTTATCATTATAGGTTATGACAAGATATTGAATATACTTCCCTGAGCTATGCGGTAGGTGCTTGTTGTTTATCTATTTTATATACAGTAATGTGTATATGTTAATCCCTAACTCCTAATTTATCCCTTCTCTGCCCCATAGGCTTTTTCTTATACATCATTATTGGAGTATAATTGCTTCACAACACTGTGTTAATTTCCATTGTTCAACAAAATGGATCAGCCATATGCATACATATATCCCCATATCCCCTCCGTCTTGAGCCGCCCTCCCACCCTCCCTATCCCACCCCTCTAGGTCGTCGCAAAGCACCGAGCTGATCTCCCTGTGCCATGCGGCTGCTTCCCACTAGCTATCTATTTTACGATGCTACTCTCACTCGCCCCAGCTCCCCCCCTCCCTGCCTCCCCGTGTCCACAAGTCCATTCTCTGTGTCTATGTCTTTATTCCTGCCCTGCCACTAGGTTCATCAGTACCATTTTTTCTTTTTTTAGATTCCATATATATGCGTTAGCCTACGGCATTTGTTTTTCTCTTTGACTTACTTCACTCTGTATGACAGACTCTAGGTCCATCCACCTCACTACAGATAACTCAGTTTCATTTCTCTTTATGGCTGAGTAATATTCCATTGTATATCTGTGCCACATCTTCTTTATCCATTCATCTGTCGATGGACATTTAGGTTGCTTAAGCTTCTGTTATACACACAAACTCTTAGGCTCTGGGGTTACAAAAATAAACGGTAGAGGCTCTGCTTTCAAGGAAATCAGTCTTGATTGAGGGGAGGTAGATTTATCAATTAGCTAACAGCAGAGTGTCACAAGAGCAGAGGGGCGTGGAGAAGGGCAGTATGGGGCAGGGGCAGGAAAACAACAGGGGGAAACTCCCTAGAGGAGATGATCACGGATCTAAGGTCATGGTTAGGTGGATGTGTTCTAGATTCATCCACTGGGGTTTGAACCCTTGCTCCACCATTTCTTAACTGCGTGATCCTAGGCTAATTAATTAGCTTCTTGGTGATAAATGGCCATGCAGTAAAAACAGGATAGTAACTCAAAAGATTGTGAGGGTTAAGTAAGATGTATATATGTATAGAGCATTGATTTGCACCCAGTAAGCGTCATTAGATGTTACTTATTATTTTATCATCATCATTATTATTATTAATAGTTAACAGAAGAGAGCCTGGGGGAAAATAGTAGAAAATGCCATTCTAGCTTACGGGAACAGCATGTGAGAAAACAGGGAAGTGTTGAGAGGGCCCTAAAGGAACTACAAGTTCTAAGGTTTGGAGTGTGTGATGAGGTTGAGAGAAAGGCAAAGTAGGACAAGCCTGCGTCACAAAGGACCTCAGGAACCTACGGAATTCTGACATCAACCTGCAGGAGCCTCTGTTTTAGTAAAGGTATGATGTGATCAGATTTCCATTTAGTCACTTCGATGGAACTGTGGAGGATGGATTGAGCGGCCAAGGCAGAGAGAACAATGGGGAGAAAACTGCAAACATAATTACCTAGTAATGACGTATTAATGCAGTAGCACAGGAGGGTGATTTCAGAGCTGACACAGAAAGAGAATCAAGAGGTCTTGAAATCCATTGGCTGTGGGAGTGAAAGGCTCCATGTTTGGGTCATAGGGTCATAGGGTGAAGATCATCGCTGACTGATGATTAAGGCATTAATAAAAGTTAGGACTTTGGTTTTGTTTGTGTGTGTGTTTTTATTTTGCTTGTTTTGGTCGTTTGGGTTGAGAGGAAATGAGATCAGTTTTGGTTATGTTAAGTTTCAGCATCTTGTGTAACATCCATTTAGAACCAAGTAGGAAGTTGAATCTATAAATCCAGGAAGAGAGAGATGGAGAGAGAGAGAAAGAGAAGGAGACAGATCTAAGTTGGAAATAAAGATTGGAAAGACATCATCAGTGGGTACGTAGGAGTTTAAGTCATTGGCCAGTTACTCCCAGGAGGACCATGGACCAAAGATGGAACTTAAGGGGCATCAGTTTTCAAGCAGAGTTTGTTCAAGTGTGGCGCTCAGGTCACTAGTATCACCACCAACTAGAGTACTTGTTTAGAAAGTGTGGTCCTGGGCAAGACTCCAAAATTGTGTGGGTGTATTTATCTTTCCAAATATACATTTGATTGTATATATAATGCTTAGGTCCAGATCTATCCAGTAAGAGTCTGAGGGAAAGACTGGGAATCTGCATGTTTTCCAAGAACCCATGTGATTCAGTGTTCCAGGGACGGAGTCTCCTTAAGAAGGGGATTCAGACCACAGAGGAAACCTGGAAAGTGTGTGTAGAAGGACGAGGGGAAAACAGGGAGCGTATGTACGGCAGACGTCACAGAATCAGACCTTTTCAAGGGAGTGGGCAGAAGGATGCCGTGCCACCAGGATGGCAGTCAAGGCTGGAAAGGTGGGTACAGCCACTATGGAGAATGGTATGGAGGTTCCTTAAAAAACTAAAAACAGAACTACCATGTGATCCAGCAATCCCACTCCTGGGCATATACCCAGAGAAAACCGTAATTCAAAAAGACACATGCACCCCAATGTTCATTGCAGCACTATTTACAACAGCCAGGACATGGAAGCAACCTAAATGCCCATCGACAGATGAATGGATAAAGAAGATGTGGTACATACATACAATGGAATATTACTCAGCCGTAAAAAGAAACAAAACTGAGTTATTTGTAGTGATGTGGATGGACCTAGAATCTTTCATACAGAGTGAAGTAAGAAAGAGAAAAACAAATATCGTATAATATCGCTTATATGTGGAATCTAGAAAAGAAGTACAGATGGACTTAATTGCAAAGCAGAAATAGAAACACAGACATAGAGAACAGACATATGGACACCAAGGGGGGAAGGCGGGGGTGGGATGAATCGGGAGATTGGGATTGACATGTATACACTACTATGTACAAAATAGATAAGTAATGAGAACCTACTGTATAGCACAGGGAACTCTACTCAGTGCTCTGTGGTGACCTAAATGGGAAGGAAATCCAAAACAGAGAGATTATGTATATACGTATAGCTGACTCACTTTGCTGTACAGCAGAAACTAACACAACATTGTAAAGCAACTATACTCCAATAAAAATTAATTTTAAAAAAAGGGAAAAGGAATCTGGTGGATTCAGCTAGAGGGAGATTCACAGTGACTTTGGCCATGCAAGTTCAGCCGAGTAGCGGGGCCTGAGAGCGGAGGAGCGGAAGCAGAGAAAGCATTTCATTTCATGTTCCGACCATTCCAATAAGCATGTCTGAAAGAAAAAGGGGGAGATAAGGCAAAAGCAAGAACAGCTAGAGGGAAGGAAAGTGTTGAGATCAATGGTTTTTTTTTTGCGGTTCGCGGGCCTCTCACTGTTGTGGCTTCTCCCGTTGTGGAGCACAGGCTCCGGACCCGCAGGTTCAGCGTCCACGGCTCACGGGCCCAGCCGCTCCGCGGCATGTGGGATCCTCCCGGACCGGGGCACGAACCCACGTCCCCTGCATCGGCAGGCGGACTCTCAACCACGGCGCCACCAGGGAAGCCCGAGATCAATGATTTTTGTGGTCGTTTTTCTATGAGAGGTGGTGAAGAAGGAAGGGTTTAAGCAATGTCCCTAAGAAGTTTTGAACTTCAGAGTCCCAAGCACGCAGATGAGTTGAGTTGCACAGAAAGTACAGCTCTTCCATGAAGGCAAGAAGGAGAGAGGCAGGAAGGAGTATCTGCACGATGGTGGGGAGAAGGGATGAAGCAAGGAAAGGAGCAGTTTCCTCTAGCCTTCTTCTGAAAGTTTTACGGAAAGAGGGTAGCATCCGAGGCTCAAAAAGTAAAGACGTGCAGCAATTATTGCTCTTTAAAGAGTGTTCCTTTCTGCTCCTGGGCCGGAGCTAGACAGACTGACGAGTGTCTGTGGAGGAAAATGAAAAAGGCTCTATTTGACTCATTCCTACCGGCAGATGAGTTTTACTGAGAAGCCTCCATTTTTATTAGTGACTCTGTGGCCCAGAGGAAAAGGGGAATATGATAGCATGGTGTCTTAAAAGGATGCCCTGGTGGTAGCCCTTGGGATGCCACGTCCCCAGCTAACTTTTTCATTCATCTCCGGGCCCTGAAGTGGTTAACAGAGCTTTCCAAAGTGCCTTGCTTCTACCTAGGGAATAGCTTTTACTCTAGGAGATTCTGACGCAAGGCTAAGTTCATGGAACATGTTGATTTTCATACACTTCAAATGGAGCCTAAATCAGCTGTCAGATGTTTACAGGCAGTTTTCCTCATTACACAGAGCACTCTGTGATTGTTATACTTGGGAAGCTTGCATTTATTTGCACATAAGCATGTCAAGGTAGGGGGAGGCTCCCCGAGCTGTAGCCAGGAATATGTCAAGGCACTCCAGTATTACTCAAGACTGGATGGGATGAAATACTGGGCTTTTCCCCCAGAGCTTGTCATCACCCTTGCTCGGGTACCTCAGCTTACCACGTCCCCCGTGACATACCCCATACCCCCAAAGGCAGAATTGGGCTTGTGCTGTTTAATAACCTTCATGAGGTCTCAAGACTTACCGATGGTGCATTTCTCAAGGGACTCTGGAAAGTTCTGTGTTCAGGTGATAGGAATGCAGAATGAAATGAACCGAAAAAGACACCTCCCAATCCAAACACGGCTGACCAGGGACACCAGACAGATGACTAACAGCCACAGAAAGAGCGGGTCCTTAGAAGCACTGTGCGCGTCCCTCTTGAGGTCTTGGCAAGTGAGTTAAATGAAAACAAAAGATGAAATGTTTGCAACAGCTTGTCTTTTATTTTGTGAATTGTGAAACCGGCTAGCAAAAGGAAGGGTATGTTTACCAACCCGTTCTGGCTTGAAGTCATGCCTTTCGGGAGCAAAATTTATACATTTGAAGGTGATTTGAGTACAGGATGCAAGACAACATGACGTGGTGGGAAAAGTTTCCCAGGTTTACAGCCAGACAGATGAGGGTTAAAATCTTGGCTCTGCTACCCACCAGCTAGATGACTTTGAACAAGCTTCCTAGCTGTTGAATCTCAGCCTTTTTAACCTATTGGGAATTAAGTCACAGATAATGGTAACGATGATGAGAAGATTTAAGTATGATGAGTAAAGTTGGGCTGGTACTATGGCTGACTTAATAGAGTCGATTCAATAAGTGACATGGGCATGACAGTCACATACTATGGAGGATAAGAGCACAGGCTCTGGGCTCCCAGGGCCTCTCCCCAAAGGCTGGGGTGGCCAGTTTCCTCATCTTTAAAATGGGTTCTTGCCAAGAGTCACTGAGATGATGCTTATAAAGTACTACAGTATCTCATGCAAGGTTACTATCCAGTAACTGGCAGCCGTCATTACCAGGTGGTACCACACTTTCTATTTCCCTTTCACACTGTGGTTATCCCACCACCATCCATCTCACTGGCCCCTGGCACATGGAGACCTTTATCTCATTCATCTACTTCCCCCCCACCTATCACAGTGCCTACATCACTGAGATTTAATGGGTCCTTAATAAAATCTTGTTGAATATTGAATGAATAAATCCATAAAGTGCTTGTCACTTAGGAGATAGTCAGTAACATAAGTGCTTTTTCCTTTCTGACATCAGCCTCCCTTTCGCTGATTTGAATGGCAGAAAATACCATCTCAACTTGTCATACTGTGTATTTTTGGAGAAAGGAAAAATGAACCACTTCCATGAGCAGCGAAAGGGTTTAGTGAAAGAATTTAAAACCAACAATCTGGTCGATTCTAAGGGTATAAATTAAGCTAGTTAAGCAGTCTTAACCCAGGATATTGGCAAGATAACTGTCAGACCCTGGCAGTTTCATTTCTTCATCCTTCTCTAAGGTTAGGCAATAAAAATTTAACCAAGACATTACGGGTTTAAAACAGAACCCATGATAACAATAAGATAATTCTAACTAGTTCAGCCTGGATTGGAACCCAAGAACAGGGCAATGACTGTCAGCCACAGCTAGGTCCTATATTGCTAACAGATGGTGAACATTTTCATGGACTTGGGACCAGTTTAGATCAGAGTGAGAATCTTTCCCTCCCCCCCACAAGAGACTCTAATTAGTAGGTAGGACATTAGACCATGTTAAAATTCCAGGCTGACATCTTATTTGTTAGTTTTAGTTTGAACTCATGCCTGAGGGTGGCTCAGCTGGCTTGTTGAAGCACACACAGCACACACACACCAGAAGCGTAACTCTAACTTTCTGTTCTATAGGGCTCAAAATAAAGATTTTCAAAGTCCCCTAGAAAAGGGCTCCAAAGATTTGTTGGATATCAAATAGCTCCTTCAAGACAACATTTTGATGAGTTAAGTGTAAATGAATCAGAAACATATGGATTAAGTTTCCCTTGAAATACACAGGGACTTAAAAATCAAAGAGGAAACAGTGCCTGGACCAGGGTCTTATGGGTTTTGCTAAACCCAGCCCATTTGAGAAGCAGTTCAAGATATTTGAGGGATCCAAGGACGAGGCTGACCTGACCTACACCTAGTTCCTACCGTAGTGAAATAAGGAACATAAGTCATGCCATTTATATTGCATTTTACTAAAAATTCCTCCTTCCTTGTGGTTTGAAAACTAGCTAAAGTGAGCCTTACCCAAGGAAAACCCTATAAATGGTGTCTGTAGCACAGAAAGCTCTCCAAAGGCTAAAAGAGCAAAAGTTCAAAATGTTCTCAGACAGTATAGCTGTTACTGTCTGACAACGCAATAAAGTTTGGGCATTAGCGTCGCACCAAAGACTGCGTAACTGGGGTGTAACTTGAGATGTGCTCTTCAGAAATTCTCCACCATATTGCCAGAAAGGATACATTGGAATAAAGAATAATTACTTCTGAAGACAAGTCAGACATGAATCAGCATTTCCAATCACTCCTCTTATTTGCTATAGATAGTGGATTTTAAAAACTTCTAATTGGTTAATCAGTAAATTGCTGATGTAGGAAACTTACATTTGAATCTCATCACAGTAAACACATGCCCCAAATAGATTTGATCAGTTAAACACATAAATGCTAAGTCTAATTTTAATTCAGGTAGCTCTTAAAATTTGCCTGCTTTTATCACTTGTGATAAATAATGAAACTTAGCATAACCTATTTTGAAGATACACCAATCTGCTGTTGACCAGTCATATAACTAAATCCAGAAGTAAGCAAGGTGATATAGACTTACGGATCTCCTTGGAAAGGAGGAACACTATTATTCATATTATCCTATGTATGGTTTATTTTAAACATATGATTGTTTTAAATTAAAAGTAATACATATTCAGAAAAAAATTTAGAAAATACAGAGAAAGCATCATGGTTGGGGAAAGAATCATCAGGAATCGTACCATCAAGAGATAACTTCCAACATTGTGATGTCTATGTCTATACAAAGACAAAATGTGAGTATTGTTTTGTGCTTTGAGTTCTTCAGTCAATATACTGCACACATATTTCCAGTAAATCATTAAACATATTGTTACTGCGTCACTGATTCTAACATGAAATTCCAGTGTGTAAAAATGCTCTGATTTACTTAGCCAGGTATTCTTTACATGGTTTCTAATATTTAGCTTCCAAAAACCAAACTGAGATGAACGTGTTTTATGGCTAATGCTGATTTTTGCCTTAAGAGTAGTTCCTAGGGCTTCCCTGGTGGCGCAGTGGTTGAGAGTCCGCCTGCCGATGCAGGGGACACAGGTTCGTGCCCCGGTCCGGGAAGATCCCACATGCCGTGGAGCGGCTGGGCCCATGAGCCATGGCCGCTGAGCCTGCGCATCCGGAGCCTGTGCTCCGCAATGGGAGAGGCCACAACAGTGAGAGGCCCGCGTACCGAAAAAAAAAAGAGTAGTTCCTAGAAGTAGAACTTCTGGTTAAAAATATTTGCATGTCCTAAAGATTCTTAATATATCTACATGGACAAATTGTCCCTTAAGAGATGGCCTGACAGAGCTAACCATAGCTATTTGTTAAAAGATAAAACGATCCCCCAAAAGGCAGTAACAATGACCTCTCCTTTGAGAGCACATACAAGTGACTCTTGCCCCAATCCTTAGCCAAAGTGAAGTATTACTGGCCTTTTAATCTTTGTTCCTCATAAAGTCAAAAAAGCACATCTCTTTGATTTAATTTGCCTCGCCTTGACACAGGTGAATTTGAATGTGAATCCTGTTTATATTTCTTCTTTCGTGATTTTTTGGTGCATGGCTTGTTTTTTTCATCTGTTTACTTCTCATTGATTTGTAAGTGTCCTTTATATTTTAAGTTATTAACACTTTGCCACATAGGCTGCAATGTTGGTGGCATTTAGGGACATAAAAACATTTTTTTTGGTTATTCTTAAGAGTGTATTGTTTTGTGTTATGAAATATACAAATCATACATGAGAATGTATAGTTTATATATTCATTGTAAAGCAAAATAATAATGAAGACGCACTGTGTTCACAAACCCCCTTCAAAAAACCA
This sequence comes from Neophocaena asiaeorientalis asiaeorientalis, assembly GCF_003031525.2. Classification (NCBI taxonomy): domain Eukaryota; kingdom Metazoa; phylum Chordata; class Mammalia; order Artiodactyla; family Phocoenidae; genus Neophocaena; species Neophocaena asiaeorientalis. The sequence continues at coordinate 1,443,803 of NW_020175837.1, read as the reverse complement.
AAGCCTTTGAAGCCACCTTTGAATCCCTCAATACTCACTTCATCATCCATCTAGACCAGAGGTCACCTCCTTTCTCAACTTTATATTTCTCATTCACTCCTTTTTTATATGTATGTATGTATTCATAAATAATACATAGTTTTGCAAGATTTAAATTGTGTATAAAAGGAGTCAAACTTTTTTTCCCATTATTTGATACTTTGACCAACATTGTCTTGATTTGACGCTGATCTGTGTAATTGTAGTTCATTTATTTTCAGTAATATACAGTTTTCTTGGAAAGAATAGATCATTATTAATTTCTCTTTTGTTCTGTAGTTTGGCAGTTTTGTTGTTTCCATCTACTTTACTTTTGTAAGCAACTCCATTTTAAATATTTTTCTAAATGTCTCCTGCAGCATGGTAACAAGGAGTTAGGGTAATATAACAAGGCTTAGTTACAGGATACCTGCATCTTCAGTTTCGCTAGGTAATTCCAATATTTTCCAAACCCGTTTACACTTATACCAGCAATGAATGATGTTACTTTTGCTCCCAAACTGTTTTGAGAGACATTTTAAATTATTATTTAAATCTATCCATCAGTCTTTTCATTACGTATCCTAACTTTGGTGTTCCTTTTTACTGGTCTTTCCAAACCTACAGTTATATAAATATTTTATTATGTATTTATCAGTTCTTTAATAATTTTTATGTTTAAATTTTTAAGTCATTTGTTTTGGTGAATGGTATATCAAGGATATATTTTACATTAATTCAGCAAAAACTCGTTAATGTGTTTGGCATTTAGTTGGGCACTGGTTATACAACAATCACTCCTGAAGTGGACAGGCTCCAAAGTGGTCCTCAGAATTCCCACCTCCTGGGGTTCATGCCTTTGTGCGATCCTGTCCCTTTGTGGTGGGACCTGTGACTTGTTTCTAACAATAGAATATGGCAGAGGTGATGGGATGTGACTCCCATGATGGCCTTACATTACATAAGACTCTCATGCTAGCCGACTCACTCTGCAGACTTTGCTGGCTTGGTGAAGTGAGTAGCCATCCTGGGAAAGCTCATATGGCTGGGAACTGTGGGTGGCCTCTAGGAGCAAAGGTGGACAGCCAGCAAGAAGCTGGGTTCCTCAGATCCGCAGCTACAAGGAAATGAATTCTGCCAACATCTTGCGTGAGCTTGGAAGGAGATTCTTCCCTAGTGGAGCCTCCAGATGAGAACACAACCCAACCAAAACCTTGGTGGCAACTCTGTGACACTGGCAGAGGACCCAGCCAACCTGTGCTCGGACTCCTCACCCATAGAAACTGAGAGATAATAAATGTGGCTTGTTTTAGGCTGCTACATTTATGGTAATTTGTTAGGTAAAATTAAAAATGAATACACTGGATGTTACTTATTAAAAATGTTCTTTCTCTCTCAATCTTAAATAACATTTTTGGCATAAATAAAATGTATAAATTGGGAGTTAATGTATCTGGGCCTCTAAATGTCAGAAATATTCAAATGACCAAGTTGTTCTAAAGTGATTATTTAAGAACTATTGATTTAATTATTCCACTTTAATATTTGAATAATGTTGACACATTATACATGTGATGGTGATGTTATCCACTCAACTAAACAGGACAGTTATTGCTGCCATGGTGGGCCACTGGCAACCATGGACAAAGTGTGCTGGTCTGAAGGAGACCCCATTCAGAACATAGCTTATTTCAAAATGAAAAAAATTCAAAAGCTTAGTGGACAAAGATCTTTGAGTACTGAGCAAAAGAGGTTCCAAATGTCCAGTTATAAACAAAGAAGTTGAAAGAAAATTAGTGTAATTTTCTTTCAACAGCCCACACAAATGACAAGAATGATAAAGCATCTCAGCAAAATTATGACACTATTGGCCACTACAGTGAGCTTCACAGCTTGAGTAAAGGGTGGACATAGCAGAAGTAGTCATTAATCAGGTTGGGGGCTTCCCTAGTGGCACAGTGGTTAAGAATCCGCCTGCCAATGCAGGGGACACTGGTTCGAGTCCTGGTCCGGGAAGATCCCCCATGTCACGGAGCAACTAAGCCCATGCGCCACAACTACCGAGCCTGCACTCTAGAGCCTGCGAGCCACAACTACTGAGCCCATGCATGCACCATGACTACTGAAGCCTGTGAGCCTAGAGCCCATGCTCCACAACAAGAGAAGCCACCACAGCGAGAAGCCTGTGCACAGCAACGAAGAGTAGCCCCCACTCGCCACTAGAGAAAGCCCGTGTGCAGCAATGAAGACCCAACAAAGCCAAAAATAAATAAATTTAAAAAAAAATCAGGTTGGGGCTTCCCTGGGGCGCAGTGGTTGAGAGTCCGCCTGCCGATGCAGGGGACACGGGTTCGTGCCCCGGTCCGGGAAGATCCCACATGCCGTGGAGCACCTGGGCCCGTGAGCCATAGCTGCTGAGCCTGCACGTCCGGGGCCTGTGCTCCGCAACGGGAGAGGCCACAACAGTGAGAGGCCCGCGTACCGCAAAAAAAAAAATCAGGTTGCTGCTATGAGAAGGCAGTTGTACAGTGATGATGGTCTGGATAAAAGAATGCACAAACCCTTCCAACCAGCAGGTCATTATCAGTGTGGAACAGACCTTTCAGTCCGTGATGGTTGTATAGTGTAAAGACTTACAGATAGCCACATACCTGTCAAAGTCCATCGCTGCGAGGCTAAAGATCACTGTGCAGCCAAATACATGGGCACAAAAGAGCTGGACCACACAAGCAACAAAAGAGATGCTGTTGACCTTGACTTGGAGGTCAGTAATCAGCTTGGGGTCTGTAGCAGAGGAATAACAGATGTCAACAAAGGACAGAAAGCTAAGGAAGAAGTACATTGGAAAATTGTGATTTGGACTCCTTCGAATAGTCATAATGAGAAAATTTCCAGTCATGAGAAGTCTAGAGTTTTACTCTTAGAGTAAGAAGAGAAAGAAACATTGTTTCAGACACTGTCTTGATTGCTGTAGTCATAGTAAGTCTTGAAGTTGGGTAGTGTCAGCCCCACTACTTTATTCTTCTCCTTCAACAGGTATTGACTATTCTGGGTCTTTTGTGTCTCCATATAAATTTTAGAATCAATCTGTCAATATCCCACAGAATAATTTGCTGGGATTTTAAGTGGAACATTGACTCTATAGAATCAATGTGGGAAGAACTAATATTTTGACAATATTGAGTCTTCCTATCCATGAACATGGAATATCTTTCTATTTATTTAGGTTTTTTTATCTTTACCAACAGAATTTTGAGGTTTTCTCTTAGGTCTGGCACATATTTTGTTAGATCTATACATAAGTATTTCATTTTGGAAGGGAGGTTCTAATGTAAATTGTATTGTGCTTTTAATTTCAAATTCCACTTGTTCATTGCTGGTGTATAGGAAAGAGAAGATTTTTCTTTACATTAACCTTGTATACTGCAACTTTGCTATAATCACTTATAATAGTAGGAGTTCTTTTGCCAATCTTTTGGATTTTCTACATAGCTGTTAGGATTTGATGATAACTGTGTCAGAAACCGGTATTCACTCACTGCATGGAACAGAAGGGCTTTGGCAGCATTTCTTTGACAGGGGATGAGGAAGGAAGGAAGCCAGTAACTTTCCTTGGCATAGTGGGGAGGAGCATCACTCAGAACTAGCCAGACTTGGGGAGCAACTGGTCTGGGGTGTTTGAGACCTGACCAAGTGAATCTATATGGAAGGCCTTTAGAGTATCAGTGGAATTGAAAAATATAATCAATAATGTGGAGGACCAGGCTGAGAAACAGAATGTTGAGGAAAAGAACAGTATTCACAGAGAAGTTGACCATTTAAAGGATAGGCAACAGAGATCTTGCAGAAAAAAAAGACCCACATACAATAGAACAGAAAGAATACAGAGGTACCAAAAAACACTCTCCTGTCCTAGAGAAGGACCTGAATTTGAGTCCGTAGAGAATCCACTGGCTATCAGAAAGAATGAACACAGATCAATGTCTAGAAATACAAGTAAAAATCTTCAACTACTATTACTACTACTAAGCTACACACATATGTATATTTCTAAATATACGGGTCAGTACCTGACCCCAATACCAGATCATGGTCTTTAAACAACTAGTCCTAGGGTCCACGATTTTCTCTGTTGTCTTCTTTAGAAGTCTTATGGTTTCCTTGGCATTCTGGGGGAGGTGTTTCATATCACCTGGATATCCTTTCGCATCTGTAAGACATCTCGTAGAAGTTCTTGGAATTTTCCGTCATTTTGGGAAGCACTCTTCCCTAACTTACAACACTGAAGCAACGTTTGTGATGTTAATGATGATGATTTTACTTTTCCCTCATTGTAAAAGTTCTTCTGGAAATGATTTTGGAATTGGGAAGGAAGGCGTCAGATATCTCCTCTCACGTCATCCAATTTTGCAGGCATCTATTTGATCTTTGTACAACATTTCCTTTTACGTTCTCTGATCTTATGAAGAAAATGTCACAGCCAAGACATCCGAAAGTAGATCAGTTCAAAGTCTCACAATGGGTTGGCCCAGCTCACTGCCCACTTGTGAAGAACTACTAGATGATGACAAGTGGCCACTGGTTATCTGGCTCAGGTTTTGCCAAGGATGAGCCCTGGACAATATGCTGGGCTTACAAAAAGGTTCTCTTGTCTTTCTCTGACCCATTTGGAATGGTAGATTTCAAATATTCCCAAGGGGTCAATGGCAGTTTCATTTTACACAATGTTTCTGGCCGCCTTTGAAAAGCTCTGCTAAGTTTTCCTTTGTTTTGTTTTAGGGACACCATTGTAGTTAATGGAATATTGTTAGGAATTAAAAGCAGGGCTTGACTTCAAGGCCAGAAGTTGAAATTCTGATAGCAAAAGTCCACCAGCATACCAAATCTCTTGAAAATTGTGATAACGTTTTTGTGAAAAATCCAGATTCCTGAAAGGTCCCAAAATATCTGAACTTCAGAAGAGAGAATGTACTCTGAAGATATTATATTCTATGTAAAAAAGTTAAGCTGTAGTCTAAAGAAAAGTATAAAAAAGTTTTTATAGAGTTTTCAGCTGTTACTATAAGATTGACTAGCTATGGTTATATGGTTATAGAAAATTCAGTACCCCAAGGGTCCAAAAACCTAGTTTTGAGGCTGATGTTCATAAATTATTACTTATGTGAAACTTTACAAAATATATAATATTTTTATGCCTTAGTTTATTCATTTGAACAATGAAATAATTTTATCTGTCCTATCTTCTTCACAGGGTTGTTTTGAGACTCCAGATACAATAATGCAAATTAAGACCTTTCGTACATTTTAAAAGACACTACACAAATGAGTAGTCTTACTTTGCTTCTATTACTGCCTTAGCATCTTCTGCAAATTTATGCTGAGACATATAGCAAATTTCAGCTTGTGGGCCTAGAACTCAATTCAGCAGTTTCTTGAAATGGCAGTTTACCTCAAATAATTTGCTTCAATCTCAGAAATAGAAAATTATATACCTAAAAGCAAAGTCCTAAGGTTAGTTAAATGATGACATTAGAGTCTGTCATGCAACACAAACTCTAGAAATCTAATAATTGAACCAGATTTGAGAAGTGAACCAGGCCGGTGGTTTAAACATTTTCGCCGCAAAAGTTTATACAAGTGAAATTTACTCAGAGGCCCATTTTTTGAAAGAAATAGCATCAGAGTAGCTCTCCTGAAGCAACAGAGTCAGAGCAGCCTTTCTTGGGTTTTTCAGCATCTGTGAAAGGACTCAGTTAGGAAACCACTGCTCTTCAAAATGCTTTATTTAGCCAAGGATCCTTGTTCAAGCTGTGCCTTGCAGAGAAGAAGAATATAAAGGAGTCCTTGCCCTGTGGCAGCACTGGGGGTTCTGGGGCCATTTCCCCTGTGCCACCCGGTTTTTAGTAGCCCTGAGGGGAGGGGATCTGTGGAGCAATTTAGAAACTATTGAACCAGTTCTCACCAGTTCGCTCTTTCACTGAATCCAAGAATCGCTTCCATAGCGTCTTTGGCTATCCATTATCTATTGTCTACCGTTTCTTCTCACGCCTTAAAGAGGCAGTGTTCTCTGATGTTTAAAGTTCTGCTTGTCTGAAAATGACTCTTTGGGTGGAGGTGAAAACTCAGTCCCTGCAGTTTCTAGTTTTTTCATTTAGCGCAGCACAGATCCAGGCTTCCCTCTCTTGTCCATGGCAGCTTCCCCCGATGTGTGGACAGCTATCACGGCCCCTCTATATCTCCTCTCCACTGCAAACGCTTCTAGTCGCCTTGATTTTTTCCAACCTCCTCATTATGCTAGCTACCTTCCAAGAGATTAACTGTTATTTGTCAGTATCCTTCCTAAAACTGGGGACTTGGACTTGAACCTAACACTCCAGTTTTGGTCTCCTCAGCACACGTGCTACCCACAAATTGAATCTTCTACATCTACTGAGGCAAATTACTATAGTTTAGAGTCAGTTTCTATCCTGAAAGTGGTTCAGTAAACAATACGCTAGGTTATGACTTGGAAGCCTACTATTACTGTTACAGCATGTTACCAGGGGATGAGACTATGAAAATTCTTACCTGCTCTTTGCTTTTCTTCCCCCTGCGTTTTCTTTACTCTTTTCATTCTTTCTATCTTCATTCCTCCCGAACTGCCTATTTCCTCCCCTAATGATGATCAAGGTGGCCCATTAACCTTACTAAATGTTGGCAGCCTTCACCCTTGGAAATCGTATCGGGGCTAGATTTTATCATGAAAATTTTCACTGACCAATGGGGCTTGCCTGGACCCAAACACTTGGTCATCGAGCCAGCACTGTGGAAAAGTCTTGAGCCTGTTTAAAGACGTTTCATCTTCACAGTTACGAGCTCCATCAAAAATAAATAAATCGGTATATTTTAGAATTTTCAAAGTAGGGATTTTTGCCTTTCACAATAAAACCATTCAGTGTCCTTTTAGCACCCCAGATGGGGCTACCTTGAACTAACCCAGCACTGGAATTACACGAGACAGTGTTGAAGATCAGGAGTACAGTAGCAGCTGAAGAGCCTATTACTCCTCTTTTTCCAAAGGTCCACACGTGTGAAAATATTTACTTTCATTTCGAGCATTCTTTCTTGAGTCTCTGCGGAATTTGTGCGTTTTGAGACACAAAAGAAAGAAAAGAGAAGTAAACAGTTTCTACAGCATGTCAAAAGCCAGCTCTTCTGGGACCATATTTTCCCCTAGGGTGACAACTGAAGTCTTTTACTGAGAACCTGTAGTGAGTGAAGCAGCGATTAAACCATCTCACTTTTGCAATTGTCTCTTATTTCCCGGATCACACCATGTGGTAATTCTAAAACCTCTGAATGATTTGAGGTCATTCTGTAATCCCTCTAAGTCTTCCGTAGCCCCTTCAGCTGCCCCTCTTTTCACAATTCTACATCAACAATCCCATGAGTGGCAGAGCTAGATGACATGTCCCCAAATAACGAAATCCAAGAAGGGAATGGCCATCTGCAAGCTCGGCTAATTCCAGAGTCGTCGTCTTGTTGATCCAGACATCCCCCTCCATCCCGCCTCCTTCCTGCCAGTCCAGGAACCATCCCATTGAAGAGGAAGTTACTTTGTGACAAAGGGACACAATGTTTCATCTATAATGAGTAACACAATGTGAACATTTAAAATGCACAGGTAGTTTTGAGTATGTGGAGACCAGAACTTTTCACCATGGCATCACAGTAAATCAGAAGAAAAAAAACTAGTGAAAAACAAACTTGGCAGGGGTAAAAATATTGAAAAGTTTTCTGAAGTTATGGTGAAAAGTTTTTCACTTGGTTGGTTATCAACATCGGCTGCCTGCATCGCGTAACCTAACCAAAGCCAAACTTGCATAAAACATTACTATTTCCTGTATTTGTGTCCAGCATAGATGACCCTGTATTCTGCTTTCTCGTTTTGCTTTTCATAAAATCAATTCTTTCATCCCATCCTCAGGCGTCCTCCACTGGGAGCCAACACAGGTGGCTCCCCCTTCTGGGTGAACTGGCACCCAGGGGAAAAAAAGAAACCAAAAATGTCTTGGTAGAAAGGATTCTGAAGCAGTAGGGACCCAGGGACACTTCCAAAGATAGAGAACTCGAACTTTTGAAGCGGAAAAGAGGTCTGGAGAGGAGGGTACCACCTTGCCTCTGCTCATCACCATGCCTTACTTAACCCTTACCTTTCCCGAACAGTCCTAGAGCAGGGCAGCCAACCACCGTGATCCTAGGAGGTAGCTGAGAACCACATGGCTTTCAGGGCTGGGAATCAGCTTTTGGATCGAATAAATAGATAAAACATAGACAATGGTTGGGCGATGATTATACTGAAGATTCTGGTTTAAGTTTTCACATGCATTAGCTTTTCTAATGCTCATCACAACTCCACGATGAGCATGATGTGGTTACTGAAAGACAGCCTAGTGTAGTTTAGTGGGTAAGTCCACAAGTTCTAGAACAGGACCACCAGGAATGAGATGTGTGAACTGGGGGTATTACTTCACCACTCAATGACACAGATTCCTCCTCTGTGAAAGCGTCAGCGCTCACTCTTTATCCCCAAGTTATAGACAAGGCAGCAGAGATGGAAGATGTTATTCACAGTCACACGATGAGTAAGTGCTGAAGTTTTGAGCCCTGGCCGCCAAAATCTGCACACTTGACCTTACTTCACCCTGCCTCTGGCAGCTACATTTATAAGACATTGATTTCTTCTTTTAAATGTTCTTCTTCTGAAATGGTATCTATCGTTGTGCTTCTACCACTAGGATATAATCAGATGGCTCATGCAGAAAGCGGTAGTTGTCTATAGATTTAGGTTAATGGTTCCTTAGGTAGGTAAAGCTCCTGAGGAAGCTAAGACCAGAGGCCCAGACCAGATAGAAGTTCAAGTGCAACGTGGTGGCAGCCCATGTGGGGCTTCCAACAATGGTAGAGTGGCAATGATGGAGAGGATGGGATGGATTTACAAAATGATTCTGAAGAAGAACCAATAGAATTTGGCGATTGGGTGGGTCAGGAGTATGGAAGAGAGTGCGAACGTAAAGAAAAAAAATCTCCAAATTTTGGTTTCTCCAACCGGAAAATGATTTTTAATAACTTTCAGAGTTCTCATAAAAAGTAGAGAGTATGTACGAGAGCCCTAGCACACTGCCTGGCATGGCAGGGACACAGTGAACTGTAGCTATAGGTAAATATAAAGAAAGAAACCAAACAGTGAATAAGAATTATTAGAAAGAAGAACACTTCTGGGTGAGTGCACATGTGTATATCAATGAAACATAGTACAAAGGATTTGGCGTTAAAACTCTAGAAGATTTATCTTGACTATACTGATGTCAGCTCTTGACTATATGGAAGGAGTTTATTTCCAGAAAAGCACCATGCTTGACAAAGTCACAAATGCCAAGACTGAGGTTATTATTTTTATTCCAACTTTCTATTCGGAAAGTTGGAATAAAAATAACTATGGCAATGGATATACAGGATGTCCATAAAGTTTGGAAGGATAAATGAATATGCATAATGTTGTCAGAGATGTATTTAATTTGTGGAACAAAAATCATGTTTCCAGACTTTATGGACACCTTGTGTGTATATGTGTGTGCGCGTGCGCGTGTGTGTGTGTACAAATATATAGTCACACACACACACATTTTAAAAAGATATTAAACAAAACTTTTAGAAGGAATTGACTCTTAAAGCAAACCAAATATGTTGATGTTGAAATGTTGCCCCAATAGACAGTCCTTAACTCTTCTATTTTTAGAAAATCTGACTGCATTGACACCAAAGTTGGCTGGGGAAGATTCTCCCCCATAATTTTTCTTCATTTAGCTGGTACATCATTGTAACTTTTTGACTAGCCCCAACTACTTGAAACTGAATGTTTTAGACTTGTATTTTCCCTTGCTTCAATTGCCGCTTGTCTTGGAAAAGTGGTTGCATATAAAGTAAGTTCTCTCTCTCTGACATTTTCAAAAAGTATCTTCATCCTTCAGGGCCCACTTTGCTGAGAGGGTGGAACGTGCTCTGCTTTCTTCTCCCTGTTCTAAGCCCTCCATCTGCCCACATGGACACTGTAGGGGGGATGGTACTGAGTGTTCCTTTTGGTTAAGAAGACTGGACTGCATCATGCACAGAGCGCTCAAATATAAAACTGCTAGACCGCAGACTGCCACGGAAAACCACTGTTGGTGGAGGACTGCCATATTACAATTTCAAGAGAAGCACCCCAGCCCCCGGCTGCCCACCATCTTTATGCCACACAGCAGGAATCTGTAGGACGAAATCCTAGCAGATCTCAGCAGAGGCTCCTACCTGCTGCTGTGTAAGTAGGGCTTCTTGAATTTATCATCCTGGGTCCCTAAACCTTGATCTCGTAATGTTTCTGCTTCATACCCCCCTTTCAAAATGAGTCATCGAGAGTATAAAGTATAACCAGCTGTTTGGAATGTAAGAACACGGGTTATTATATTATAATGAACTCCAAGATGCAGAGAGGCAAATGGTAGGTATGTAGTTTCATTTCAGAACTTTGTCCTTTCAGGCCTTTCTTTCCTTCTCCCTGTCTCCAGTTTCTCTTCCTAATATGAACTCAATTATTTCCCAGGCTCAAACTCAATTATTTTCTTGCTTAGCCCCTATTTACCTCTAAGGAAGCCTGTCTGTTTTTCTGAGTCTGTGGACTTCATTTCCCTTCCAAATCTACTCTTAGAAGCTTCTGGAGGTCTTTGGCGTCAAGGCCCTACGGTTTTCCTGGACCAGACGTTTCCCTTACTGCTTCTGTAAGAAGAGTGACTTGTTCTCCTGAGACAATTTCAGTTTATGTCTATTGTCTCGATGTGATTATTAACAGTGGCCCCTTTCAGTCTCAAAAATACTGGTTTGGATGATAGATTATATGATCATTTTATTCATAAGACTTCTTATCAGCTTTCAAACCTCAGTGGGGAGGGAGCAGTGGGAGGTACTTATTGAGATCCTGTTTCCGGGCAGAACAGAGCAAGGTCTCAAATGCAAGCGCCTCATATAAAATTCTTATATTCAGGTTAATATCATCTCTATTTTTCTAATGAGGACGCGAAAGCTCAGAGAGGTGAAGTATCTCACCTAAGGACACTCAGCTCCTAGTAGGGCTGGTTACCTGGAACTAAGCCTTTTGAATTCACAGACTGTTCCTTCCACAGGTCTCCAGCCCCACTGTCATCCTAGTCGTCAGGGACCCACAGCCAGACTTGTCCTTTCACCATTGCAACCTACTGTTTTCTTTTGTTACTCTCACTTCTGCCGTTCCTCCAACCCTTGAAGACAACCTTGGAAGTATTCGTTTTCTTCCCTTCATTTCTGTAACCTGTGGTGTGTAAAACATAGTGATGCAAATAGAGTTCCATCTGCCAAAGAAGATCTAAAGTTGCTCAGGGAACCCTTAGTTGGGAACAAGGTTGCCATCCAGCCCCCAGCAGCCTGCTCTCAGAACTAAGGAAGGTCTACAAAGAGAATCCTGAAACACAGACCCTTGGCAATGTCAACAGAGGTGGGCAAAGGCCCATAACAGGTGAAACACCATGAAGAATGGGAATGTAATTTAAGTCATTTTGCCCTAACTTCCTCATCTGGAAACCAAGAGTAAAGACTGTATTAGCTGAAAGAGCTGTAACATACAATGCGTCCAATGCAGTGTCTGGTGCAAAGGAGGGACTTATGAACGGCTGATTGCTTCTCCACCCTCCCTCTACATGCTTGTTACCGCATTTCCATCTGTCTTGAGAGATTTTGTTAAAAAGAAAGAAAGAAATCTGAGTTGTGGAATTTGCAAACAAAATTAGGAAAATATATTTTTCCAGTTAAAGAAAAGAGCTCTTGGCCTCATGCCGAAAATCTGTGCCCCAAGATCTTTATTCAACCCCTTCAAACACTAGAAAGATGATGTCTACTCAAGTATGGACACAGCATCCCTGTGGGATACAGCAGGGGGTTCCCTGGGTCCTGCATCCCAGCAGGTGAGGCCTACAGTGTCCAATGCAGGGGGCAGGGTCTACTACATTTTCTGTCATAACAGCAGTGACCATGCTCTATGCCTGACCACACTGACACTGTCGTTGCCCCACAGAAAACACACTTTCCGCCGAGCCCGTGGAGGTAAAGGAAAGGAACCTAGAGGGTGCCAGTCGCCTAGTTCAGGGCTTATGAGAAGCTCTTTCCTTTTCTCAAGGTTGCACAGAGACTCGGGAGAAAGTGTACGTACATTGGGCTGAATTTCTCCATCTGTGGGCTGGGCAGTAGAGGTGGCAGAGCAGAACAGAGCCTGGGTAGAAGTCTGCAGCAGGAGGGAGGCAGCCCCCGTCAGACAAAAGGAGGAGTGGATCTTCAGTGCTTTTTGCAGTCCCATCAGCTGCCCCCATGGTCACGTGGCCCCTGCAGTGCCTTAAAGGCTTACGGAAGTTGCAAACCACAGCTAGACTTAAGAGATGGAGAAAATTTCATCTGCTAGAATTCCTCTAAGGAGGTTTTATCTTGTTAAGGGAAAACTCTTTGATGAGAGTTTGTGATCGAAGGCGGGATGGGGGAGCCTGAGTGTGTGTCAGAAATAATAACACTGGGGCTTCCCTGGCGGCGCAGAGGTTAAGAATCCGCCTGCCAGTGCAGGGGACACCGGTTCCAGCCCTGGTCCGGGAAGATCCCACATGCCACGGAGTAACTGAGCCCGTGCGCCACAACTACTGAGCCTGCGCTCTAGAGCCCGGGAGCCACAACTACTGAGCCCACGTGCCACAACTACTGAAGCCTGTGCACCTAGAGCCTGTGTTCTGCAACAAGAGAAACCACTGCAGTGAGAAGAGCGCACACCGCAAGGAAGACCCAATGCAGCCAAAAATAAATTAATTAATTAATTTAAAAAATTAAGAGAAAGAATCAAACTTTTGTGAGGGTTAGCTGAGATAGTAGTGCAAAGCGATTGGAACAGTGCTGGGCGCCACAGTGAGGGCTATGTAAGCGTTTGCTGTTTTATGTTGCTGTTGTTTACATTATTGTTAGTATTATCACCCTTAGCCGCTCTCTGGTGTGCATAGTTTTGTAAGTTTCCTTTTCCAACTTTTCTACTGCTAATATGGAAATGACTTCCCCTTCTGTTTCCTTCCCCCACCCCAGCTTTACTGAGATATAATTTGACATACAACACTGTGTAAGTTTAAGGTGTACAACCTGATGATTTTTTGGTAATAAATTTATATATTTTTGGCTGTGTTGGGTCTTTGTTGCTGCGTGTGGGCTTTCTCTAGTTGCGGTGAGCGGGGGCTACTCTTCGTTGTGGTGCGTGGGCTTCTCACCGCGGTGGCGTCTCTTGTTGCAGGGCACGGGCTCTAGGTGCGTGGGCTTCGGTAGTTGTGGCACATGGGCCCAGTAGTTATGGCTTGCGGGCTCTAGAGCACAGGCTCAGTAGTTGTGGCGCACGGGCTTAGTTGCTACACGGCATGTGGGATCTTCCCGGACCAGGGCTCGAACCTGTGTCCCCTGCATTGGCAGGGGGATTCTTAACCACTGTGCCACCAGGGAAGCCCCAATGTGATGATTTGATACACATATATATTGTAAAATGATTACAATAAGTATTCCTCACATAGTTACCTTGTGTGTGTGTGTGTGTGTGTGTGAGAACATTTAAGATCTACCCTCTTAGAAATGTTCAAGTATAAGATACAGTAGTGTTAACTGTAGTCACCGTGCTGTACACTACGTCCACCGAACTCATTCGTCCTATACCAGAAGTCTGTACTTTCTGACTGACATCTACGCCCTTCCCTCCACCCTGACGCCCCCTCCCCTGCCCTGGCAGCCGCCATCCCAGTCTCTGTTCCCATGACTTCGACTTTTTTAGATTCCACATATATGTGAGATCATACAGTATTTGTCTCTGTATGACTTAGTCCACGCCTTTCCTGTTTCATTTTAAAGTTAATTTAAATTACCTGAAGTTCATGAAAAATATTCTTATAAAATTTTTAAATATCATAGATAAGGCAGAAGCCCTGAAAACCCCAGGTCTCAACCTTCTCCACAGAAGCAACCATGATTTTCAATTTTTGTATATATTTCCAGAAAATATACTCATGGAATACTCATAGGAATATATTTATACTCTTATAAATAAATAAATTAATTAATAAAATAATATATGATACCTATCTATAGATATAGATATAGGTAGATAGATAGATGTCTATTCCAGGCTCTGTTCCTAATCTCTCTCTCTGTGTGTCTCTTTCTGACTCTCTGTCTCTGTTTCTCTATCTCTCTCTATTTACACAGTCACAGGAAATGTGTAGTATTGTTATTTGTATATATGTATTTTTAGTCAACAGTAAATACTGAGCTCTCATTCTGTAACCTGCCTTTTCAACAACAATATATTGGGGGTATGCTTCCATATTAATTAAGAATAGATTCACTTCATGCCTTTAATCCACTGTTGAGCAGGCCACAGAAAGGAGGTCATGTAATTTAACTGGATTCTCCCCTGCTGAAGGAAGTTTAGCTTGTTTGAACTCCCCCCATCCAAACAGGACATATTGAACTAAACTGAAATATAAATGATCATCAGGGAGAAAATCCTTGCAACGTATATAACAAGGTGTTATATAACGTTATATAACGTATATAACAACGTATATTAAGTTTCTGGATTATGATCAAGAATTATATAAAGAACTCTTCCAGATCGACAAGGAAAAGGCAAAAAGAACAGGAGAATAAATGAAAAAAAAAAAGGGGGGGGGCAGAGGTTATAAACAGGAAATTCAGAGGAGAGAAAAAATGGTCAATAAACATATAGAAAAATATTTTTCCTTCCCAGCAAACAGGTAAATACAAAGTCAAACTGTAAGAGAATATCTTTCCTACGCTACCTTGTCAGAAAAGAAAACACCTGATGGTCTCCAGTCTGGTTAGGAGGAATCAGGTTTTTTCAAACCCTGCTGGTGGGAGCACAGCTGGACAACCGGCTGCATTTTCAATAGGACACCCAGGGGCCTAGGAAGCCCATTGGCCGCAGAGTCAGGGCTCCCTTCCAAGTCCACGTCCGCTGCCAGGCTGGGGCTTTTGCACTGGGGGGTTGTGGTGGGGAGCAGTGAGCCTGGATCGGCCTGGAAGCAGGTACCAAACACCCCAATACCAACGGGGACACCTGTTCTCCTCCCAACCTTAGGCCCTGCTGGTCATAGCTAATCACCCCTCATTCCTTCCCCCCAGGATAGAATTGATCTCCGGACTCCTTCAGGGTCCCATTATCATTTAGCTTCTGTGGACCTCTATGAGACTCCACAGTTCAAGAGAGTAAGGCAGACGCTCTCAACTGTAACTGCCTGAGTTCAAGTCCCAGCGGGGGCACATTGTCTGACTTGCCTCCATTTTCTACCTGATAGTCTTGGAGTACCTGCCTCCCAGGTGGTGGTGATAACAGGATGGAATGGACCCTAAGGACCGTGGAAGGGGGACGGGTGGGAGTAAGAACGTGATAAATTATAAAGGACCATGAATGGTCTGAAGTCTACTTATGGACAAGGTTTAAATTATTTCCCAAGAAACTCCTAATCCCGCGTGCCCCATTCCCCTCCCCTGCAAATACAGCAAGATGCAGTGTGAACTGGGGGCGGGAATGAGCACAACGGCGGGGATGCCAGGTGTGTTTCCACCCAGCCCAGGCCCGGGGTCCTCACTGCTTTCTCCTACGAAGTTACAGCTTTCTTTGAAACATGGCTAATTTTGTGCCTGTGTTGGACCAAGACACACAAAATAGGACTCATGAGTCATACACTAGGCAGTTTAGAAATGTAAGGTATTTGTTGAATGCACTGCACAATGAGTGGTTACTTGGGAGAGGGTACAAAACTCTTATTAAAATAAGGAAAAATCTACACGTCTTTGTATAAGACGTGTAGACACACAGTAGCAAGCGGTGGAAAAGTTATAATAAATGAGAAGTAGCAAAGTTCTGCTTCAAAGTTTAGTGATTGACATTAAAGGCGAGAAAACAAATAACTGCTGAGCATTTGCTGTATGCTCGGCACGGACTAGACAAGGTTATATATGTAGGATCAACTCTCACAATTCTGAGGTCATGTTGCCGAACCCATTTTCCCCGTTCACCTTGGTTTTTGTTTTTACGAGGGAACAGGTTTACCGAAGATTCAGACTGTTAATTTTAAAAAAAAGCCATTAGACTGAGGTGGTTGTAATACCTTATCTGCCTACATAAGCAAACTAAAGTCTAAGCCTGAACTGTCTCAAGGTTAAGAAATCAAAACCTAAGGGCCATCCATCACCGACAGCCAACTGGGCTTTCCTAACTAAGTCAACCACGTAAGCTAAATCCAATCAAATCATGTATTTGTTTTACTGCCTCCTCTTCTCTGTAAAGTCCTTCCTCCAACTCCTGCTGGTGGAGTGTTGCTAATTACTTCTGGTTTGGCACTTCCAATTAAAATCAATTTGTTAAAAAAAAATTTAAAAATTTTAATATGTCTCCATTTATCACATAATAGTTCTGGTGTCAAGAGGGATCTGAAGGAGACCCTGACAGCCCTGGGGGAGCAAGTAATGAGCAGTAAGTAACCTAGTAAGTTTTGTACTATCTTGTCTATCTCATGGCTAAAGTTTAAAAATGAAAGCTATAATATTTCTGTTTACATCTGTCTGTATGTTTATGTATATCTATATATGTGTGTTGTACACATGTGACTTTCTACCGCCAAATGGTATTGCCAAACTTAATTTGTAAAAGAGCTCTATTTAATTGGTTTAAAGAAAAATAAATGCTTGTAAAGTTTTCTCAGAAATATAGAAACTAACGCAAATATTTTTCAAGTTCACATGATCTAGGATAATATTCAGTAAATAAAAGCTAGTTTAAGTTTTGTTGGTTTAGTTAAAATAAGCACTTCAGAGTTATCAATATTAAATATAGTGTAGACATACAAACTTTATTCTACTGGGTTTACTAAAAGTCACATAAGCTCATGTTATCTCTATTTCAAAATTTGTCAGCAAAAAAATAACTTAAGATGATGGTTAGCTATTTAATGTATAGTGAAATTTTCAAGAATTAGCTAAACATAATTGTTAAGAACAAATAAATAAATTTAAAAATTATATAAATTAAATAGGTGTAAATAAGATAAAATTTTCAACAATAATTATGTTTTATGGTATGTCACCTTAAAAATAGTTACTGAAATCTTTCTGGTAACTTGAAAACTTAAAGTTCTACTAAATTAAGTTACATGATAGCTATTCATGCTAAATTACATGGGAAGCATTATCAAATAAGAAGTGATGATAAACCATCTTAGGTTAAATATATATGGATATATGTTACTAATACAGGTATTCCAGAAATAGAAGTTAATAGAAATTTTCCAGTTTCTTTATTGTCCAATTATTATCCTAAACTGTTGTATGCCACAGAAAGAACTAAATTTTCTTATCAAATAAACTCTCATCAGGTCTTTAACCACAGACCATTTAAAAAATTTGTTTATTTATTTAATTTTGGCTGTGTTGGCTCTTCGTTGCTGCGCTCAGGCTTTCTCTAGTTTTGGCGAGCAGGGGCTACTCTTCGTTGCGGTGCGCGGGCTTCTCACTGCGGTGGCTTCTCTTGTTGCGGAGCACGGGCTCTAGGCACGCAGGCTCAGTAGTTGTGACACGTGGGCTTAGTTGCTCCGCGGCATGTGGGGTCTTCCCGGATCAGGGCTGTAACCCGTGTCCCCTGCATTGGCAGGCAGATTCTTAACCACTGCGCCAGAAGGGAAGTCCCAAACAGGTCATTTTCTCAAGTTGTTTTGTTATTCACAGACAGTTATTGTTTTACTCTGATACTTGCAAAAGTGCTTTGTCTTCAGAGAGATTCATGGAAAAGACTCTGACAAGTACTCTAGAATACAGGTTGCTGATAACTTTAAGATCAGACCACTGAATTGGGTAAGAATTTCCAAAACTCTGATGGAAAAACTGGATTCAAGCAAAATAAGAATTAATAACATGAGGTTGAATAAACTGATGTGGATGATTATAATTTTTAATGACTTTTTGTTTGAAACATTGCTGACTCTTTAATGTTTTGGTTTTCCAGGTTTAAGAAAATCTTTTCTCTGAAACTATCTATGACTTAACAGCAATTTGGTAAATTACATATTTGTAAACAGAATTGAAACATTTACTTTTTCTCCCTATCTGATCCCTCCAGAATTTGAAAAAATATTGAGTGTTCTGATTTTCATGGCAATATAGTTACTGGCCTAAGTTCAACATTGTGTCCTGTTCTCCTTATAACAGGACACAACTGGAAACATTGGTTATATTACCAAGGCTTTGACTAGAATGTCATCTTCGAGAGTGATGTGCACAAAATCAAATCTGATCAGACAGTTTTAAAGGAACTAAGGTTGACCTTATAGAACCAATAAAGCCCCTTGGAAAAATCATCTGGTATCTTGTTGACAAGGTTCCAAGCCCTGCCAGGTGAGCAATAAGGTCACTTCCTGGCAGCCCCAAGAGTAAGAGCAAATTAGGGGCCCACAAAAAGGGAGCAATTCACCAATTCACCCAAATCTATAGAGATTCCCAGCAAAGTCTGACGATAAGTCTTTAGCTTGGCTCCGTAGCCTAGAGAGGCCTTTAAAAGCCCATAAGGGGGCTTCCCTGGTGGCGCAGTGGTTGAGAGTCCGCCTGCCGATGCAGGGGTGGGCCACAGCAGTGAGAGGCCCGCGTACCGCAAAAAAAAAAAAAAAAAAAAGCACATAAGGGATTCCTTATGAAAAGGTCCAGCAAAACTAACTTAAAGAGAGCCTATGGGGTCAATCGCTATTCTTGCTGCACTTATGTAAATCATCAGGCCCAGTTTAATAAAACTAGACTTATAGTGCAAACAAATTAGTCTTACTTTGATTAACCTTTATAGAAATGGGAGAAACTATAGAGAGAAAAATCGTATTTTGATTTAAAAATATAGCAACGCCTGTGGGTATTAAACTCTAGTCCTCTTCACCATCTTTGAGATTTTTGTTATCTACTGGTAAACTGGATTGGATCCTGAATTCTTCTTGTTTTCTCAAATATCTGACTACAACTCTCCAAACTAATATCTCTGAATTTCTCCCACCCTTTGGACTTAGAATCACAAAAGAACAAAGACTGCACTTGAAACTCGTTGGAAGGGACCATACCGGGCCGCTACCCAGATGGCAGCCAAACTTCAGGGCCCGGAACCTTGATCCACATATCCCAGTTAAGAAGGGCTCCTCCATACTCTTGGAACTGCACACCAGGTGGAGATCTAAAATTAAAATGGACCAGGGAGGTTCCTCCCCAGAAGCAGATGACGCCTTGAGGTGGACAGCTCTCCCAAGATCACAGACCAAGATCTTCATCTCCAATATGAAACCTTTATTTCTTTTGCCTTTTCACTACTTGCCTTTTCTCTGTATCAATGCCTGAGAAGATAACGCTCCTTAACTCTGGCAACTACCACTGAATGGACTGCTAAGGTCATAGCTGCACAACCAAGGTCCCTAGGCTTTCTTGTTGAGGGGTGTTTAGATAATAGAACTGCTTTAGATCACGTATTGGCTCAAGAAGGAAAAGCCTGTGCCACAGCAAATACCTCCTGCTGTAGCTGGATCAATACCTCTTGTATTGTAGCAAGTACAAGGCATTGGCGAATGATTCACATGGCTAAAACAGGTTGATGTTCCTTTTGATAAATTCGTTGGTGTATTTGAAACCAACTGGTTTGCTTCCTGGGGGCCCTGACTACGGAACATACTCCAATCTCTTGCTATCATTCTCTCGATAGTCACCACTGTAGTCTCCCTGGTGCACTGTATGCTCTCAGGGATACGCGTTCGTAGCCATCAGCTGTACATCAGATGGTCTCACTTCACTTGGAGAAACAAACAAGATGAACAGCAAAAACCATTCTTCCACAAACCTGACATCGTAACCTCTGATTTTCATGATGAGACAAGACTGCTTAACCCCAATGGTGACTGAGAGTGACACAGCTTTTTGACTGGTCCCTCACGTCTGAGAGGATCACCAAATGAAGGGAATCGTTAAATAAATGAAACAAGGAGGCCATGAGGCTCAGGTGGCTCTAATGCCTCAGCAGCCTACCTTCCTCAGCAAACCCAGATCTAAGTGTGAAGGCCTCAAGATTAAGAAATCAAAACCTTAGGACAGCCAGTCACAAACATCCAACTAGCCTTTCCGAAAGAATGCAACTGCTTAAGCTACAGCCAATCACATAGTTTCCTTGCTTTGCTTCTACCTTTTCTCTATAGAAATCTTCCCCAGCTCCTGCTGGTAGAGCACATAACCCCTTCTGATCTGGTGCCACCCAATTTGAATCAATTTTTGCTCAAATAAACTTTTAAAATGTTTAATATGTCTCCATTTGTCTTTTCTTGATATAATAGATTTTTTAAAAGTTTATTGGAGTATAGCTGCTTTACAATATTGTGTTTGTCTTTTACAGGACTCATCTCTGACTGATCCCAAGCCCCCTGCACATCTTACTGCACCTGGTTTCCAAAAGCCTCATTTTGAAATCTTTTTCTGTGAACTCTAGGTAGGTGAGGGAGGGTGGGATTACCTGGGAAGCTAAATCCCTGACAACATCAGGAAAGCACTTTTGTGCCCTGGTGATTAGTAGATAGTTGATCTGGGTTACTTGGAGGGCAGAAATGTTTGTGGTTATTGATGGAAGAGGAAAGTGGGCAAAGGGTTAACCGAGAGAGAAGCAATGGGGGAAAGGAGCTTGGGAATGGCTTACTAAGAAATCGACAGGAGAAGGAGAGGAAATGAAAATGTCCCAAGCAGGTTGGAAGCAGAACCTAAAGAGAGCCAAGAAAATTAAGGGTGTGTGGGAGAGAAAGTGATCCAGGGCATCAGAGGAAAATGAGGAGAACAGGCAGCCATGGGTTTGACCTGAAGACAGCTCTAAATACCCACCTGGTAACCTTACCCCTAATGAGCATGGCCCAAAGCTTATGTTCATGAGTAAGAGCAGAGCAGCTAGATGATTTTACATACACAACTGCATTGGCAGAGGGTGTTCTTTTCGGTAGGTTTATTACATCATTTCCAAAACCGACAGTACGTACAGTGCTGTGAAGTGGACTTTTCCAGAAGACACTGTTTTTCAGTAGACAGCATTCCCTGGTACTCTAGCGTTGAGCCATGGAGTTTTGGACTGGATTTACCTGGACAATAAAGTCTTTCCTTCAAAAGGAAAGATACTGACAACGTGAAAAGAGCATCTATATCTTCACTGGAGCAGTTACATCTCCTCCTGCTTTGATACTATAAAGAGGAAATCACTCATATCCACTGGCATTGTGACATTTTCTTAACCTCTGCATTGGTTCTCTTTGCTCTTCCTGTTAAAACTCCACATGGTCGGGCACCTTCCAAAGACTACATTGCTGGGAATTATTTGGAGGACAAAAGTTCCCAGGACAAAGTTTCACGCTTTATGTAAACAAAACCCCATTTCTATTATTTTCCGTTTAGCCATGAGCAATTAAGCTGGAAACACAAATGCGAAGTATATTTGTGATGACTTTGCATGTCCTCTGACACGAACCTCATTCTCTTTGGGATCAGCAGAACCTTTACTGGCATGGACAGATATCTTTGTTACACTCCTCCATTCTTGCATGACTAATTCATTTATTAACTTGATAAAATGCAAAGTTTGTCAGCATAAGGCTGGAGTCTCAATCCTAAATTAACTTTTTTTTTGTCTAAAACAAAACTCTAATTGATACTTGCTGCTTTGAGGAACATCATTTGCTCTTTTCTATGTCAGATCCCCTTGGGGAGGTCATTGCAGCTCATATGTGGGAAAGGGCTGGAGAGGGGCAAAGATCTCTTTCCCATTTCTAGCCCAAAGGTGCCCTGTTGAGAAATATGACCTTGTGCCACATGAGATGTGGAAAAAGAATAAGGAGGATATCAACAGGATATGAGACGAGAATGAACCAGGCAAAATAAAATGTAGGAAGACCCCAGAGGGATGAGTTTTTATTGTCAGTACTGGAAGGGTTCTATACATCTTCTTGTAATAACTTGGAAATCACTGGAATTAAACTGTCATCAGAAAATAAAAGAACATAGAATGATTCCAAGATTATATGAGCATCTTCAAGAAAAAGATGTTGCCTTGCTGTCATCCTCACTAACTCTTTACCTGACTCATGCTATTAACGTGACTAAAGAGAAAACAAGTCCATCCAGAGGGGGCGATGAGGAAATAGACTAGCAAAGAAAGAATGAGTTACTAGAAAACATACCAGTGCCCATGGGAGGAATGAATGGGGACATGGAATAGTAACCAAAGGACTTCAAAGACTTCAGACCCACTGGCAAAATGACCCTTCATATGGGGATAGAAGCAGAGTATCGTAACCGATGGAGTTCAAAAATCGCTATGCCTTGGGCAAGCCCAACCCGGTGGTGAAATGGATTAGCTGATCCTTTCAAACATTCCATTCAAATTACTCTTCTTTGTTTAGTTCCATGTTCACCCCAAATCTCTCTCTGATTACACCCTTCCTTCCTGTGAAACTCAGCCCACAGAGTCACTGTGCACTGACCCTACAGACTTTGAACATGGAAATGTTTGTGGAGTCATCTGCATTACAGGTCACTGTGTTGGCATTCTCTTCGTATTGCTATGTTATTACAGTGAGATAAATAATACATGTATGGAGTCTGACAGATTCTAAGAATACCTCTGTCCGTGACATTCTGATATATAGGTCAGTCTTGTCATCTTGTTTCAGGTGATTCTGCCTAGGAGAAGTGGATACCTCATCACAGTATTTACAAAATCAGTGTGTCTGCCAAGAAGGTTTGAGCTACACCTGGAAACATGGAAAAGTCCCTGAGATAATAAAGTTCTCCCTGCTAGATTTCTTTGGACGCCGGCTGATGACATCTCAAACAGAAAGCAGAGAGTTAAACTGTGCCTGCAGAAGAGCTAAAGTACTTTCCTGTAACTCCATGAAGGAACCTGACTCCCGTAAGTGTCTGGGACACCATATAAGCACAGTCCTTGGGCTCAGGAGAAAAGCTTCTATTATGACTAATTATATATGTTGGTGGCTTATACCTAAGAGCATTTGTCACGTGCCAAACACAGCACGAAAGTCTTCATGTACGTAATTTCATCTATTCCTCATAACGACTATGAGAGAGGGTTGTGGCATGGCCCCATTTGATAGATGAGGACACCGGGACCCAGATATGTTGAGGGATTTCCCTCAGTCCCACAATGGTGCAGCCAGATTGTCTTTCTCCAGAGCCAATGTGCTGACTGACTCCCTTGTTCCAATGACTGGTTTCTTCGTAAAAAATGTCTTTTGTTACAGAATGGTACCGTTGAAGTCAGTGGCTTGTGGTCAACCTAATTGGCTAAACCCCTCCACACCAGAGGGACACTCTGCTCGCGATCGCTGGCTGTAGCTGCATTTTAGCTCCCAGTGCCCGTTGCGGCTCGCTGGGGCTGAGAGGATGTGCCTATAAAACAGAACACGGGGCTTCCCTGGTGGCGCAGTGGTTGAGAGTCCGCCTGCCGACGCAGGGGACACGGGTTCGTGCCCCGGTCCGGGAAGATCCCACGTGCCGCGGGAGCGGCTGGGCCCGTGAGCCATGGCCGCTGAGCCTGCGCGTCCAGAGCCTGTGCTCCGCAACGGGAGAGGCCACAACAGTGAGAGGCCCGCATACCGCAAAAAAAAAAAAACAACCAAAAAAAATAACAAAGAAAAACACACAAAAAAACCGAACACGGCTGCCATGATTGATGTACACTTTACATGCGGGGTAGAAGGCAAACAGTACTATCACTTTATATGAGGGGCCACATGTCTGCCATTTTGACCTCAGTTTTAGCCCATAATTTCATTGCCATCGGAAGTTTTTACCTCTACTTTGAACCTAACTGTTCCCCTGTGGAATTTCTGACTTTGCTGCCCGTTAATTTTCACAGAGGTTAAATGTATCTTCACTTAAAATTCTCCCCAACTCTACGCTACTGCCCTTAGAGACAATCAATCCCATCTTCATATGCCTCAAAACTCTGCTACGTTCTTTTTTAGAGAGCCGTGTTGGCCTAGACCTTTGCGTTTATACTTTTTTATTTTTTTTAATTTTTAAAAATGTTTTTAACATCTTTATTGAAGTATAACTGCTTTACAATGGTGTGTTAGTTTCTGCTTTATAACAAAGTGAATCAGCTATACATATGTCCCCATATCTCTTCCCTCTTGCATCTCCCTCCCACCCTCCCTATCCCACCCCTCCAGGTGGTCACAAAGCACCGAGCTGATCTCCCTGTGCTATGTGGCTGCTTCTCACTAGCTATCTATTTTACATTTGGTAGTGTATATATGTCCATGCCTCTCTCTCACTTCGTCCCAGCTTACCCTTCCCCGTCCCTGTGTCCTCAAGTCCACTCTCTACATCTGCGTCTTTATTCCTGTCCTGCCCCTGGGCTCTTCAGAACCATTTTTTGTTTTTAGATTCAATATATATATGTGTTAGCATACGGTATTTGTTTTTCTCTTTCTGACTTACTTCACTCTGTATGACAGACTCTAGGTCCATCCACCTCACTACAAATAACTCAATTTCATTTCTTTTTATGTCTGAATAATATTCCATTGTATATATGTGCCACATCTTCTTTATCCATTCATCTGTCTGACACTTAGGTTGCTTCTATGTCCTGGCTATTGTAAATAGAGCTGCAATGAACATTGTGGTACATGACTCTTCTTGAATTATGGTTTTCTGCGTTTATACTTTATTCTTCAAATACAAACCCAGGACCCAATGTGTTTCATGTACCTCCAAATGAACAATGGGCAGGTTTCCAGAAATTGTGTTGCTCTGGTAGACATCCAGGGTGGACCCATCTCAGACGTAGATAACTAAGGCCAGAGAGCCTGCCCCTTCCCAGAGACAGAAATTTCACAGTAGGAAGGGCCTATAAAGGGGAGCCCATTTTATAGGTAAGGAAACGGAGCCACAGAAGCCATTAATTTGCGCCATCATTAGCTGGTTGATAGCTGAGTACATAGTGAATGCTCAATACATATTAAGTGAATGAATAAGTGAATGAATAGATGGATGATACATCCATGGCTGACCACTGCCTGCCTCGACTACATTCTGAAATATAAACCAGGAAACATCTCCTTCTGATCACAACCGTTCAACGGCTCCTCATTTTTCTTGGTATAAAATGAAAATGCTTTACCACAGCCTACCTTCGGGATCCTTACCTGCCCTTTGTCATAGGCCAAGTACATTCCCATTTCAGAATCTTTGTGGGTGTCAGACCTTCTGCCCAGAATGATTTTCCCCCAGAGCTTCATGACATCCACTATTTGACTTCCTCAGGGCTGTGCTCCAGGGCCCTCCTTCACACAGGCATTCTGTCTGTCTGTCTCCCCTGCTAGAACCATGCCTTGTGATATGGCCTATCCATCGCCATGTCCCCATCTCCTGTATGTGTGCCCGGTGCATGGAACCCAGTGAGTATTCAATCCATACTTATTGAATAAATTAATGAAATCACATGGCCTCCATAATGCAATGTTATATGACCTCCTGCAACAATGGATATATTAATTTAGAAACACATATAAAGCATTAGTACAAAACAAAGTGAGTCCATCAGATGCCAAACACAGATATGGGGCCACTTTTAACTATCAGCTTTTTGGTGAGAGACCTCTTCATTTTGAAGCTATCCCAAGATTTAAAACTTGAAAATGCACATTTTTCTACAAGCTTGTATCTCATGGTATATAATAGCATAGAGTGATGACCTGTACATTTCCCACCTAGCTGTCTCTCTCTTTTTTTTTCTTAATTGCAGTAAGAACACTTAAAGTGAGATCTACCCTTTAAAGAAATTTTTAGATGTACAATACAGTAGTGTGAACTATGGGTACCATGTTATACAGAAGATCTCTAGAACTTATTCGTCTTGTACAACTGGAACTTTATACCAGTTGAAAGGCAACCCCCCATTTTCCCCTCCCCCCAGTCCCGGGAAACCACCATTCTACTCTCTGTTTCTATGAATTTGACTACCTCATGTAAATGGAATCATGTAGTATCTGTCCTTTGGTGACTGGTTTATTTCATTTAGCATAATGTCCTCTGGGTTCATCCACATTGTCATACAGGTCAAGATTTCCTTTTCTTTTGAGGCTGATATATATATATATATATTCTTTATCCATATATCCATCAATAGATACTTAGATTGTTTCCATGTCTTGGCCCTTGTGAGTAATTTTGCAATGAACACAGGGGTGCAGATATCTCGTTGAGATAAGGACTTCATTTCTTTCAGTTATATACCCAGAAGCTGCATTCCTGGATCATATGGTAGTTCTATTTTTAATTTTTTGAGGAACTTCCACACTGTTTTCCATAGTGGCTGCCCAATTTACATTCCCACCAATGGCACAAGGGTCCCAGTTTCTCAATATCCTTGCCAACACTTGTTATCTCTCGTCATATTGATGAGACCCATTCTCACAGGTGTGAGGTGCTATCTCACTGTGGTTTTGATTTGCATTTCCCTGATGATTAGTGATGTTGAGCACCTTTCCATGTACTCTTTGGCCATTATCCTTGGCTCTGCTGCTCCCAATTTTCCATTGGCTATTGAGGAAAACCAATCCCATCTTCTGAAAGTCACAAGAGTTCCCTCATCTAAATAGCCTTGATCCCTGCGCGTTGGAGACCGTCTGTTAGAGGGAAGTCACTTGCCTGGTGTTTCTTCAAACATCAAAGGGGAGCCTGCTTCCCCTCTTTCCTTCCAGGAGGCCCATGTGTGAGAACGCACAAGGCTGGGAGGAATGTGGAATGAGGACCAGCTCACACGTGGTGTGTGGAGTTTTCTTTTGTGGTCCCAAGCCTCCTGTTTCATCAGGATTCACTGAGCTTTCAATTCTGTGCCTGAGAACCAGCTAGCAGGACAGTGCTCTTCAGAAAAGGAGGCGGGTGCAGAATAAAGCTGTGACATTCTCCCGGAGACTCACCCTTTTGTCCCTGCTTCATTTTAAGGCACTTCTGTCACCACTCCTCTCTGGAGGCTGGGCCGGGCACCTGGCCTCTTAGGAACCACACAGGGCTCTGGCTGCCTCTGGCCAGGCGGGTCCCCTGGCAGGGTGGGAGCTCCCTCTCACCCCTTGCTGAGCAGCTGTGGGTCTGAGTGTCTGCCCCGCCCTGCCCACTCCCAAGGGCCCCTGCAGCTGCAACTGGTTACTTCTTGGCCAGGAGCCTGGACCTACCATGGGCACAGCCAGTATCCTCCCTGAAGCCATAGAGATGCTCTGATCCCAGATTTGTTTTTCTTCTTGTGGCTTTTCAGAAGAGAAGAACCTTAAGCTTACTTAGGCTTTCTGGATTTTTTAAAAAAGTCATTCTCCGATTCCCTAGGTTGCATCTCAAGACACAGAGGACGAGAGTAGCTCTCCAATGTGAAGAAGCTTTAAGTTGCTTCTCAGCTCCATCCCAGAGGGAGAAGTGTGGGTCGGTGATGTGAATGTGGATCAGGAAGCAGGTACCCGACTGAGAGGTCAGCCTCATCTGGGTTCCTAGCCCGGCTCTGCTTTTTCTAGCCCACCACTTTCCTCTGCGATGTGGAATTGAAAGGAAGCCTGTCTCACAGTGGATTAAATGAGGTCATGCCTCTAAGGTGCCCAGTGCAGTGATGGGCACACAGCCTGCACTCTGGGACTATTAATTATTAATATCATATGGCTTTTGTGATTTATTATAGGTTTTTATTTCTTTGGTTTCCAGAAACAAAACCCAGAAGATTCAGTACTTCAAAAACCAGCCTATCATTTACTCATCATTTCCATCACAAAAAGAAATCCTGGGTTATCCCTTTTTTAGAGAAAATAAATACGTTAGAAAGAGATCAGCTTTCAATTCAAGATGCATCTCATCTATTCCTGTCCAAAAAATAGGTGGTTATCCAGAAAGTGAAGCATGACTGTTGGCTCCTTCCTTACTGATATTTCCTCTAAAGTGGAATGGTTAATGGAAGGTTGAAAAGAAAACACTTGAATATTTGAAATCTAACCTGCCCTATATTTTAGCTTAAATTCTCTTTTGACTTATATTAATATTGCTATAGCACCTTTTAGGGGAACAGGCATTTATCTTAGAAATATTTTCCCTGTATTTACATTCAAAGTTTTAATATTGTTTTAAGTTTATATCTTGTAAATACTTACAACTGGATTTTAAAAAAATCTAATTTGAGGTCTCTTTCTTTTAACTGAGAGAACCCACTTATCCTTACTATGCTTGCTTATTTATTATTAAGTTATTGTTTTGATCATATTTTATGCTATATATATGTGTGTGTGGTTTTCCCCTTGCTTTATTTTTTCTATTTGTCTAAATTCTGATAGATTGATTTTTTTTTTTTTTTACTTCATTCCTTCTATTTCCCCACCCCCAGTTTGGAAGTTATGATTTTACCATTTATCACTTTCCTTCTAAATTCATTGTTCCTTGTCAATAGTAAACTTTTAAAGTCTAAACTATTTTTAATTTTTACTTTTTTATGAATGATGATTTGTTTGTGTGTTACATAATATGGGTTTACAATTATATGTTCACTTAATACCTTGAAGCCCCTAGTGCCTTAGGTTACATGTTATTACTTTTGAGAATCATCAAATGATTGCCATTCTTTTGTAAGTAATCTGTCTTCTGTTTTTCTACTAGCTTTTAAGATTTTCTCTTTACCTCAAGATTATGTATTTTCACTAAAATGACTCTAGTTTGGGTTTGTTTTCTTTTTAAATCTTCCCAACTATCCATCAATGGAAAACATCAGGGCTTGTTTTCAGTTCTGGAAAATTCTGAGCCATCATTTATTTGAACACTGTCTCTCAACCATTCTTTCTATTCTTTCTTTCTGAATCTGATGTTAAGTTGGAATTGCTTGATCTATTCTCTGTCTCTTGCCTTTTTTCTATGTTTGCTAATAGTTTATCATTCTATAATGCTTTCTGTGATATCTTCTTAGTTTTGTCTTCTGTCTTAAAGATTCTATCTTCACCTCTGTCCAGTGATCAGTTTAACTAATGATACTTTTTTTTTTTTTTGGTATATGCACGTATCTTGTTTTTATAACCTCTTGTTTTCTGTTTTGTTTTTTCCACGGACAGTAGTCCATCTTTCATTTCTTTGAGAACATTATATTCATTTTATGAATGAAAATTGTTCTATGATATGTACGTTTATGTGGGAATTTTTGTTTAATGGATCTGTTGAACTTTGTTGCTAGACTTTTTCACTTGCTTGGTAATTCTTGTTTATCTGTGGGAATTTTCCCCAGCTTGTAAGAAGGCTTTAATTCTGCTTTCACCCTAGCCCTTTAAGGTCTCTGGCTCTAAACTGGACGTTACACTCTCCTGCCACAAAGATGACCAAAATTCAGGCGTCTTATTATGCATGGTGGGTCTTAGCTTCAAGTGGTAAGTCTGCTTCTATTCCTGGCTATGGGAACTCCTCCAGCCCTCATTCATAAGAGGCAGCTTGGTCCCAGCTCTTGGCTTCATGCAGAGTGCCCATCACATAGAGCTGTTCAGGCCAGGTTCCCATGGAAGACCCAGCACCGAGAGCAATGCTCTGGTTTCCCTGCTTCCTTCTGTGGGTTTGATCTCTGGTCCTGGTCCATAGGATTTCTTTTAAAACATAGTCAATTATTTCTGTTTGTTTGTATTGGAAGCTTTAGGTTCCAATGATCATTCTATCTGCCATCCTGGGTCTTCTTTTCAATGTATCCCTAGTGCCTTCTCCTGGAAGGAGGAGAATATTTTAGATGAAAGATCATAATGAAAACTGTGTGATTGGAGCTGCGATTATGTTTGTCAGGGTGTTCGGGACAGAGAGAAGATGAGTTGGAGGAACACAAAAAGCATAGTTACAACCCTTCCTCTGCTCTAGCGCTTTTATTCTGGGTCTGTACAAATAGAAATCTGAGATGCAGCTTCTTGGTGGAGTCAGGGGATCATGTGTGCACCCATTCGTTCCAGCTCACACTACCCTCTGCTCAACTGTTTACCTCACGGCAAGAGAGAATTCTTTGTAGCTGTGTCTTTAGCAAAAGTCAAAAAGGAAACCAAAACTGATTCAAGAAAAAAAGGTGAGAACACATTTCTGTGTGGAAATGAAGAGGAAGTGTATGTTCCATGTGTCTTCTGTCTTACTTCTTACTTCTTGGCCAGGAGCCTGGACCTACCATGGGCACAGCCAGTATCCTCCCTGAAGCCATAGAGATGCTCTGATCCCAGATTTGTTTTTCTTCTTGTGGCTTTTCAGAAGAGAAGAACCTTAAGCTTACTTAGGCTTTCTGGATTTTTTTTAAAAAGTCATTCTCTGATTCCCTAGGTTGCATCTCAAGACACAGAGGACGAGAGTAGCTCTCCAATGTGAAGAAGCTTTAAGTTGCTCCTCAGAGTTTGCTGGTGTCTAAAGCATCATGCCTTCTGCTTTGCTCATTGCTTTTGGTGACCTGTCTTCGCAGGCTTTTTCATCTTCCAGCCCCAACGCAGACTTTCCCTTAGATGCGCAGAGTTGCCTATCATTTTGCAGAAACTTGGCTCCTTATGGGAGAGCATCTTGGAGACTGAAAACTACTTGTTTTATTTCTTCTTAATGATAACCTGAAAATGGACTTTGATGTGAACATATGTGTAAATGGTTGATAGATTTTCTTACAAATTAATAGTCTATGGCATACATTGCATTTGGGAATGGGACTGATTTCATTATTTCAGTCTGTGTTCCATTAATATCCTGATTTCTTTTTTTCTTCAAGTCTAGTTGGGTCTGATTGAGACCAGTATGTGGTAAGCGTCTAGGAAATACTAATAATCAGGGAGAGTAAGAAACAAAAATGACCAGATGAAGAAAGATCCGAAGTAAATGAGTTTATATCCCTGTGTACACACCTTCAGCAGCCCTCTTCAAAGGAGAGGTTGACGGACAACCATAGGAGCCCAACAGAAAATTCCAGAACTTTGCTGGTGATACAGATAAACTGGGGTCACTCATTGGCTTTGCCCCCCTCATGGCCATGTATAGTGAGAAGACATTTCACCTTTTTCTTTTTTTTTTTTTTTTTTTTTTTTTTT
>NW_020175837.1:1013182-1412459 GCF_003031525.2 Neophocaena asiaeorientalis asiaeorientalis | reverse complement strand
TTTCCCCTTTTTTTTTTTTTTTTTTTTTTTTTTTTTTTTTTTGCGGTACGCGGGCCTCTCACTGTTGTGGCCTCTCCCGTTGCGGAGCACAGGCTCCGGACACGCAGGCTTAGTGGCCATGGCTCACGGGCCCAGCCGCTCCGCGGCATGTGGGATCCTCCCAGACCAGGGCACGAACCCGTGTCCCCTGCATCGGCAGGCGGACTCTCAACCACTGCGCCACCAGGGAAGCCCACATTTCACCTTTTAAAAATCAGGTTCTCATATGCAAATGAAAACACCAAAATCAGCCTTACTGTTTGCGGAGTGCCCAACACCTAGTGGTGCTCAGTGCCGTGGTGATTATCACTGGAGCAACGGTGTCAGTTCACCTTGCCCAGTGGAGCAGTAAAATAGCTATTAAATACGGACAATAATATAAATAAATGTGATATTTGAAAATATACAATGTATTCCCCAAGGAGTGTTTATTGACTCTTCCCCACGTGCACTGAAACAGAATGAAGAATTGGACTCTATGAGGTGATAGATGTTAACTAAACATCCATCCAATTAGTGCAGTAATTATTTCACAGTATGTATGTATATAAAATCATATGTTGTATACCTTAAACTTATCCAAGGTTATGTGTCAGTTTATCTCAGTGAAACTGGAGAAAAAAAGAGACTATGACAACAAGACAAGGAAATTGAAAAATCCCAGGTGTTATAAGAAATGAGATGAGTTACTAGGAAAGGCGGTAGATTTCTCTTTCCTAAAAATCTCTAGGAAGGTTCTAAGATTCTATGGACATGTTGGGGCTAGGATGTCTCCCTGAGTTCAGTTTTTGATCTGACTTCTTCCTATCTCTTCGACTTTTTTCAGTTTTCAGATCCAAACTCTTTGGCTGAAAGCTGCCTCTTCATTAATTGCATTCTAGGGTTTTGGCTTTTGCTTGTATTTGTCTTCTGCGCTCTCTCTTTGCTTTCCTTCCACCCATTCAAAAGTAACAGATAATAATGGTAATAACAACAAAACAATAATAATAAAAACAACAGAACAGCTGCCACGACTGGGTGTTTACTGTGCACTTAACATACATTATCTCTTGACAGCCAAGAAAGGTGGGTGCGATTCTATCAGATTTGGAGGTGAAGAATCTGAAGCTCGGGTTGGCTAAGTAACTTGCTGATGTCATGCAGTGGCTGGTGGGAGAGTTAGGATCTGAACATAGATTTGCTGCCCTAGTTCATCTTAATCTAGATGTTGACCCTTTGTGTCTCATAAAATAAAATAACAGTATCCACTTATTAATGTGCCAGATATTCCTACATTCTTTTTATTAAATCGTTACTTTCCTCCATTCTACGAATAAGGAAACTCAGATCATTTAAGTAATTTACGTGAGGTCAAACAACTAGTGCGTGGCAGAGTTAGGACAACCCAGCTCTGCCTTGATTATAACGCTACGTATTTGTTCACTATATTGGCTCTTAACCATCTTTGGAAACCTCATCTTTTCCAAGGGGCCATCTCTATATTAGACTCTCAGAAATTTTATAGCATGTTTTACTTACACATTTTGATCATCGAAAATAACCTGTTTGGAATTTTCTTGAATATTTCCCTTATGTTCCAAAATTTCCAGGTTTTTAAAACTCTTCATCGAGACTGGGAATCCCCTGAGGCACAAGCAGAGTTTGTGTTCCTTTTGTATTGCATTTCGGGCCTTTGGACACAGGGCTGGAAACTCGGTTTGTTTTTTTGTAAATTGATTGGTTCATTGATTCAGTATTGCTAAATCCTAGCGAGTTTGCCAATGCCTTCATCCCAGAGGATTTTGGACAAAACAAGTATATTTCTGGATTAACGCATTTTAGATATAACAACTACATTTCTGGATGAATGGATTTTGTATAAAACAAGTACATATCTTAGCAGGCCGAGGAGAGGAAGGAGGCTGCTTTTATAGTTGAATCAGAGGGAAAACTGTGAGGGGCCTCATTCTTGGCGGGGCAGAGGTCTATGAAGCCCCAGCCTAGGTCTTGGGTTGGGACGTGCTGATTGCCCATTGGCACACACAGTAAGGGTGGCATTTCTTGAGCACCCCAATACGTGCAAGGCAGTGGGCTCAGTCTTTTACAGAAATCATCTCCATTCTTCACATCAAACCTTTTATATACCAGTAACCAAAGCTTTAAAAGGTCAAGAGACATACTCAAATTCACAGACCTATTAAACAGCCAAGCCACGATTTCATTCTCAAGTTGTCTGACTCCAAAACCAACTAGCCACTGTACTCCACCAACGTGCGCTTGGGGAAAGTGGTGTTCTACCTGGATTACATCATCAGAGAAGCAAGAAGAATGTGTATAGGGCTGGGTGAGATGGGGAGCGGGTTTAGAAACCCACTCTCAGAAAGAGATATGAAACCTGGACTGGGAAGATGATGAAATACAGCACAGAAACCACAACCAAGACACATCTGTAAGGTGTCCGCAAAGCCACCATGTTTCCAGTGTCATCCCCCAAGACTTCTGACTTCTACATTCCAGCTACCCGGGAGCATATGGGCCTTTGCACCTGTGTTTTCTTCTGCTTGAAACCCTCTTTGTAACACCCCGTACCACACACGTACGCACGCACAAACGCACACACGCAAATCCCTTAGCCTAGGTAGGCCCTCCCCATCTCTTAGGTTCAGCGAGGACTCCCCTGACTACCACCCACCCAGCCCTAACCCTGTCCACTGAGGTCACCTTCATCTATTACCTGCTCTTCCAGGAATGTGTTCTTTCCTTTAGAAAGTCCTCTGAATTTGCAATTGAACCCTCATCGGTGAGAGTATTAGATTAATGTTCCTCATTTGCCTACAAAATACAAACTCCTTGAGAATTAAGACATTAACTTCTTTGCCCTTTATTCTCTGTCTACCACCTGGCATTGTAAAATTGTAGGTATTCAATAACATTTTGTTCAGTGAATGAATACACATATTAATGAAACTTTTTTTTTAATTCAGGACTTTATTTCTTATTGTATACACTACTTGGATCACTTACACTTCTTCATGAAACTTTTTAAAGTCCCAAATAATCAATCTCTAGAATACAGATGATAGTCCTAGGTCCGTAGAGTTGCACTGGAAATAAAATGACATGGTCGGTAAAGCGACCAGAAAGACACGGCTCTTCAACACCTGAGCGTTCTTTTTCCCTTTACCACCAGCCACGAGATCGTGTAAACCAGCACCGCCCGTCGGGGTCGCTCTCATCTTACCGCGGTAGGTAATGTGACAGGCGGAATTGCATTCAGACCTAATTTAAGTTCCGAGTTCCATAGTTTTTACCTACAAGTGTGTGGACTTAAGCAATTTGCTCTCTTAGCCTCACTTTCCAGTCTTAAAAATAAGAATTAAGACTCCATGTAAAACTCTCAACAGTGCCTGGCAAATAAACATGTTCTGTAGGGGCTACTCCGCTGGCTCAGTGGTTGGGGATCTGCTTGCCAATGCTGGGGACACCGGTTCGAGCCCTGGTCCGGGAAGATGTCACGTGCCACGGAACAACTAAGCCCGTGAGCCACAACTACTAAGCCTGCGCTCTAGAGCCCACGAGCCACAACTACTGAGCCCACACACCTACAGCCCGTGCTCCGCAACAAGAGAAGCCACTGCAATGAGAAGCTCGCGCACCGTCGACGAAGAGTATCCACCGCTCGCCACGGTCAGAGAAAAGCCCGTGTGCAGCAACGAAGACCCAACGCAGCCAAAAATAAATAAATAAATTAAAAATAAACATGTTCTGTAGACATTGTTATTATTATTTCCCTCTTCAGAGCTACCTGGTAACTGACTTCTTATTTCCTCTGTGACCTGAATGGCTTTTTCCATCTTCTTCACCTGTTTCTCTATATTATCCTTCTTAGCAAGCCTTTCCTTTAACCCATTGATATTTTCCCCCATGCTCAGTAGGATGGGAGATGAGCTGACAGACCAAAACACCGTGGGACTCCCCCAGGGTTCCATGCAGTTGGGTGGAATTCTGCGCTCGGTAATTTGTTGGCCCCAAATTTCAGACTGGTAAGCAGAAGTCATGATCAAGGCCAAGACTTTCCTTTGTTCCAGAATCTAGAGGCTTGTGTGAATTATTTTAAGACTGATTTTGTATTTGAGACAGGAGGAAAAACCGTAGAGGGACATGGTTTGTATCGGCATTTATGAATTCTTTTAAGGCTTCACATTGGAATTCATAGTTTCTAGCTGGGCAAGGTGACGTAGCCAATATTAAGACCTGGTCCAGGGGCTTCCCTGGTGGTGCAGTGGTTGAGGGTCCGCCTGCCGATGGAGGGGACACGGGTTCGTGCCCCAGTCCGGGAAGATCCCACATGCCGCAGAGCGGCTGGGCCCGTGAGCCATGGCCGCTGAGCCTGCGCGTCCGGAGCCTGTGCTCCGCAACGGGAGAGGCCACAGCAGTGAGAGGCCCGCGTACCGCAAAACAAAAAAGGACCTGGTCCACTTGTCCTCCCCTCCTTATTCCAATCCCCTCCTCTTGCCCCCACTCCCTTACACACACACCTTCAGGACCCTATATTTTCTGCTCTCTCACTTCTAATCTCTAAGGTCAAGAAGTGCCATCATCAGCTTTTCAACCTGCCTGCCACAAGTTCTGTATATCAGGGCTTGCTTGAAGGGGCCTCTAACATGATATAATATAATATAATTATAACATGATATAATATATATAATTATAATATGCAGAAAGGGATAAAAAGGGGTTATTGTATTTTTAAAGTTTTTTAAAACAGGGCTTCAGAAAAAATGTACCATGTTAGAGCATGAAAAAAAAAAGAAAAACAGCAATAATAAAGTGGCCAAAGTGCAAACATGAGGAAGGTAATCATAATTTACCTGAATAATCTTTGCTGCTTTAGGAAACAGAGAAATTGGGTTTTATTTTTTTTTACCTTTTCTGTCCCCAGCTTAAAACTTGCTGATTAAAAGATTCACATATAAATTCAAAATATACCAAAGACCCATTTCCTAAAGCAGCCCCTTTTGATACCTTTTTGCATATTATGTTCACGTTAAAGGTCCCTTCAAGCAAGCCCTGATATATGGAGCTGAGAGAATGCTAAAGGACTGTCATAACCCTAAAGGAATATCATAACCCTCGTGGGACCTTCAATTGAGGTTTCACTAGGGCTTTGTACTAGAATTAAAATTCTCACTTTATAAACTCTTGTTTATTTCCCCATTCCTGCCTGCCTATCACTAAAGAGAACATTAAAGTCCTTGCTTGCTGGAGTTTCAGTTATCACTGCTGTGCTTGAAGGTCTACAGGCACTGTATTTGCTCTACTGACTG
The DNA here is from genome assembly GCF_003031525.2 of Neophocaena asiaeorientalis asiaeorientalis. Lineage (NCBI taxonomy): Eukaryota > Metazoa > Chordata > Mammalia > Artiodactyla > Phocoenidae > Neophocaena > Neophocaena asiaeorientalis. Next base: position 1,407,114 of record NW_020175837.1, on the reverse strand, counting down.
GACATTTCTGAAATAGTACCACTATCAGGTAGATCAGATTGTTGGCAAAAACTCTGGCACCAAAGACACTCAACAAATACATTTCATCACACTGACCCTGTACTAACGGCGACTTGCTGTGGATAACCTCATGGGAATGGAAGTTGAGAAAAGAACTATTTCAAGGCTGCCAGTGCCTTAATCTCTGCTCTGTTCAAAATGCAAACGTGCTGCTTTTCATGCTCACAGTAGTAAAACAAATTTGAGGGATGGTATAATCCTGAGCCTGGGAAGGCAGAAAGAAAAGCGAACAAGAGGAATCCCACAAGAAATGATCTACAGGCAAAATCGAGAGAAGAAGATGAATAAACACCTTTTTTTTAAAAAAAGGGGGGGAGATAGATATTGGAAACTCACCCAACCTCAACCATAGAAGGGCAAAAAATAACTTTTATTTGAAGCACCAACACTCACTTCTTTGTTAAGGAAACTAGAACAACACCCTGCAGACTTGCAGGCTCCGAAGTTATCAGGGAACTATTTCCTGGGAATATGCTCACCAGTTCCATGCAGCAGGCTTAACAAAGTCAGAATGAGCAGTGCAAATAAATTCTGTAAAGCGGACGAGAGCTCCATGCTTTGTTCTGACAACTACAATATTGATGTAATGGAAATTTCAGGATAGGCCTGATCAGCGCTGCCCAAACAGAGTTGGATGGCTTTGGTGGGGGACACCCTGAGTCGTGTTTCCCAAACCAAGGGATCTCTCAACCCTCAAGGTCTCCTTGTGCTAATCCACCTGCTGGGATGACAGGCCCCTGTAGACACTCTCCCCCTGCTCAGAGAGTGAAAGAGGGATATCACAGTAAGATAGGGAGGTGGGCTCGAGCCACAAGGACAGGGGGACTGAGCCTGGCTTATCTTGACACTGGTTCTCCCAAGTAGCAATGGGACGGATTCCATGGCCTTGGTCTCCTGCTATCTGCTGCAAGTCTCTCTCTGTGACCCTGGGATCTTTCTGTTTCTTCTCATCCATCCTCATAACTGTTGGGGGGGCGGGTGGATCAGAAGAGAATTGGGACTCCCAGTGATTTTCAGAACAGCGGGAAAGAGGCCCTCAGTCCCCTTGCTCTGTTAGTCATTACCAAATGGTTCTCAACGGGCGATTTAAGCAGTGTGGTAGCTTTGTTATGACTATACAGAGTGATGCCAAGCCTACTGAACAATTGTTTTATTGTGATTTATTTGTGTTCCTTAATTGAAACAAAATGGTACAGCATTCTATAATAATGGTCCCAAGCCCTACAGCTGATAATCATGTGCAACGCTACTTTCTTCTTTTATGGGGTCGGGCTATTTAAGTTCGTCCTAACTACTTGTAAGTCTGAGTGTGACATTCCAGATTGGATACAACCGAGAGAGCCCTGCAATGTTCATTTCTAAATCCAATCCTCACAGCCTTGTTATCTTTGTCAGAACAACCTAGTAACTGCTTCCTCAATGTTTTAATTTAGATTTCTGAGATACACGAGGAATTTAGATGTTATCCTCCATCCCACCCCACCTTAAAAATGTGGCAGAGCCTCGCTGTTTCTAGGACAAGCTAAAAAGAAACAGATCAAGCAGCAGTGAAGCCCTGAAATGTTATTCTAAGTCGTTTTCAGATTTCAGTCCTTCTGTACAATAGTTGGTCCTCACTCAGGGATAGACTGCTCTAGAAAACAGTCATGGTGTGGCCAAAGGATTCTGATGATGCTTGTCTAATGATAAACAGGAGGCAGCTCATTGTTTCAATTGTTCCAATTCTGTAGTTTCAGGGGGTCATAAATGAAAAAGAAACATGAGAACAACTCCTATGGCTTTTACCATAAATCTTGAATGCAAACATTTTTTTTCAAGTCCCTTGCCCAAAACAATACATCATTTTATAAGTCTCCTTTGGAACGCCTATCGCTGTATGTATGTAGGTTAAAGAATCATTTGTGTGGAATTGAAAGGGGAGATCAAGTCATCCTATGAGTGGAAGACTGAAGCTTTCTGGATGAAGAATTGCAGTCCTTGCTTGCCCAGATTTCTATGGCAAAAATTCATCATAGCAATTCCATCCGACCATGCTTGGAGCCTAAAACACCTTTGCATTTTTCCCCCCATTTTGTCCTTGAGAAAATCAGGTGTCCATGGTTAGTGTATCTGGACACTAACCCAGATACCCAATCCAAATTTGGGAAAGACAAAGAACTATTGTGATAGGATAAATGCTTCCTTCTCCGGCGGCATGAGTAGTTTCACTCTCTTTGTTTCTCAGTTCACTGCTTTGGTGAGGTCTCTAGCAGCTGACAAACAGCCTAAAATTTAAGACAGTCTGCAAAGGTCAAGTCTGCTTTCCTTGCACTTTTTGTGAAAGAAGAGCCCAGGCATCTTGCCTTGGAAAAGTAACAAAACAGAACAAAAGGAGCTTAAGCATTTATCTAGTGGAATTCTTTCGCATCCTCGACAACATACTTCTATTGGTGCCTCTGTCACATTAGTGAGCTCCGTTGTCAGTAGAATCTTCCACAGTGTTTTGGATTCTGAGGCCCTGAGATATGATAAAGCAGTGCGTTTGAAATCTTCAAAAAGAAAAAAAGAAGAAAAAAGTAGAAATCCAAACAAGGGAGAGGCAAAGAGAGTGGGGTAACAAAAAGAAAAACATGATACTTGCTTACTAAGCCAACTTCTAACTGTAGGGCCCTCCAAGTTAATTTCAAAAGCTAACTGCAAGGGTAACTATTGTGATCTTTGTAGGAAAATCCAATAAAGCTGTCAAAAGCTTCAGTATGAAGTGCTTTGTGGTTGACGAGATGTCAATTTGTTTGCTTTCAGATTAATTTGTACCTTCAGTTTTTAAGGTGCCCTTTTTAGCTGTGGGAATCTAGCTTTTTTTCCCATAAATATAGCCATTTTCCCATTATTTAAGCAAAGGAAACAGTTATAGTTTCTACACATTTCAACAGATAAGATCAGCAAGGAAGAGAATACCCATTATCTTCCTTTAACTGTCTCCTCAGTCTGTATCTTTTTAATTTGCCCCCAAAAGTATTTCAAGTTGGGAACACAGCAACCAGTCTTTGTGTGTGTGTGTGTGTGTGTGTGTGTGTGTGTGTGTGTGTGTACAGCAATGGATACTTCTTAAAATAAACTATCTCCCCTCAGGCCAACTTAAATCCCACCACACAGGTAGAACATGTTTGCCTACGAGTTGCCACGGGCACACCAAAATAGAGCAAGATGCCAGCTCAGAATGGCAGGGATCAAATCCCATGACACCAACAACTAGGGTAAGGAGAGACCTCCAAATCAAAAGCTCTTATTTGGGGACAAGGTTGAGGGTTATGAAGAAAGAAGGGAGTCCTTCAGGGAAAGAACTTTTTTTTCTGCTTCTAAGAAAAGGAGATATGCCAGATTCTTCCACTTAGACAGTCCATGTGGCTGCATATGCCACAGGACAACACAAATGGCCCACTGACATTCTTACTCCATGTCAGCACTATATTTATCTTTCCCTGAGGACCTTCAAAAACATTAAAGAGAAAAAATGGAATTCTGTTTTTCTATACTGTTTATGGCCACCTCTGTCTGGACTATATTTTTAAGTCTTCGGCTTTGCCTTTGTGCCATGGACACAACCCTCCAAAACTGCTTCTAATTATTATCATTATATATGCCCTGTACAGTCATTATATGCTGTGTATGGTCCTATGTGGAATAGCAAAGAAATCCTTTAGTGTATGAACTGGATCAGTATGAGTTCAGATATTTACACACTTTGTATGAGCCTTAGATTTTACTAGAAGATGGAAATTGCAGCCATTGGTGTAGCGCTAGCAAACCCAATGTCACAAGCGGCCGGGCACTAATTATAATGCTGGTGAATGACTTCCGAGGGCATGTAAAATAATTTTGACTTAAATTTAAACTCTTAGAAATGAAATGCCAGTACTTAAAGAAAAAGCGATATTCAAGTACATTTCAAGAAGAAACTCCTCTACTTTTCATCATTCAGTGGTTTCTTGGTTTGCCACTCGAGTGGAAATCTGTTGTCCTCTTGCCCAGCATCCATTACCCTTCTTTTCGTAACACCTCACAACCTCCTTAGGGGACTCTACCACCATGATCCCTGCCTCACTGCTCTCCCTAGAGCTCCTTCCACCCCTCGCCACCATGTGGTTTGAGGGAAACTGTCTACAGCTCTGCCTGCCAAAATGAGCTTGTGACCCAGCATTGAGCAAAAAGAGTGTTTATCTCACTGGCCATAGCCACTGGTTCATGGATGAACATGAAACCCAGTCCAAGCAAATCAAACCCAGCACAGGGCTTCTGTGGGAAAGACTAAGAGATGTTGAGAGCGTCGACCATATTACGGGCTTTGAGCTGCCAAGAAACCATCTTGCCCTCAAGAAGAAAGTAGAAGAACTCAAAAGAAGCAGAACGTTTCTGGGTATTTTTCAGAGGCAGAGCCAACAAAACTTGCTGAGTTGACAGGGTATCCTTATGACTTGGATGTAGGTGATGAGAGAAGGGAATACTCCTGAATGTTAGATTTTTTTGCTGAAAACACTGGGTAACTGGTGTTGCCATTTACTGAACTGAGGAAAGATTGAAAGAGACACAAGATCAAGTGGTTGGGGGGAAATCAAGTGTTCTGCTCTTGTCAAGTTAAGTTAGAAACGTCTTTTAGACGTTCCAGAGGAGATGCCAATTTGGAAATCCGGGGAAGAGGCAGGTTTGAATAGATGGATTTGGAGCTCATCAGTACTAGGTCAGCATTTCAAGCCTCTGAGTCGGATAGTTGGACGAGATAGCTAGGCTGAGTTCTCAATGCTCATCCACATTTGCATCCAGGGTGTGAAGGAGGATCCGACAGACAGATCAAGATGTGGTCCCTGCTGAAATACTTTAATGGTGCCGCCTGGCTCTCAGAATAAAATCCAAGCTTCTTTACATATTAAACAGTTCACGATCTGTCCCTGGTGTCTTTCCAACCTCTCTTCTCTTCCTTCTTTCCTGGAACTTGAATTCTAGACACTTTGACTCCCTGCAAGCCCTTGACTAGGTTGGCTCAGTTTTCCCCTAGGACTCTGACTGACCTGTCTGGTCTGTTGCACATGTCCTTCCATTCCACTCCAGGACACCCTTGGTTTTTTCACAGGTTAAGTTGGAAGTCACTCCTTTTTCTGACTCCCTCCCCAGGTTTGGATTGGGTCCCACTTAGGTGTTCCTCTGGCCAATGTGTTATTATTGTCAGTCTACCTGTCTGGATTGTAAACAATCTTTGGGATCAGGGGCTCTGACTTGTTCACCTTTGTATCCCCAGGATCCATAACGGTAACTAGCTCCTAGTAAGTGTTTGAAAAACGTGCTCCAGTATGGTGCATATCTGACCATGGGTTTTTGGTTTGTTTCCCTGAAGCCATCAAATGCTCTGGAAGAGATTCAACTGGTCCCATGTTGAGGATCCTATGGTTCTCAAATGTTAGCATGCATCAGAGTTACCTGGAAGGCTTGTTAAAAGGCAGAAAGCTGTACTTCACCCCTAGAGTTTCTGATTCAGTCGGTCAAGGGTGAGAACTAAGAATCTGCATTTTTAACAACTTCTCAGGTACTGCTGAGGCTGCTGGTCCAAGGAGTACCCGTTGCCCTAGGAACTTTCTTTGGTAAATCATTCTCATTCTCCATTCACCTCGGCCTTATGCATATTAAGTCAGCCCTAAAGCTTGGAGATGCTTCAGATTCGAACAAACTAAATGAAGCTGTGCAAAGGTGGCTTGACCCTACAGTGTGACACCAGATACCCATATGACGAGGCTCTTCTCTTGCCTAAGATATACGCCTAAGTGACAGTCACCTACTTTATGCAAAAGCTCCCTAAACCTCCTCCATGTAAAATGGCATTGAAACACTCCTTTGGCCAAGCCTGATTAAACACACACTTTCCCTACCTCTTAGGTTGTGCTAAGAGGTACCCAGTGCTAACTATGTGTTACTTGAGTTGGAGGTGGGTCAACATATGAACCTGAGACATCCGAAGACTAGTCTCAGTGAATAAATGAGTGTGTGCACAGCTTTTCATGGGAATGAATCTGTATCAGATACCTCATGGAGGACGCACCTTAAAGCCTCTCAGGCCCACTTCTTAATCCAGCCACTGCTGCAGTAACCAATTTGGTGCAAGTTTCAGCCAGCTTTTTAGGTCCAATCTGACCAGACCAGGTCCCCCTTGCCCTGGTGCTTTGCTGACACCATGGAAGGGGGACCTGCAAGATCTTATTCTGTACTCATGCCTTTACTACTCTGAAGTTCAGAGATCAACAGATAAATGCTGTCTCCTTTCATCCTTGGACACACCTTTGTAAGACTCCTTAGAACAGTCCCTGGACCTGAGCGCCAGCCTCTGGAGGCTGACTTGATCGTGTGTCCCTGAGTTGGATTTCTCTTCCTCCATCACAATCTCTGGACCCTCACTCTCGCTCCCTGTGATCACATTCTCAAATCAAATACCATTAAATAAACTACTTGTCTCAGCTTTCGGGGGAATCCAGGCTAAGTTATACCTCAAGGCATAAAGTTGTATTGAGAGGTGAGGGTTTTGCTTCCATAGGTCTGGAAGACCCATGTGCGTTGCAAAGCCAAACTATAGAGACATGTGGAGAGAGGTAGATATGACTGCTTGTCCCTTAACTACATGGTTGGTATCCTCTTACTGAAGTGGTTTGAAAACTTTACAAGTAATTCTGTGTACAAGTTTAGAGCACTGTTTATGAAATCCACTGTTGATCTGAGAAGACATGTAACAGATTTACTGGGCAGAGAGAAAAGAAAATCGTTTTTTTCTTTTTTTTTTGCCGAACCTTTGGCAATTTGGGAGCAATAAGAATATCCACCTGTAGCTAACCATGGGTATTATGAACAATAATAATATAATAGTATTCGGACTGAAGCTTGAAGGATTTTCTCATTGAAATTGTGAGTCATCATTATGATTTCTTTTTGCTAAGAGGTACCCAGTGCTAACTATGTGTTACTTGAGTTGGAGGTGGGTCAACATATGAACCTGAGACATCCGAAGACTAGTCTCAGTGAATAAATGAGTGTGTGCACAGCTTTTCATGGGAATGAATCTGTATCAGATACCTCATGGAGGACGCACCTTAAAGCCTCTCAGGCCCACTTCTTAATCCAGCCACTGCTGCAGTAACCAATTTGGTGCAAGTTTCAGCCAGCTTTTTAGGTCCAATCTGACCAGACCAGGTCCCCCTTGCCCTGGTGCTTTGCTGACACCATGGAAGGGGGACCTGCAAGATCTTATTCTGTACTCATGCCTTTACTACTCTGAAGTTCAGAGATCAACAGATAAATGCTGTCTCCTTTCATCCTTGGACACACCTTTGTAAGACTCCTTAGAACAGTCCCTGGACCTGAGCGCCAGCCTCTGGAGGCTGACTTGATCGTGTGTCCCTGAGTTGGATTTCTCTTCCTCCATCACAATCTCTGGACCCTCACTCTCGCTCCCTGTGATCACATTCTCAAATCAAATACCATTAAATAAACTACTTGTCTCAGCTTTCGGGGGAATCCAGGCTAAGTTATACCTCAAGGCATAAAGTTGTATTGAGAGGTGAGGGTTTTGCTTCCATAGGTCTGGAAGACCCATGTGCGTTGCAAAGCCAAACTATAGAGACATGTGGAGAGAGGTAGATATGACTGCTTGTCCCTTAACTACATGGTTGGTATCCTCTTACTGAAGTGGTTTGAAAACTTTACAAGTAATTCTGTGTACAAGTTTAGAGCACTGTTTATGAAATCCACTGTTGATCTGAGAAGACATGTAACAGATTTACTGGGCAGAGAGAAAAGAAAATCGTTTTTTTCTTTTTTTTTTTGCCGAACCTTTGGCAATTTGGGAGCAATAAGAATATCCACCTGTAGCTAACCATGGGTATTATGAACAATAATAATATAATAGTATTCGGACTGAAGCTTGAAGGATTTTCTCATTGAAATTGTGAGTCATCATTATGATTTCTTTCAGTTGCAGAACAGTTTGTACAACCTCAATATTTTCAAAGCATGCTGGAATTCCGGTTGAACTTCTCAGCCAGTTTTGGAGTTAGGTAATGTGGGTATTCGTTTTTTCATCTGTGAAATGAAGTAGCAGAAGCTGAGCTAGGTTACCACCTGGACCCCCCAAAAAGGTTCCTTCTAGCTTCTAAAATTCTATGATTTTATGTTAAGGGTAAGAAAATGGAGAAGGTAAGTAGCTGACTTAAACTTTTAGAGCCAGTTAGTGTGAAGAAGAATGAAAATCCAGGTCTCCTGTTTCTAGGGTTAAGGTTACAGATGCTTAAAAACTACCACATGAGGCTATAGGTTGACAACACCCTCACTGCCCTTGGGCCACAGCCCCAGTGATGATTCCGGGAGCCCACTGCTCTCTCTGGGGCTTCAAGGGAACATGTCTTGCCTCTCCAAAATATTGCTACAGTAACTGTAAATCAGCACAGCACGTTGTCCAGAATGGCTAGATGAAAAACTGCTACATTAAATTCATAATAAGAAAGCGAGCAAGAAACATCTAAAAGTTCAGGGTGAATGCTCTTCTGTCTTGAAAATGATTGTATAGAGACTGAAGATTGTTTGCCGGCCATTCTTTTCTAAGGCAAACACAGCCTGTGAAGGAGATTTATCACCCTGGTATTTTCTAATTGGCGTTCTTTCCACGGCAGCCAGATCTACCACGCACAGGACATGCCCTCCTGCTAACACGCAGAATCCAGTTCCCACATGGGTGACCAGATGTCCTGGATTAACCAGAATGACACAGGAGCCGGAGCTACTGTCTGCCCGGTTGTGTGCAGACATTCAGGAGGGAGTGTCCTTCAGAGCAAGGATCTTGGAACTCTTTGAAGGGGAGACACTCGTGCCTTTCACCATTTTGGTCCCAGGAGGATGAGGAATGAATCTCTCTGGGCCAGCCCGGGGGAGTACTTGATTGCCTTTGTTTGAAAGGAAATGTTTCCAGTTCTATAAAGAGCTTGCCTTTATTCCTAAGAAGAAAGGAATGATACAAGCTTACACATTTTGTCAGACTCCTAAAGGGGGCATTCCTGAAAGTTTGCCACTTCGGATAGATTACTAAGAGATTCCAGGGAGAGGAGGCACAGAGGCAAGGACAATAGATGCTGGTCCAGAGGGGATGTTGTCTTCTGCACATCAACACAGGACAGAGTTCTCAGAAAGAGGGGGAACTGGGGACTGAGGTAAAGATTCCAGAGAATGGCTAAAGTGTCATCTATTTACTGGGCTTCTCCAGGACCCAGAAGGCACTGTCGAAATCATTAATCACGGCTTCTCTTTCCAAAGTGGAAATGTGCTTTCCATAAGCCAGTTCTCGTGAATAGGGCTGATTACAAAGCCGTAAAAGCCAGACATGAATTAGTGTACAGAGTCCCCCAAGTCCTAAATGCCACACCAAGGCAGGACTTTTAAGTGCAATTATAACTTCTGGAACCAGCATAACACGATGTTCTGCATTTGAAAATCTGGGAAAGTATCTGCATGAATTTCTTATTCCATTTGCTATTTGCATACTTGCAAAATGTAAAAACCTGCTTTGGCATATGTCAGAAAAACTATAAAATCCCTTTCAGGATAATGGAAGTAAAAAAAAGTGTAAAATGTAGTGTAAATATTTGTGTCAAAGCCTTGATAAGGGCAGTGACACTCCCCCCACTTTTTTTATTAATAGTTTCTTGCTCTTCTTAGCACAGTTGTTTCAATGGCCAAGCAGTTACCAGAGAAAGTGACAATTACTCTAAAACTTATTAGGGAGACTCTGCTCTAATTAAATGGTAGAGTTGAGACTTTACCTTAGCCAATCAGATGTTAGCACTGGTGAAACTCCTACTGGGTTCTGATGCGCTACAGGTTATTACTAGGCTAAAACTCTAATGGAGAATCTGGGTCCTGACACTGCCCATCGCCCACTCACTCCAGCTCCTTTCTCCAGCCGCCTCTGAGTTTCAGTCAGTGATTTTTTTCTAGGTTTCAGTTAAGGAAGGATAAGCAGACTCACTTTGCTTATTTTACTTTGAGGTCTCAGCATTGTAAATTTGCTATCAAGTCTACAACTTGTGATGGTTATTCAGACATGAGTACTTAGGGGTGGTTGGTTAGTGAGGGCAGTTCGTTGGATTTTGATCTTTTTGTTTTCCTTTTGCATTAGATTTCCAGGCATATAGACAATAAACCCGTTGAGAACAAAGTCCAGGACTCTTTTGCACGCCCAGGAATGGGCACCAAGCAATGGCATTTGAATGAATAACAAAGAATGGATGAGTCAAAGGATTGGAAAGCCCACCTTGAGAAAAGGCTCCTGGGACCTTGCATTTGTCTCTTTACTGAGCACGTGGGTATCTCCTATCACCATACCTCCTGCATGCCAGGCTCTGTTCTGAGCACTGTGGATATAAATACAGGAGCTGTCTTTGATTCATCTAACTCACTGAGATGCTAACTACCACTGGAGGGCAAAAGACACATCGGTGGCTCCAATGCTGGATGTTGGGGGCCATAATGGAAGAGAGAGACAGAGCTCCAGAGCAGCTCCCAAGGCCCCAGCTCAGCACCGAGCAGTTCAGCCACAAGGGGGTTGTCCTCCAACAACAGACTCCTTTCTGATCACCGGTCTTTTCTAGGGACAGAGGACATGACTTGTGAAGCTCCCGAACCCAGAGCTTTCATAATAGGCAGGGTCATGGTATACTCACACTATTTTTAAAATAAACTATTTTTTAAATAACCTATTTTTAAAATAACTTTTCCCTTAATTACAAACGGAATGACATACAGGTTCATCGTAGGAAACTTGAGGTCACCCAGCTGGTACTGCCTGACCCTGCTACTCTTGTGAGCATGCTTTATAAGTCTTATCAATTATTATTAACAGTGATGACTGGGCAGAAAGTGTGCCCCATCTTGGACTAGGCAGTAGCCCGGTAAGGTGGTCTGGCGTCCAATCTCTGGCCAGCAGAAATGGTGATGATTATCTAGAGAGGAATTTAACCTGTAGAGAGGGCTGTCTGTTGACAGAAAGGGAGAAGCAGAAGGCAGAGATTAGCTGGGTCGGTAAGATGGGAGAACATGAGAAAGGAATCAAGACTAAGCATAATGGTAGCTGAAATGTACTAAGTATTGTATGTCAGGCACTCTGCTAAGTGCACTTCACATCAATTAGCTCGCTTAAAACTCACAGCATCTCTCAGGGGTAGAATTATTTTCTCTATTTTCCAGATGAGGCAATGGAGGAAGAGAGAGGTGAATTGACTTGCCCAAGGTAACGATGATGGAAAGTGGCATAGCTGAGCTATAAGTGCAGAGAGTCTGGTTTTAAAGTCCAAGCTCTTACCATTACACCCCACTACCCTGCAATGGAATACATGCATATGTATGTATGTATATGTGTGTGAATGTATATGCATATGTTGATATTGATGTACCGTCAGTGGAAACTGGCTGGAGATTAAGTGACCAGATTATCTCAGTCAGTAGATCCAGAACACTCTGCAGGTTCCTCAGTCATATCTCATAGTCTGGGTAGTAGCTACTATACCCACCCAAGTCCCGAGTAGATGATCAACCATCCTAGTTCCCCAGGGTATTCCCGGTTTTACCACTGAAAATCCCTTGTTTGGTGGATTCTGATCTTCCTCATTTCTCTCCACTTCTTACAATAGGATCCTGCTAATTAGAAAAGCCTGACTCTCTCTTCTTTGTAACATTAGAAAGTCTGATTAACATCTGTGCTTCTGGTCACTGGATTCCCTTTGCAAATCCTCTCTCCTCAGAACCTCGTTGTTCATACTGTCCTTCTGGATTGACCATGAAAATAAGAATTCACTCTCCCCACCTCCTCCATCTCTGCAGGATCCCCTCAGGCTTTCTCCCCCTACTTGGTAACAACAACGATTGACCACATGCTGACAAAGCCCTTTCCTTATAGATCACCTAACCTGATCCCCTTTGAGTCTCTGAGGTAGGCAGGGGAGGGAATCCACTTGGAGAATGACCTTCAGGGTGTGTGGATTCCATTTTCCCATCCGTCTCAGAAATTCTCTCCTCTCCTGCCCACCCCCTTCCAACTCCTGTGTGCTGAATCCTTCTTTTCATTTTCCACAGCTTTAATTTCTAGAAAGTTCTCCCTTCTGTTAATGTGAAAAATGACAAATCCCAGTTCTGCTTTCTGAAGTCACCAGGAATAAAGCTTGCACCAGTAGAATAATGGTCTCCTCCATGGAAGTAGCAGAGATCACACAGACTGGAAGGAAAGATGAATCTAGAGGCTGATGTGATGCCCCAGGTGTATCCAGGGAAATGGAGGGTGTGGGTTTCAGAAGCAACGTGAGAGCCTCAGGGAAAGTTATAAGTAGCAGGAGAACACTTTAGAGGTCAGCATGCTTATTTTGCAAATGAGCTGTCTGAGGCCCAAGGAAAGGACAAGAATTGCATCTATCTAATGATGGCCAAAAGTGGGGGGCATGCACAGCCTGGCCCATGGGTAATGAGTAAAGTGAGTGAGATACTGGAGTCCATTTGACCAATCATAGAGGATTTCTGGAAGGGACTTATGTTAAGAAAAATGAAGTTTTTCCTAAATTCACTGACTTGTGTATTGAAGCCACACACAGGAGTCATCATGATTCTGGGCTTCGCCAGGAAGGGCACAAGAAAATCAGTGGAAATTCCACTTTCGTGCTATGCATATTGTTTTTAAGTCAAGATCATATTGTTCTCCTGTCCTCATGTCATTGAATACTCTTCATAAACATAATTTAAAACCACCGTAATGTGGTGTTATGTGGATAATCCATAATTCACTTCATTATTCCTGCATTAGGCATTTGAGTCGTTTTCAGTCATTAACGTAATGACACTGTGATGAAAATAATCATACGTTGATCTTCGTCTGCTATTTGTGAATAATTTCCTTGGTATTTTTTTAAAGATAAAATTACTTGGTCAGAGAATATGTTTTAACGCTTTTGATAAAATTGCCAGAAAAATTGTAAAAATTAACACTGCCACAGCACTGCATACAACCTTTCATAGGTATCCCTTGCATATATTCTGCATCTACAAAAGGCATTATCATATTAAAATTTTGCTAAGTTTGTAGATGTGTGCTATAATTTTCAATTCATTTATTATTAGTGAAGTTGAAAATCACAATATATACGAGAACAGATGTCATGCGAAAAGAAGTAGAAAGCCTAAGAGACCAACCACATAAATACAAGTTTAAAATTCTTTAAACTACTCCATTTTCCCTTCTGCTCTCAAAAAGTACTCTGTTTACCCATACTGGACAGAGCCATAAGCAAGTTCTTTTCAATGTTCAAGGGAAAAATTATTCTAATGCTGTATCAATTGTGTAAGAGCACAAAATTTGAGGCAGAAGTCACACCACAACTCATGCTCTATAGTAGCAGAGACATGATACAAATACCTGCAAGATGTAACATGAGCAAAGAAAGAAAACTGAAGATAATCTCACTTATGAACAGATATTAACTTTATTATTAAAAATCAAAACCCATTAATTTATTAAAAGAATAATACCCCCCAATCAAGTAGGATTTAAGCAAGAAGGCAAGAGAATTTAATAATGAGAACTTGATTAATTTAGTTAATCATATTAGTCAATGGAGAAAAATCATAGGATTATCTTAGTTGATACCGAGTAGGCATTTGGTTAAACTTAACATCAATTTTTTTGTAAATTGTCAACTAGGAATATAAGAATACATCTATAGGGCTTCCCTGGTGGCACAGTGGTTGAGAGTCTGCCTGCCAATGCGGGGGACGCGGGTTTGTGCCCCGGTCCGGGAAGATCCCACATGCCGCGGAGAGGCTGGGCCCGTGAGCCATGGCCGCTGAGCCTGCGCGTCTGGAGCCTGTGCTCCACAACGGGAGAGGCCACAACAGTGAGAGGCCCGTGTACCGCAAAAAAAAAAAAAAAAAAGAATACATCTATAGCATGATAAAAGATAAAAAATAATGAAATTTTGCCATCGGCAGCAACATGGATGGACTTGGAGGGCATTATGCTAAGTGAAATAAGTCAGACAGAGAAAGACAAATACTGTATGATATCACTTATATGTAGAATCTACAAACACAACAAACTAAACAAAACTAGTTAATATAACAAAAAAGAAACAGACTCACAGATATAGAGAACAAACTACTGGTTACCAGTGGAGAGCTGGAAGTGGGGAAGGGCAATATAGAGGTAGGAGAGTGGGAGGTACAAACTACTGGGTGTAAGATAGGCTACAAGGATGTAGTGTACAACACGGGGAATATTGTCAATATTTTGTAATAACTAAATGGAGCTTAACCTTTAAAAATTGTATAAAATATTTTTTAAAAAGAATATATACCTCAAACCTATATCCAATTTAAAAAATTAGTGATGAAATTTTCAAGATGCTACCATCAAAGTCAGGGGAGAAAATATAATTCACCACACTTTGATCTGACAACATACCCAAATAAAATTATAAGTCCTAGAAAGAAGATAAATGTATTATTTATCACAGATGGTATGGCTGTCTACACAGGAAATCTAATAGAATAATGTGAAAAACAAACAAACAAACCATTAGCATGAATAAGATAGATAGATGAAAAGGCCAGTCATTTTATCTGGTAGGTTCTTTGAGGAAAAGAAACAGCCTCAGTGTACGTCAACTCTAGGGTTTTTTGTGAAGCTCTATTGGTGTATTGAAGATTAGTCAGTCCTAACCACAATGATCACTCTGTTTAGTAGCTACAACAATAGTTTAGTGGTTCAAAAGCCACTCTAGTGACTCAATGGCTCTTCCAGTGGTTGCCTCCTCATAGGTTGCTGGCCAGTCTATAAATTTCTCCCCAATTCCTTGACCAGTCAACAATGTAGTGGAGAAGACACAGTTGTTTGCAATTGTAACAAAGCATATAGAACACCAAGGCCTAAACTTAAGATATATGAAGGACACATATGTTTGAAACTTTAGTAAATAAAGAGAGACATGTTTTAGTATGTACAGGGAACTCTCTTATTTGGAGAAAACAAATGGTAAGAAAATACGAAGATTTTCTGAACACCACAATATGTGTGTTCTCCAGAGTTGAAATCATTGTCTTTTTGGTATGAGATCTTGATGATGGAACACACAATGGAATTTCCAGTTCTGAAAGTAATATTAAGCTCACTCATTGTTCCAAGCCAGCAAGGGCCACACCAGAAAACTGTGTGGGTGGTAAGGCGAGAGCTAGATATACTTCACTGTGGGCAAATGGAAATAAATGAATTTAGGGAAAAGTCATCTAAACTTGACTCATAAGATAATGAATACAAAAGTATCGGCTATAAACTGGAGAAAGAATGTTAAGAAAAATGAATTTTTTCCTAAATTCACCGACTTGTGTATTGAAGCCACACACACAGGTCAGCATGATTGTGGGCTTCGCTGGGAAGGGCACAAGAAAATCAGTGGAAGTTCCACATTTGCCACATGGGCATTCAGCAAACATCTAGTGACTGACTAGAGTGTGCAAGGTGGCCCTCAATAAGGGCAGGTCACTGGAGTAACAAGTGTAATGAAAGAGGCAAAAGAACACCCTTGGATACGAGGAGAGACTGTAACAAGTTAGGACTAGTTAGGGAGAAAGTGAGTACACAAAACAAGTACAGTGGTTCCTCAGTGTGGGACCTCCACAGGTAGCAAAATCCAAGGATGCTCAAGTCCCTTATATAAAATGGCAGAGCATTTGCATATAACCTATGCACATCCTCTTGTATACTTTAACTCATCTCTAGACAGATGCAGAGAACAAACTTATGGTTACCAAGGGAGGAAAGAGGGCTTGGGATGAACTGGGAGACTGAGATTGACATATATACACTACTATGTATAAAATGGACAACTGCTGAGAACCTATGGTGTAGCACAGGGAACTACTCAATGATCTGTGGTGACCTAAATGGGAAGGAAATCTAAAATGAGTGGATATATGTATACATATAACTGATTCACTTTGCTGTACATCGGAAACTAACACAACATTGTAAAGCAACTCTACTCCAATTTAAAAAATTAAATTAATTTTTTTAAAAAAAGAAAAGAAGGAATAAATACCTCCACTAAATCCTAAAAAAAAAAAGAAAAGAAAAAAACCTAATACAATGCAAATGCTAGTATAAAGTTGCCAGTGGGTGGCAAATTCAAGTTTTGCTCTTGGAACTTTCTGGATTTCTTTTTTCAAATATTTTCGATTGTTGGCTGGTTGAATCTGCAGACGTGGAACCCGTGGATATGGAGGGCCACCTGTAGGTTGTAAGGTCTATGATAAGGTAATTAGTCCTTAGCAGAAAAATAAAGCAAGGAAAGGGAAAGGAATAAAAGAAAGGGCAGGGTCCAAAGAGGTCAGATTCTGGGAATTCTTTTACAAGTAGAATCAAAGGGATGTGCTGATGCTTCTGATGTAGGGTGTGAAAGAAGAGAGAGGCATGAGAGATGACTAAACTTTTTGGACTAAGCTGCTGAAGAATGGAGTTGTCTTTTCTTGAGATGGAGAGGTCTCAGAAAAAAACAGGTTTGGGAATGGGTCGGGAGTGCCCTTTGGGGCATGGTGAATTTGAAATATCATTAAATAACCAAAGAAGATATCAAGGAGGTGGTTGCATATATGAGTCCAGAATTCAGGACAGAAGTGTGGACTGAAGATATCAAGTTTCGAGTACTCGCCACAGAGTGGAGTCATACACAGAGAAGTTCAAAACTCTGGGAACTCAACATGAAGATGTCAGAAGATAAGGAGGAACCGACAAAAGAGAATGGGAAGAAGGGGCTGGAGAGGGAAGAAGAAAACCAGGCAAATAGAGGGTCCTGGAAGCCAAGCAGAGACAGAGCTTTAAGGATGAGACAGCCATCAACTGTGTCAAATTCTGCTTATAGGTCACCTAAGATACGGATGGTAGAGGACAAGTGATTGAATTTAACAAAGTGGAACTTATTGGTTGCCCAGACAAGAGATGTTTCAGAGGAGTGGCTATGGTGAGAGCCCAAGTGGACCAGGTTCAAAAGAAAATGGGAGAGAAATTGGACCCAGCAAGAGACAACTATCACAGGAGTGTCTCTGTGAAAGGAAGGAAAGAAGTCGGCAGCAGATGGAGTGTGAGGCAGAGTCAAGAGAGCGTTTTCTTTAAGATAAAAAGGAATAGCAGCTTGCTTGTATCCGAGGGAAAGATTGCTGATGGAGGCGAGACAGGAGAAAAGGTTGGAGGAATGTCTTTGAGTGAATGAGAGAGGGTAGTATCTAGTGCACATATGGAGAGGTTACACATGGATGGAGTGTGGACAGTTCATCACTGGAAACAGAAGGGAAGTGGATGCAGAGGGGTTTGTAAAAGTCCTCTTCCCGTTGCTTCCATTTTCCCAGTAAAGCAGAAAGCAAGGTTGTCAGTAGAGAGTGAGGATGGAGGAGGAGGGCGTGGCATTTTGGAGTGAGGAGAAAATACAAAGTAATAATCCAGTAAGTGGGAGAGTAAATGTACTTGGGAACAGGGTACGATAGTCATAGAGAATTAAGGCTTCCCACTTGAGGTTCACAGTCATGGATTACAAACAGGTTACCATGGTGGTGTGTGTGGCTTAGCACACTCCAATGAATCCATTGTCTTTGGAAAACTATGAACAGTTCATAATATGACTGACCAGGGTTGTTAAGACCTTGCTGGGACAATCTCCTTCAGCACATGACCTGTCAGTACTCACCTTCTCACACTTTTTTCCTAGCAGTTTCCCCAAGAGCTGCTGCTTTGGTACTTGGATCACCCTTGCCCTCAGCTACATTTCCTTCAAGATCTAGTTCCTACATTGCTTGCATAGGGAGGCTTCTCTAGGAAACCTCCAGTGGGTTAGGTGTCCCTTGTTCCCTTGTGTAATTTAATGATTGTTCCATCTTAACATCTATCATATAACAACCTTATAAGGTAGGTATCAGCAGCAGCAGCAGCATTATCACCACCATCATCTTTATGAACAACAAGGAGGAGGGACAGAGACATTGAGTAACTTGATGGGTTCCTACGAGTAGAGTGGGAAAGGTCAAAGTTGGGAACTGAATGGCAACAGATCGGGTCCAGAGTTCATGCTCTTAATCAACAGGTCATGCTAACTCTTTTGTTTTGGGTCAAATAAAGGTGACGACATTGCAACAGAGAAAGACTGACCTGGCTGCATCTATAATTCACATATAATGCAGATTATGTATAACGTACAGTGAGTATTATGTTATGGTATGAGGCTAGATACAGCACTAATGAATTTGGGATTCTTCTTTTGCATTTCTTTTGAAATTGTAAGTATTGCATTCGTTCCCTGGAGGCAGTTGGAGCCGTGAGATTTTAATGTGCTTTGATACCATTCTATTTAAAAGCAAGAACTGTGTTGTTAATACTCTATTGTAAGGTCATTGAATAAATCTATATTCTGCCGACATGTTTTGATTAAGAAATAAGTATTTAAATCTTGAATTCTGAATACTGCCTCATGAAAACTCTTGGGGATGGATGTTCAAAATCCTTCTGGCAGCAGCTACCTAATTTTCTAAGCTTGTGTAGAAAGAAAACTTTTTAAGGGCAAAATATATTCTCTCATACTTAGTTAAAATCAAAACTGCATATAAAAGAGCCAGCATTCCTGACATTAGTACTTACAGGATTTATTTCTTGGAAAGAAGTAAGCTTTTCTTAAAAGCTTTATCCAACAGCATGTCTGACAATAGTGAACATAAACAATTTGGCTTTCCTGAGGCAACTTCTTCACATATTGTCTGATGGCATTCAACTCTGTCTGTTGGCCCTTGTGTATTCAGCACAGCAAAATCTGTAAGGAGCCGTGTATCGCTGTTCACAGCTGTGTCCTATTAGTGTGTTCGCCTACAGAACTGCCATGCCTCCCCACCAGCCACAAGATGGCCAGTGAGTGTGTCATTGGGGTCCCTAGGATGTGAAACCCACGGAATCAAAGAGCAGGCTTTTAATTTAAGCCACCAGAAAGAGAGGACCACGATGCTTGGATCCCCATGCGTGCTGTGTGGGATAGAAAGGGCAGGCTAGGGCCAACGCGGTCTGTTTGTTAGATACCACTTATTGTTTACCCCTTGTTCTCTGTTGGGTACGGCACTTTACATATATTATTCCATGTAATTTTCACATCACCCCTCAACCTCAGATGTTTTGTTTAAGAAATACATATTGAAAAGAAATACATCCCAACACTCCACTCTGCGCTAGAGTGGATATGAACCTCAGTACAAGGTGACATTCTTCACCTTCATCAACCTTCATCTAGCTGATAGTCTGGAAGGGGTGCAAAGGGCCTTTCTCCTATACTACAGATAGTCCTTGAAGAACCAGAACTGGCGGTGGGGAATAAAGGATCCCGGAATGTGGCTTTCTAAGAAGAAAATTAAATAAGGAAAAAAATTTGTCAATGACATCTGAAAAAAAACCCAAAAACCAAAAAAGGAAAAGAAAGTTATTAATAGCCAACAAAATAAACCAGGTTCCACTGATGCCAGGCTTGAGGTCAAAAGCCATCCAGATTTCCAGAAGACAGCCATGCCACACATCATGGGCAAGCTCCTCCACTCTGCTAGGTTGCATCCAACAAGGTTTTCTGCCCTTCCGGATGCTGAATATTAGGGCTCCTTCTAGGAATGAGTGAGCGACCCACCTGGGTATGTGTCCAAAAGAGGTCTTAGAGGGTTCCGCAGTGGAGTCCCACCGAACACAGTTGCTTTAAATTTCAAGGCTACGGGTATTTCAAGGTTTTGTAAATAAGTGTGACAAATACATGTTAGAGGCTTGTCTACTTTGTGCAGTGTGCCCTAATGTTTGATGTGTGTGTTGTATACTGTGTTTGTCCATAAAATCTCTTCTCATGGTATTGGAGGAAGATACATTTATCCCACGTTTCAGAAATACCCTGACGTGCTGGAGAACAAGTCACCCAGAAACATTACTCTAAAAGAAAGATTTATTCAGAAAAACTTTCATAGCAAACATGCTGACTCAGTTGTTACAAATGATGAGACAGTTATAGAAATAACTTTCATGAGGATAAATGTGAAAGTCTCCTAGGAGAGGTACAAAAAGCAGAGACTGTACAGAGGATGGCTGGAGAATATTAAATCGGAGGAAAAAATAAAGATCTTACAGATGAAGTGTCTTCTGAAGGAGGTCAAAAATGATGGCTAAGCTTTTGACTAGTAGATATGAGGGAAGAAGTTCTTGTTATTCTAATGGCAGAAGCAAAAACACATCAGTTGGCAAGGACAAGTTCAGTGTGAATACGAATAGGAGAACAATAAAATCGAGGCTGCCCATTTAGGTTGGGATCAGGCAAAAGAGGGTCCCCAAAAAAAAAAAAAAAAAAAAAAAAAAGAGGGCTGAAAGCTAGGTCAGTGGCTGTAGTCTTAATTCAGTTGGCTACTCTTGTAGGAATGAGCTATCCAAAGCTTATGAGAAAGGGAAAAACATGACTGGAGTAGGCCTTTCGGAAGACTAACCTGGCAAGTGTCATCATTGGAAAAGAGATGGAGCGAGGTACCCCAGTGACAAGATATTCACTGTTTAGATGGGGAGATTGAGGGCTTGAATGAGATTAGTGACAGTGAGAATGGAAAGGAGGCAACAGACTTGAAGATACTGCAGTGGTCTTGGCACTTGCCTGGCTATGGGGAAAGAGTCAGTTTCAAAGTTGATAGAGAACTCTAAGTCAGAGAACAAATATGGCACTATGATATGAGCTCTGGCAATGGCCTTGGCTAGGAACTGGAGATCTAACACGTGTCTAGAAGATTCAATCTGTGATAGCCCCTGTCCGGGAATAAATATGGTGATGACAAGATGAGTCAAAGGATTCAAATCATTTCATCTTCAGGAAACCTGATGCACCATTTTTGAACATGAATGAGTAAAATGAGAAGAATCAAACATTATATGTGGATTACATCACTGGTTCTCAAGCTCTACGCTGATGAGGATTACCCAAGGAGTTGGTGGAAATTCCAAACGCTCAAAAACATCTCCTAAAGATTCTAATTCAGTAGGTCCTGGGTGGGTCCCAGGAATCAATAATGTTCTGATCTATATCCAATGATTATGGATTAAGTGCTCAGAAAAAGAAACCTTGTAAACACTGGATTATCCACCATAAATAGTACCTTACACATACACAGAACTTCAGGTAATCACAGGGTGTATTGTGTATTCTGACGTGGCCACAAATCTTCCCAAGAGAAGTGAAAAATTTCCCACCATGGATAGCCAGAGGAGAATTCTCTGACTCATGCTAATCTTTGTTCTCTGTTGAAACCACATTTAAACCATCCTTTCCTTGCATTCCATTTGTTTATTAACTTTGGGAGCTTTTATTCCTTTGAACACTCTCTCTATACGAATGTTGGCTGTAAGAACTCTTTCATCTCCATGTACGATGAGTTCAGTCCCTGTTAAAATGGATAATGTGTAAGACTGACTTTGCTGCTGCTACCACTGGTAGTGTTGGAACCATAAGAAAGTGACCTAACCTCACTTGGTTTTTATCATCTTTAAAATGAGAAGATCTAACTGGACCAGTTTTATGCACCCCCTCTCTGATTCTACAGTCTCATGCATTATAATCTGGATACAAAACCACTTCAGGGTTAGAAAGAGTCTTAAGTGGGATCATTGCCAGTCCATCCTTCCAACGGCCCCTTTCAGCGTAGGGACCGTGTGTATTCACGCCTCACCTTGGACCCCGGAATCACGTATGCCTTTTTCCTTGGGTACTAAGCAAGAATCATGCCAGCTGAGCTGAACAACGTGAGCTACGGCTTTATTCAAACTGCCACTGTCCCAAGAGAAATGGCCTCTCTGACACCATGCGATCCCAGGATATACAGGCTAGAGCAGCTCTTTGGGCTCCTAGGAGTACAAAGGTTTTGTCCAAACCAAGCAGCTTAAACCTTACTTTTAGTTATGGTGAGCCTTACTAGCAGATATTTGAAACTGCAGGAAGAAACCTCTGAACGAACAGTCCCATTTGGAGCAGGGGAAAGTTGAGGTTTTCTTAATGCCAATAAACCGCTGGAGGACTCCTCCACATATATGTTCGTGCCTCCCAACCTCATCCAGTGAGCTGGAGATTCTACACGCGACCGCCTTGCACACCCGTCCGGAGACTCTCTTTGCGTTTCACCTTTCTAAAGGCGTGCCTATAAACCTTCCCATTACAGCCAGGCCAGGCTCCCCGTGTAGTATATACCTTGTAAACCACTTGCAATAACTTTTAGCTAAAGTATAAAAATATATACCTTGGCCAGCTGTAAGTACTACACCATGAGGACCAAGACGCCAGCCAAGCAGAGC
Source organism: Neophocaena asiaeorientalis asiaeorientalis (assembly GCF_003031525.2). NCBI lineage: Eukaryota > Metazoa > Chordata > Mammalia > Artiodactyla > Phocoenidae > Neophocaena > Neophocaena asiaeorientalis. The sequence goes on along the minus strand of NW_020175837.1, from coordinate 1,384,634 downwards.
CATCTTGGCAAGAGGCTGGACCAAACACAGGAAGCCGCTGTGTTCTTCCCATCATCACCAACATCAGTACAGCGACCCTGTCCGATGGATTCTCCCTCTAAATCATTTCAAACTCATTCTCGTCTGCTCATCTCTACTACTGCAACCTAGCCCAATTTACTACCTTATCTGGTCTATCATCTTTCTAGAGCTTTCTCTATTGATCTCTCTCAATTTCCTTGTGTCACCCTCCTATTTGCTCCCTGCACAAGAGCCAGGGCAGTATTTTGAAAATGAAAGTATTATTATGTCTTTCCCAGTGGATCTAAAAACCTGAACAGGACCCAGCGGGCTTTCTCTGCCATGCCCTTGGCCAGATCTCCAGCCTCACCTGGTGCTCCAATCCCAGGTAAAAACAAGGCTCCGCCTTCTCGTTTTCAGGTTTTTATTTATCTAACAGATGCAGACTACTGTATATAACACAGATAACCAACAAGGGCCTACTGTATAGCATGGGGAACTATATTCAATAGCTTATAATAATCTATAATGGAAAAGAATCTGAAAAAGCATATATATGTATAAAATTGAATATATATATAAATGAATCCCTTTGCTGTACACCTGAAGCTAGCACGACATTGTAAACCAACTATACTTCTATTAAAAAATAAAGATAAAAACATTAAAAAAATTTAAAATTAAAAAAAAATAAATGCCACCTACCCAGTGAGGCATTTCTTGGACATCTCACCTAAAGTAGCCACATCCGCACTCCCATCACATACTCACGTCCTTCTCTCCTCTCCTGCTCTGTTCTTCTCCCTAGTATGTTTCACCTTCTAACACACTTTACATTTTATTTTTTTTATCTTATTCATTTTCTCTCTCCCCTCCCTGAATGTAAGCTCCACCGGGGTAAGGATTTTTATCTATTTGGGTGATTGTCTCATCCTAGCACCTAGAATAATTCCTGGCACATAGAGATATTCAAAATGTTTGTTGAATGAATGATATTTCTTGAATAAACTTCCTGTTTTGTGGTCTACGCACCAGCAATCCAGATCTGAGTATTTCTATGGCATGCATGAAAAGCAGGTGCATTCATTACAAGAAGTTTTATAAGTAATGATGTAGGTGGGGGAGGGGAGGAGTAAACATTTTCTTCAGTGTTCCTCTGCCACATTTCCTAAATTAAATCACACTGCTTAAAAGTCTTGTATTATGCTGTACTTCCTTTTTGCAGCTTTTATCACACTTATAATTTTAAAATATTTTTAGCTATTTTGAGGTTATTATCTGTTTTCCTAACAGGTTAGAAACATCAGGGGGTGGGGACCATGTTTGTTTCACTCAGAGACAGTGAATAAATAAATGGGTGCCTCTTTTCCAGCAGCCGTAAATAATGGGACAGGGAAATTTAACCTTAAGGCAGAAGAAAATCAGTTATTAAGTAAAATCTAAAAATAGCCTTTCTGCCTGAGACGTATTAGATCCTTGGCTTCTGAGAGAAATGGCAGAATTTTCTGCCTCCACGTTTCCGCCCCCCAGATTGCTGGATTCCCACGTGCTAGGTCTTGCTTGGATGAAACAGGAGATAACTTTGCAAGACAGAGCCCCCTGCCCTAGGCGGCTGTTCTCTGGGGGGTTAAGAAACAAAATAATTACAAGAGTCTTTGCTTGTACTTTTACAAACCCTTTGGACTTTATTGAACAATATTTTAAAATCTGATTTAAGAACTAGTATCAGAAACTGATCTGAAATCAAAGTGAAGCAGAGTACCCTTGGCATGAGAATTAGATTTAATCCTTTGCAGGATGTTCTGCTGATCTTGGGGTGGGGGAGGACATTTTCTTTTCTAATTATTCAATTTCTGTTCTAAAAACAGTTTTCATCCTACTGTACTGAATGCCAGATGGTAGAAACGAAGAAGAAAGTATTTGTGAATAATCATGCAGCCTTTTGATCGCCAGCTTTCATAGTTATCAAGTCAACGTCTTGCTTTTCCTCCCCACCTAGAACAACATGGCGGATGTCTTGAGTGAGAGGGGAGTTGCTGGTGAACTCAGCCTTGGAAATCTCCCTCCTTTGTGGAAAGGCACCCAGTCCAGGACGGTCCCAAAGTTAAGTGCAGGATACTTTTCAGGTGGTTAAAAATGCAAAAGAGAGGAGCGGGGGTGCCTATGCTTTTCTCAGCAAGGATTTGCCACAAACTCCTCAAGCACTTTTAGTTAGAGTGAATTATGCTGACATTTTCCTTTTTCACTGTTTTCATGAGTTTTGAATATTGAAACAGATTTTGCTGGGGATAATGGAAAGCAGACTTGGGAAACCTTTTTTTTTTTTTTTTTTTTTTTTTTTTGTAAATCTAGATCAGATCTAGCTTTTGATGTAGGGCTAACAATAGGAATATAATGAAGCAGGCAAGCGGGATTATACAAGTTGGTTTTGTTGATAGTATCTAAAAACATTTTCACTTCAAACCATTTCCTTAAATATAATATTTGCCTTTTAAAGTTCTGGCCTCTGCCAAATGTTTCCCAGTGAAAAGTTTGCCCGTTATTTACATTATGGTTGCATTTTGATTTTCTAGTCATTGGAAGAATGCTCCATGGACATCCATCATGAGGTGATCTTTGTTATTTCAACCACATATTGGAACAAATGAACAAGAATCACTGCAATGATAGCCAGACCACAATGGAAAAGTGTCTTCAGTTTGCTTAAACCAAAGAAATGCACAGATTCAGAAAGATAGACCACGACAGGCCAGGTATTACTCCAAGCACTTTATATCTACCAGCTAGTTTAATTGGAGCAACAACCTTGTGAAGTGGGACTATTATTATTAATCCCATTTTAGAGATGAGGTAACTGAGGTCCAAGGGTTAAGTAGCTCATCTTGGGTTATATGGCCACCAGGAGGTAGAGCTGGATTTGAATCAGGTAGCCTCGTCCAGAGTTCATATCCCTGACTGTAAAAGGGAACAACAAAATCTGACTCCATGTTGGATCTGTTTCTTTTACTTTGACCTTTGCTTTCCATTGCTTTTGTTCTGGCTATAGCTATACACATCCATAACGGCCTGCCTCGGGGAACCCTGTCCCCTCTGCTTGAATGTTAAACTAAAGTGCCTTTGTTCAGCTCACAGGGAGATGATCTGACCCTGCCCACCTGTGAATGGCTGCAGAAAAGAAGAAATTAGCACATCCCCTCCCTGAGGCTGGCCAAAACCAGGAGATATTTTGCAGGACTTACGGCCGTTTTACTTTACTTCCTCACCTCCTCCCCTTCTCTGTTCTATAAAAGAAACTAGCATCCACACCCCAACAAGATGGTACTCTAGGACAGTAGTCCACCACCTTCTCAGACCCCTGGCTTTCTGAATAAAGTTGCTATTTCTTGCTCAACACCTCATGTCCCGATTTATTGGCCTGTTGTGCGGCAAGCAGAGCAAGCTTGGACTTGGTAACGTGACCACTGCCCCATACCACTTGCTTGAGCGTATGACTAAAAATTTACATCAGAAAACCAGTTTTCTAAGAGGAATCATAAAAGATGGTGTGCTTTCCTTTCTTATAGGCTTCCTTAGATTTCTTACCTTGGAAACTTGATGGCACTGGTAATCCTCTGTGGGAGCTGGGTGAGCACTTTAAATGTCTCTATCTTCTCTTTTATGAAGTCACTGCACTCATCATTTCTACGGTCCCGTCCAGCTGTGTGATTCCATTTCTTTGCTGTAATAAAGGGGACCAGAGTATGTTAGTGAGTGATGGACGAGGCAGGTGGGCATGGGATTAAGGGGGTGTATGAAGAAGAATATAGTTTTCAAAAAAGGAAGGAATCGAATTAAATAACTTATTAAAATGACCGTGAAAGCACATTGATGTCTCTTGCCAGCAGTGGGGCCTTCACAACTGACTCAAACTTCATCACTTGTAAGTTTTATGTCCTGTAGTTACTGATGGGGATTAGGTATTACACCCCCCAACCATTCACAAGTAGTTCAGATACATACAAATGGTTTGTTTTCACCTCATCAGACCTACACATGGTAGTAATTAGATGCTTCCAATGACAAGGAAATCCTGTTTGATGTCATCACCTAATGTTGTCCCCAAGATGGTCAGCAGAGGCTACTCTGCTTTCTATGGGAAACAAAGGTATCTTTATTCCCCATAGAAATGCAGACACCCACTCTCCTTGGGGACATTTAGAAATTCTTTTCATATGATTTATAGGATGAATAAATAACAATAACAACAATTAGAACAATAACAGCACTATCTGGTGGGTGCCTGGTGGACATATAAATCGATACCATGATCCCAAAAGCCATGCAATGATGAAATGGTGAATAATTTAGCATCAGTAGATGAAAAGAATGAGAATCACTACACTGGAAATGGCAGTAACAGGATTCAACCCCAGGACTATATGGCTCCCGCCACATGACATACAACACAAATTCACTCCAGGAACACGTAACAAACTGCTAATTTAGGACAACAAACTGCTATCATTTTTTGGTTAGTACTGAGATTTTCATTCTCTGATCCTCTCAACTTTTTTCTCCCTTCCCACTGTCACTGTTAATTTAAGAGCATTCCTAACTCCTGACCAGCTTCTGCAACAATGGTCTCATTTTAGTCGTTCAGTGTGTCCTTGGACCAGTAGCATTAGGCCTTACCTGGGGGCTTACTAGACAGGTACTCTGCCCTTTAACAAGATCTCCAGATAATTCACATGCACTATGATAATTCAAAAAATCCAAGGTTTGATTGGTTCCCCCACAGGCTGACATTTAGTAGCACTCCTCAAGGTTAGCCTGATTGAGAATCTAGTCATTTAGTCTGATCCCTCAGTCTTTACTATTTCCCAGCATCAACTCATGCAGTCAGTGGATTAAGCCAATGCTTACGCGTCAGACTGCTTTTGCCTAAGTGGCTCCCTTCTTGCCGTTCCACCCTGCCCGATGTTCCCTTCTCCTCTCTGTCACCTAATCAAATCCTGCTCTTCAAGGACTGCTTGCTTCGTGATTTAAAAGGAATCCCAACACTGCATTTTTTCTGACATGTGTTGTCTATACTGTATGTGGTGGCTTTTGTTGGTTCTTATTCACGAGTGGCCTCCCTTTTGCAAACTCTGCATCACAGATAAAATTACCAGTCCCCAAGACCAGAACACTTAAGGCCTAAAGCACAGAGAAGCACACGTTGAAAACCACTGGATGAATTTATCTCCATTTGTCCTTCTGCTATTTACAGTCAAGAGAACTACCTAGGATTTTACCTTTGAAATCCTTACCCCTAGGATTTTACATTCAGAAACCAGTCGCCCTAGAACTATTTGCCTATTTTGTATTGATGGCTATCCTGTAATGCCCTGAGCCTAGTGTGTCGTAGAAAGCCATCAAATTGGATGTGTGTTTTATGCAGCTGATGAATGAAACAGAGAAAAGACTTAACTAAATAAATTTTGATTTTTGTTTTCCCCAAATCTTTGGCACTATTTCAAGTGAACAGGTCATAACTGAGGGTCAAGAAGCAAGTAGAAACAGATCTTGAAAAGTCAGAACATCTGGAAATGTGTATATGTATATATATATATAACTCATGTGCTTTGCTGTACACCTGAAACTAACAGCACAACACTGTAAATCAACTCTACTCTAATAAAATATTTTTAAAAAAAAGAATATTGGAAGAGCAAAAATATGGATATCTACAATACACTGTCCTTCTCGTGGAAAAAAAAATAAAGGAAGGGAGTAGAAGACAGGAGAGATTCAACTATGTTTATTATTTTTTATCATTTTAAGTAATTTAACATACTTTAGACACTTCAACTTATTTCACCAGTTGCTTGTCTATGAATTATAGCAACCGAATTCAAGTTCAGGAAAGGGTAGAGGTGAAGGATCAAGGAATCTGGTACTTTTGGTTTTCTTTGTTACACCATTTTCCAATTTTTCTCTGTTAAAAAAAAAAATTAAAAAGGCAGTTGAACACATGCCGATGAGGAAAGGGTTAACGCACACACAATTTTCTACTGTTTATAATTATTTAAGATTAATGTTTAATTCCCAACAAATCTCACAAGGCTGTTAACTATAAAAGGTAAAAGCTCAAGTTTTGCCACTGAGCGAACGATTTCATATCAAGTGGGTTCTCAAGTTTTTTCTACCAATCCAGAAATTCTAAAACCATAGTTTAGTTGTACTTATACATTTGGAATGCATGTGGCAGTACGCAAGAGGACATTCAATTCATCATGGCATCAAAGATATGGGAGTTGCTATTTCACAGGGCAAGACACTTGGAGGAAATTTGGTTCCAGAGTTGGTAAATTCAGAAGCTTGAGAATGTCAGCGTTCCAGGTTGGCTTCAAGGCAGGTCCCTTATTCTTTCTCTCTTGGTTTCATGATGGCTATAGCAGGTCCAGAAACCATGTCCTCTTAGTGTCCAAAGGCAGGAAGGGCCCAGTTCCTGTACCAGGTCACTGTTGAAGGGTGAAGAGAATGTTGCTAGAAAACTGTCCAGCAACACACACTGGTCGCTAGTAAGAGGGAAGGAATTGACATCATTGCTTAGCCTAATAAATACCAACTCCCCACCCCACTGCCACCTCTGCCCAGCCTGGGAAGGAGACCTCCGGAACAGATGGCTGCCCAATTTCAGAACAGAACTGAGATTCAATGAGGAAGGAAGAATGCGGACTACTGGGTTGGCAATCAGCATAGCCTGCCTCAGATATCACTGGGGAAATGAAACTTTATAGTTACATGACAAAAAATATTCACACAAAAATCTCTCAAGAGCTCGTACTGGAAAGCACATTGACAATCTGGGATGATCTGTGCGAATGAACCGAGGGGCACATGTATGAAATTACCCCTAAAGTATACATGGGTTTAGATTGTGGGCGGGGGATGTTCTTGGGAAAACACGTTCTGAGTTTTACCAAACCCAAAGTTTTGGGGGAAAAAATAGCCTCCGATAATTGACAACCAAAACACATAGTGAGAGTCATCCATCGGGAATTCAGTCCTAAGTGTGGTTTGTTGGAAGTTTTGAAATCCTGTGGGATGGTCCCTGATGAGCTGGTGCCTCTGATCACCTACAGCTTATTGAGGTGGAAGCAACCTGCAGCAAAGCTCAGGCAGGGAAAGGCCAAGCTAACTGAGTGCTAGTTGATTAATTAATTCATCCATGGATCTATTCCTCCATACGACAAGGATTTTTTTTTTTTTTGGTGGAACGCGGGCCTCTCACCGCTGTGGCCTCTCCCGTTGCGGAGCACAGGCTCCGGACGCGCAGGCTCAGCGGCCATGGCTCACGGGCACAGCAGCTCCGCGGCATGTGGGATCTTCCCAGACCGGGGCACGAACCCGTGTCCCCTGCATCGGCAGGCGGACTCTCAACCACTGCGCCACCAGGGAAGCCCCCGACAAGGATTTTTTTTTTCTCTCTCCTAATAGGCAGCAAGTACTGTATTGTGTTCTAGGAAGTCAAAGACAAAAAGACAAGAGCCCTTGTCCTTGAGAAGTCTGTGTCTCATGGAGGAAAACAGTCAACTCTAAGTGATAGGTAATGGTCATACTGCAGCAGCTCCATGTGTAATGGAAGCTGAGAAGGCTGTCTGCTTGTCCCTACCTGCTGGTTTCAAGTCTACTCTTCCTTCCCAGGGTATTTAAAACTACAATTCAAATATATGAGACGTGATAAAACCCCAAACACAGGTTTCCAAAGCATTTTTCTCCTTTACTATTTGAACCCACATGTATGTGAAAGGAAATTTAATCCATATGTTTCTGAATCATTCATACTTAAATCATCGTAATTCGTTTTGTAAGAGCTGTTAAGGTCCAAGAAGGCTTTGGGGCGTTTTGTCAACAGGAAGTTGATTGAACTAAGAGAAAATGACCTCCGATAGCAAAGAAGTCAGTGAAGGCCCAATACTATGAATCCATGAAATCCAAATGGCCTGTGAGCTTGGCAGGTCTTGCCCCAAACTCAAACATGGTGACTCTGGTGCAATCACGGGCTTCTTTCCCAGGTTATGCCCCTTCATCAAAACTCCTGCTGGGAGGTATTTGGATTATACGTGCCCCAATTACATCTTCTTTGTGTGCTCATATGATGCAACAATCCAAAGGCCAAGGGAACCCAAATGTTGGTTCGATCCTGAACCATCAGGCAGGCCTTTTTGAAAATTGGAAAACTGGTCTTTCCCCGCTTGTAAATGCTACCCTTAATGCCCCTAAACAACTGTTACAAAGTTTTCTTTGAGATTTAACTAAGATTCCTGGGGATTTAAGATACTGGCTGCCAGATTGTTAAAATGCATTAATGTTTATAGTGATTATGATTAAGAGAACTAATAATAAATACTCGCGTAGACCTGGAACAGAGCCCAAATCCTACTGTTTCAAAAGAAAGACTCAGTGTAAAGCCATAGCTCTCTGGAAATCTGCACACAGGAAAATCTGAGACCCGTCTAGAGCCACACACAGGACTGCAGCTAAATGCCAGAAGCAGGCTAAGCAAATTCTCTGGAGACCTCTTGCAATGCCTTAGAAAATGAAAAAAGAAAAAATGGCTATCTTCATTGCACCTTTTGATTGCTACCCATTTGCATAGGCTGCCTGTGTAAAAAGAATGCATTTCTGATTGCATCAAGCACAAACCAGAGAAAGAGTTGCAGCCAGAAGTCTCTCCTAAGCGCTACACAATTAGTTCCTAATGTGCTGTTGTGACGTGAAAGGCTGAATGGTAGCCAATCTCATCAGTCTACGGATGGTCCCACTTCAATGGTGAAAGCATCTTGCTGGTGAATGAGGCTCAGGTCAGAGATCTGATTCACTGCAGGCCCATTAGCTCTCCAGAACCCCACGGGTCACGACCGGGACGGGGTCACACCGCCAAATGGGGTCACCGGTCCCAAGGAGCCACGTTCTTCCTGTTGCTCTTCTGGCAAAGCCGTTCCTCGTATGTTTGCTCTAATCTTGAGCCTGTAGCACTGCTGGTACGTGCAAGGGACAGCCTGATCTCCGCTCTGATTCCGAAGTTTCTCTGTCCCTCTTGAATCTTATGGCACCTATTAATCCACTACAGAAGCAACGACACAGGCTGCTGACTGCTTTGCTCCCAGCAGGAAAAAAAAAAATGTTTTCACACCTTCTGATGGTAATCTTAATACTCAGGTACCATTCAGGGTATCATTTTCCTTTCATGATCATAGAAGATGTTTTCATTGTAAAATATATCTCATCAGAGAAGATGATAAGGAGAGTGAAAATTACATGAAAAGAAGAAAATATACTTTTCAGAGTCAACAGGGTAAAAATCAAACTTAATCTAAAGAAACTTCTTTTGCTTAAAAAAACCTGAGAAACGGATGAACTTTTAAAGCTATTCTAATCTCGGGGGTATTGTGCGTGCCTTTTACAGGACAAAGTAACCTGTACCTCATGCATAATACCAGGGACTAGTAAGTGTTTACAAACTGTGCTGGATTGTTTAATCCAAAACGTTTCCCTCCTGCCTTAGGATTGTGTGTCTACATGAAGTTTAAAGGGCTTTTAAAGATAAGGAAGGCCAGCAAGCACTGGGGAGCCAATGGGGTGCCTTTTTGCTTGTTAACCTGATATGGACTGATGTACTGATAGCCAATCCAGGGCTGGAAAAGTGATGAAAGAAACTGCAGCAGAGAGAAAGTGTTAGTGCAATCCCCAGAAAAGATGATGGGCTTAAGCCAAAGGGTGAGACACAAAGAACAGGGAGAGAAAAAGAGCCTACTTTATAGTTTTATAATTTATCCACCACTTCTAAACAATTTTTTAGAGTGACAACCGGTCACTGGATTTGGAGTTAGAGGATTCCACTGGAGGTCTGAGGGACAAGTCTCCTACATTCTCTGATTGCCACTTATTTGTTTGAGAGTCATTCACAGCTCACTAAGTGGCAGGAGAGCCACCTGCTTTTGGGTAAGATTTCTTCACACATCCTTTTGTTGTATTTGCCCCCTAAACTGACAGAATATTTTTGCCTTATTTTTACTTTTATTTTCAACAACTTTATGGTGGTATAATTGACATGTAATCAATTAGTCACATTTAAAGTATTAATTCGGTAAGTTTCGACCTTTGTATACACCTATGAAAACTCCACTGCTATTAAGAAAATGAACACATCAATCACCCCCAAAATGTCTCATGCTCCTTTAGTAATCTCTTCTTCCTGCCCCTTCTCATCACCTCTTCCCCCAGGCTACTGATCTGGTTTCCATCACTATAGATTAGTTTGCATTTTCTAGAATTGTACAGAATTGGAATTATATGGTATAGCCTACTTATTTTCTTTGGTATGGCATCTTTCAGTGGGCGTCATTATTCTGAGATTCATCCATGCTGTTGTGTGTCAGTAGTTCGTTCCTTTGTAGTGCCCAGTCGTATTCCATTGTATGGACAGACCACACTTTGTTTATCTATTCACTTGTTAATTAACATTTGGGTTTCCAAGTTTGTTCTATTTCATAGAAAGCTTCTATAAGCATTCAGGTACAAGTGCTTCATTTCTCTTGGGTAAATACCTAAGAGTGGAATGGCTTGATCATGTGGTGGGTATACGTTTAACTTTTTTTAAGAAATTGCTGAACTGTTTTCTAATGTGGTTGTACTATTTTACATTCCCACCTGCAGGATATGAAAGTTCCAGGTGCTCCACAACGTCACACTTTGGTATAAGCAGTTTTAAAATAATAGTCATTTTGATTTCATTTGCATTTCCCCAGGGTTTAATGATGTTGAACATTTTTTATGTGTTTATTTGCATCCACATATCTTCTTTGATGAAATATCAAAATTTTTGCTCACTTTTTTGGAGGGGAATTATTTGTTTTCTCAGCAGTGAGTTTTGAAAGTTTTTAAAAAATATATTTTGGATATAGGTCCTTTATCAGATAAATGATTTGTAAATATTTTCTCCTAGTCTGTGGCTTGCCTTTTCACTTTTTTAACAATGCCTTTGGCAGAGCAAAAAATTTTAATTTTGATGAAGTCTAATTTGTCAGTTTGTTCTTTAATGAATAGTGATTTGGGGCACTGTATCTAAGAAACCCAAGGTCATAGAGATTTTCTCCTGTTTCTTCTAGAAGTTTTATGGTTTTGTGTTTTACATTTGTATCTATAATCCAGTTTGAGTATATTGTTGTATGTGATGGGTGGGGGGGATTGAAGTTTTTTTTTAAATGATATCTATAAGCAGGTGGAGTTAACCAGATGAATGAAGAGATATATAGTCAGAAAAAAAAAAAAAGAGAGAGAATTTTAGCCATATTGTGAGAAGGTTGAAAACAAAAGAGGACGTAATCTACATGATGCTCAGAATGGTAAAATCACATGTAGTGCTGCTTTCTTCCCCTGAATCTACCTAATGTATATGCTTTTGAAGTGGCTTTGGGATTTATGAGTTTTTTAATTAATTGCATATAATTTGTAAAGTAAGTCAAGGACAGGTAATAGCAATGATGAACAATTCAGCAACTCAGAGAAGTGTTGGCTCCCATTGAATCAGAGAGTGGGCAACAAAAGAAGCCATGGAAATTCTGGGAGGAGAGGTTATACCAAAACAAGAAAAAAGAAAGAAAAAGAAAGGGCTATGTTGGGGAGTGAGAGTGTCCAAAGCCTGGGACAAGCCATCCCTTGACGATTGTCCTTGTAGCTTTGGCTGCTGAGTCACCATCAAAGGGCCTGATCCAGGCTTGCAGAAGGTGAGATTTGAAAGAACAAAAGAGACTGTTGGGAAACAATAAGAGGTTCCTTACCAGGCAAGATAATCCCTCTCCTGCCCACCTTTCCCATGGCTCTTGGAACCTGGCATGAAGACAGAGCCACAGCTTGGCTACAACTAACCAACAAGCAAAATAAGCCAATATGGATTGATTAATATTAACTACTACAAGGCGTGTGACCGGTGCTATATTTGCTCTCCTGACTGAAAATCTCCCAAAATTCACCCCCATGCTCTCTATCACTCCTACAACAGAGTCATGATGTTGCTGTAGTTTTTAGCTCCAGAACAAAAGATGATTATTCATTTCTTGGGTGGCACATAGGAAAATATAAGAGAGCACAGGAAAAAGGCCTCAGGCTGAATCAACCTGGTCCCCTCTCCCTTGTCCTTACCCTGTTCCTGAGACAAGGGTTGCTATGGGACCTACTTGTAGACCTTGGGGGAAACTGTATTCATTCTAAAGGTGAGGGTGTGTGTGTGTGTGTGTGTGTGTGTGTGTGTGTGTGTGTGTGAATATAGAAGGGCATGAGGATGGCTAACACAAGATAAATTGATCATAGCTAAAAATCTCTTGTGATAAATCTTGCCTTTTTTGCAAGCATAATTACATAGGTCATTTCTACCAGTAATGGAAAGTCACCAACATTTATTGAGGACATAAATACCCTAGTATTTTCCTAGGCCTTTTATTTATGTCATCTCAGTTATTCTTCATAATAGCCTGAGAGTCAGGTAATATTAACATTCTCATTTTACAGTGAAAATCACAGAAACTCCAAGCAACTAAATAACTCAATCAATATCACATATTGAAATTGACAAGAGACACTTGAATCCAAGGTCACCTGACTCCAGAGCCCTGGCTTTCAAATATAAGTACTACTTTCCATAGCCCAATGCAGGTCAAATTCTGCAAAAACTCACACTGCAGGAAATTTAAACTATTTCAGAGTAATGGAATTAAATTTCTTTTTAAAGTTATTCAGACTATTTTTTGACGATGGGAAACATATTCATTACACAAAAGTTTACCTATATTATTTCTTTCTGTAAGGGTTAACATTTGTTCATAAAAGAAATAAAAAGCCAAAGAGAAAAAGAAATCCAAAAGATTCTTTCTGAAATCCACCATTTAATGATCCAAAAAAATAATAAGATAGAGCAAAATCATGGTTGGACCTAAGGGGCTTTACATCTGAACTTGAGAATTCAATTGATCAGTTGTGGGTTAATGAATTAAAATTAAAATTTTGTGTGTGTGTCCAGGTTATTGGAAAGGACACGGAAGTAGGAACCAAGAGACCAAGGTTCCATTTCTACCCCTACCCCGAACGCTGTAAACTTCTTATAGGTCACTCGTCATCTCTGCAATCCTGTTTCCCATCTGTAAAATGAGGGTTGGAACTCCATAAGCCTTAGGACCCCTTCCAGCTTGGACATTCTGTGACAAGGGACAGGCTCTTGTTACGGTTACCATTCCTGGTTTATTAGTTGATATCTTTGCAGGAGAGAGGGCAGATTTTTCACATCCTTCCCCAAATCCACCACTTCCAACAATCTAAGGTCAAATTTAAACTCTCTAAAGAAAGTAAAGAGCTCTACCTGGAGGGCTCATTTGTCCCCATCAATGAGTGTCTGGGTTCCCAGGTTTCTCAGCTGACATTTCCGGGATATGTGCCTTTGTCTCTTTGCAGCAACACTCTTTTGCACACATGGAGAAGTCTGGGGAAGATGGGTGGCTGCTGAGACACTTGGCTGGGCTATGATCTGGAGGCAGTGGTCCACGATTTAGCTCTTTGCTGGCCAAACAGAATTTAAGGATCGAATAGCTTTGCAGCAGGCACGGTTCATCTTTCATGGTTCGTCTGACATCTTTGTTTAGCAATGACATATTCATTTCTTTGGGGCATTGTATCAAAAGAGTTTTGCGATCTTGTTTTTATGTCTCTCTCTGCCATTTCAATTGTGATTTGATTAGAAAGGCAATTTTGAGCAACAGCGACCTACATGAGGAAACTGGAAGGCCACCGCGGACTCAGCAGTGTGCCCCAGTGATGATGGCACCACTTGCCTTCCTCGTTCCCTAAGCACAGGCGAGGTACAAAGATATTAACCTTCATGTCTCCCTCCGCACCGGTTGTGTGCTTTCCTTGTGAACAAGATCTGGACCAGTTGGATGCGTACGCCTATGTCTGACGGAGGATTCGAGAGAAAAAAGATACACTGGGAATTAAGCAATGTGACGTTTACGTAACAACCGTTTATAATTTGGGGGGATCTAGAACAATGGAGAGAATTCTCAGCCCAGGGCTGAGGTTTCCAGTGCAGGATTCCCAGGACCATTCATGAGAATCGTGTGGCTGAGCCCTGCCACATCTGCTGAGAACTTAGCTCGAAGTGGTCTCATCATGTTAACTTGGGTGAGTTCACAAACAGTGGCTTGAGCTGGCACGCTCTTTTCCGGTGCCATAGGCTTATCCATCTCCTTTTCGTCCATTGCATTGCAGCAATATGCAGCTTTCCTTCTATCTTGCTTTACTTCCTGCTGATTATTCTGGGCTACAAGTGGGAAGGGCAAAGGGCAGACGAAGAAAATAAGTTCACGATGAGTATCAGCTTTATCAGACCCACTGCCCCTGGTATGATGTTGTCTTGCATGGGAAGACCCATTTAAATGGGGTTTTATGGTATTAAAGATATAAATTGCTATCATTTTCAGCATCTGAACTAGATTTGTCATGAGAACATAGCCCCTGTCGGAGAGTTCCTCGTAAGCAGGTATTAAGGAGAGTCCAAGGGTGTGATTTCACACGCTAGATAAACCACACTGTCTACACGCCAGGGATGGAGCACTGAATCACTCTCCTTGCCCTCCTCTGCCAGGCCAGAGAGGCCCATAGGATGGTGTGATGAGATGGCTTATCTTCGTACCATGTGCTTTGGAAACAAAGAGCACCATTTAGCTCTTTCTCCTGCCCTTGAAGTCTGTATCTCTCATCGTTCTGATGCCTCAAGTTGCACTTCTCATGTGCGTACACCCAGCCCAGCAACAATGGGAAAGGCCCTGTTCAATAGCACACCAGGTTTCAGAGAATTTAATCGCATCACAAACGCTGGAAGCTGGCTCAAAAAGTAGAAAATGCCTTCTCAGGATCTGAAGAGCTTTTCTTTTCTCCATCAAGTTCACCTCAGTTTCAGAAGTTATAGCCAAGGTTTTTCTTTGGCTTGGTTTTGTTTGGTGCATAAGTGAGGGCAATCATCAGACAACTCATTATTCAAATGCCAACATGCTCAATGATAGAGACCTTATTTGATTTGTTTCAAAACATCCCTTCAGTTGGGAGGCATGAAATTCAGCAGAGCAGCGAAAAATCCACTTGCTCCTTTCTTTTTCCCTTAAAAAACATCTTGACTTCGTGATCTAGCTCACAAAATGAAAAAGAACAACACATGTGGGAAAGATGCAAGGTTCTGAAAAGGAATCAAAGATAAGCCAGAACCTAAAAGAAAACCTTTTCAAGAGCCCAAGAGACACAGTGATGCTTATCAGACTCACTTGGTGAATTGAGTTTCCAGAGGAAAGTGTCGGATCCAAGAACCACATCTCCAACTTTCTGAGGGAAAAGAAGGTGGCCCTAAATTTCCAACTGCTGGTACACAGTATTAAAAAAATTTAAAAAAATATTCCCAATAAGTGGATCTGCTAAACTTTTAGCAGCAGAGGTCCTTTTTTTTTTTTTTCCCCCTTCCAAGACCTACAAGAGGCTACTTTCAAATTTAGTTTCTTAATTTGTGTTTTACTGCAGTGCGAGAGAAGTGAATGTTGAAAATGGATACTCAAGACATTTTGGACACAAGAATATGTGGGTATTCTCATTTTTCAATTTGATGATTTGTAATAGTTTAGATTATCTGCCAGGGTTACCATGTTCTTTAAAAATAAATACCACGTCTGGTTGGTATATATTGATCCCTGGGAGACTTAAGTCTGATTGATATCAGCCTCCTAATTGGTCAGTCGTCTGTTGTCTCTTCGTCCTGTTTCATCCGTCATGTTGTGTCCGTAGTCACTTTTCTATAATAAAAATCCTAATGACATTGTTTTTCCGAATAGTGATCCTCACTATTCCTTCTCCCTGAACAGTTCCTAGTGTAGCAGACAGCCATGTTCATGGTCAGGTCTGTCCCCATGGCTCTCCTTGGCCTCCTACTCTAAAGATGTGGATTCTTTCATGCTCCCTGAAAACACCATCCCACATACACCTTTACATGTGTTTTTCCCTCTGATCAAAACAGCCATCCTTGATATGGCACCTGGAAATATGCCTTCTCTCCTTCAAACTCAGCTCAAAGGCCATTTCCTTCATGAACCTTTCTTGATTCCTCGAGCAGATTTAGCCACTCTGTCCTCTAGATTGTAGAGAGGTTACTGTTTTTAGTATAAATTTTTGCTATCTGTTTGCTTTTCTAACTTTTTTCCTTTTGGACTATAAGCTCTTCAATTTAGGGGACTGTGATCTCACCTGGTATCTCTGGCCTGGCACATAGCAGGTGCTCAATAAGTCTTTGTTGAAATGGCTAGGGAATGAATGACCGTCAGTCTTTTGGAATCCTGACTATGGAGGGCAGAATCAACTCTATCATGCTTTTGACACTACATCTCTGCTTTGACATACTCTTGTACGTCATGATTTTTAAAGGCTTTTTATAGGCATGTTACAACTCTGTCTTCGTTTTCGCCTCAGTGGGTCAGGACCATTTTCTGAAGTGAAGGGAAGGGGGCATTTAACTGATATCCTTGCTGACTCTGGACCTAGCAGCTGTTAATATCTTATTAATGACTAGTGGAATGGACCCTGGTACAAGAATATGCAAAAAGGGTTGTTCTCTGCCAGGTTTTGGAAAAACAAGACCATTGGAACATGGGCCCTCTGCACTGTTTGAAACACAGAGATAAACATTTTTTTTCACTGATGAATGAACTGAGAAGCATTGACATAGACTAATACCTTGCAGAATTCTTTATGAATTTGTACTAAGGTGTCTTTTAAAGACAGAAGCTACCTACCTGGCCTCAGCAGGGAGTACGACTTTTGAGAATCCAACGTGTTTGGTGTCACAGGCGATGGAGGCCACCTTGCCATGCACGCCCGCCATAGCTACGTACTTCCTGCAAGTCACAGCCTGGGCTGTGCTGCTGGTCTTTTTGTTTCCCCTTCAGAAAAATGATGAGAACAACTTGGAGCATATGGAAGCATTTCCACACTGCAAGTTGTTCTGAGGGGGAAAAACGTGATTTGCAAATTCTGTCAAACGAAAGAGGCATTAGCAAATGCTACTACGATGTTCAAACGCATCCTTGTATGTCAGAAGTGTCCTGCAGATGTTTTGCTTTGTTTTTTTGTTCAAATCCTCCACGGCTGCCACTGAGAAGGATGAAAAAGTACAAGAAGCTCGTCCCCCTAGTCATGGCTGCAGACAGAGAGAAAGACCCTCTTCGGTGGCTCCTTCTGTAGCCTCAGCTTCATCATCAAGGGGTGCTTAATTATCCTCAAATAACCACATGTTGCAAGCAGCTGGATACCAGAAAAAAGGCTGCAAGAACACAGTCGTAGACAAGATAATACCTGAAGATCAGGACAAAACAAACAACTTCGTGTGAGCGTCTCCGTGCCCTTGGCTTGTCTTTGTCACGGCTGACAAGGAACATTTTCATTCTGAGGCAAGGATTCCCCAGGGAAGGTTTGGAGTGGGTCTATTTGAGTGTTTGAACATGAATGGGTGGTGATATGGGTAAAGGGAAGAATAAAGACAGCACCACTGTAAATGCCAGATTGATGGTTAGACAGAAGAACAGAATGACACTATTTCCCAAGAATGGATTCTTAACTCATTTCTTAATAGAACGAATAGGATAGGGAAAATCTATTACAGGGAATATCAGTCCATCAACAGAAGATGGAGAGCAGAAAAAAAAAAAATCTGCAATTGTTTACTGATGGTGGGATAGAATTAGTCACCTAGCAGTGGACAGAGGGCCTCACTTTGTAGTAAGGCAATGGAATCTTCTTCAGGATATTAAAAGGGCTTGTTTCCCAACAGATCTACAGAAGAAGAAAAAAGTTCTCCAAAATAAATGAAATTTCCTCTTATAACAGCTGTTTCCTTTTTGAAGCAAGAAGAATATAGTGTAAAGTAAAAATGGATAAAACTGCATCTATCACCCAGTAGGAGACATTCTTTATGAATAACTTTAATAAAACAAAGGGGACATTTTGCCTGCGTGTTTGGTTGTTTTAGACTTAAACAATATTTTAATTTCCGAGTGAAGAAGACACTGAAACAGAAGATTATATTAATAACTGGCAAGAAATTTGCTGTGAGTTATCACATGCTGCTAAATAGATTCAAAAGCAGATAAAGAAAGGTAACATTTTCCATTTTGAAAAAAGCTGATTGCAGAGTATGAAGTACAGTTAAAGCCTGCATAGGAGAAATCATTTCTATGTTACAAAAAGGAGAGCATCTCCAGGAGTGGAATATAACTCGGTCTGGAGTTTTCCTGGTCTATGACTGCAGGTGCTGGACTAGGAGTTTATATGGATTATCTGGATATTTATGTGGCTATTAATTCTGTTTTTATTTTTAAAATTTTATTTATTTATATTTTTAGGCCACACCACGTGGCATGTGGGATCTTAGTTCTCCGACCAGGGATCGAACCCATGCCGCCTGCATTGGTAGCGTGGATTCTTAACCACTGGACCACCAGGAAAGTCCCTGGATATTGATTCTCACAACAACCCTACAAGATAGTCCTGTTGAGTGATATTTGATAGTTGAGGAAACTGTAGCTTAGGGAGATTAAATCACAGAACCGTGAGGTAAATTGGAGCAGAAGTCCAGACCCCCCTCTCTTGATCAACCAGTGGTGCCCATCACAGGGCACTCCTGCTTCTTCCCAGTTTAGGGTTATTTCTCACAACAGATTAGAAAACATTGTCTTCAGCTGCAAATATTTACACCTAATTTAAAAATAAGCTAACAGATTGCATTGGTTCTGGTACCGATTCCAACATGGGGGGTGGTTTCCTCACAACTCCACCGAGCAGCTCTTGGACACCAGCTGAGCGTCCAAGAATTCAACTCAATTCTGACACTATTCGCCCAGAGGCAGCATCAGATTCCACAGGTTAAGGGCTTGGCCCTATGCGACTGTCCCCCCATCTACTTCAGACACCAGCTGCAAGTCCAGGTTGTGGCCTGTGCCTCTGGCCAACCAGCTACGGACTGGAGGCTCCCATGACCTCCCGCCTGGGTTGGATTAATTTGCTAGAGCAGCTCACAAAGCTCAGAGAAACATTTGACTCACTAGATTATCAGTTTATTATAAAAGGATGTAATTTGGGAACAGCCAGATAGAAGAGATGCACAGGGCAAAGCATAGGGAAAGGTCATGGAGCTTCCATACCCTCTCCAGGCACCCACTCTCCCCATGAAATCCCAACCCTCTAATCGCACTGCTGGGCTCCACTGGCAACTATCCCCCATCCTCGAGGGGGTCCAAAAGTCACTTAATTAACACAGCCACAGACGCCTTTACCCCTCTCATCACTGAGGAAATTCTAAGAGTTTTAGGAGCTCTGTGTCAGAAATAGGAATGAAGACCAAATATATATTTCTTATTATAACTCACAATATCACACATATCAAAGAGAATTAATATCTAAATGAACTCTGGCTTATGGAAGTTCACGATGTTTCTACAAATAAAATGGTAACGATGGCTTAGCAAGTGAGACTCAAAGTTCCACCTGTCCGAAGCTTCACCAAGGCTAATTCTTTGTTTCTTTTCCTTTCCCCTCAGATTCTTTCTGAAATCCGCTGCCTTCTATATCTGCTTGATGCAGTAAAGAGCACTAAAACCAAAAAACAAAGTAACTTTCCTTGTGTTACTAATAATATGGATGGTTTCATTCCCTTCGTTCTATGTCTGTTTCCCATAAATTGGCTTAGGAGAAATGAATTTAGCGGGAGGAATGTCCATTGGTAAAACAATTTAAAACGTATAAAAGCAAATTCAATGAGTACATTTAAAAATACCTTCTGAATTTCAAAAAAAAAGCTTTCAGATTTTAAATATAACAAATGACCGTTTATGAACTAAGTCGTGTCAGATACACTTCGTTTTCCTAAAATAAAGGATTGAGTTCAAGTTTACAAAACTCCTCATTTCATTTTTTAATATCCTCTTACCCTTGTGTAATTTCAAAATATCTATAAATTTTTAAATCTTTCATTAAGGTCTGATGATTTCATGTCTAGCATATCATGTTAGACATGTTTTTTAATTTTTATTTTATATTGGAGCATAGCTGATTAACAATGTTATGTTAGTTTCAGGTGTACAGCAAAGGCATTCTCCACTTTATTCTCCTTCTCAAGGCTAGATGTTACCATAATGGTTAAGAATTTTCTTTCAATTCTCTGGAATATAAATTCTGATTCTCCTTTGTCTAGCTCTATCAATGAATTCAAGTCTCAATGAATCTGCACCCAAATCAGAAATCCCAAACCTCCTTTCCAAAATTATTTCAACATGCTTCCTAATAGCAAATTTTAATTTACACAAAACTGGTATCCTGATGGCTGCCCACTTAGCCCATGCCTATGCATTCTTTTTGGAGTGTTTTTCAATGTTGTGGCTCCTAAGATACATGTTTTTTCCCCTTCTTTCTGCAAATTATACTGATTCTGTAATGCCCAAGAAAAGTCTGCCTCTTCCTGGAAAACATTTAAACAATTCTGACTCATTTTCGTCTTTCCTCTTCCTGAATGCCTACAGGACTCCAATGGTTGACTGGCATACCAGACGGCAAATCTTCACAGACTCAAGTTAACTGACAGCTCCATCTCTCGCCCTAAGGACAGTTACTGGCGTTTCTCTCTCCCCACCTCTTTTGTCTTCATTTCACACTAGGATTTCATGGCCAGAAGTTTAGTTACTTTACCAATCTTTTGTGAACTATAAGTGGGTTCAAAACAGTCCTCCCCAAGATGTGCTACTTTGGCATGTGGATTATTTTGAGCTAAAAGCAACGGAGATTCTGTGGACTCAAGAGAACCAATGCCCGTCTCTTAACTACCTAGAAGAATTTAAATTGGGGATTTTTCCTAGAAAAAGAGCTATTACCAGAGATAAATTTTATCTAAGTGGCCCCATCTATATGGCAGGGCAAGCATCTAATTACCAACCATCTGCTTTTCTTATCATCCTGTGAATGACCCTCCTATCTTTGGAAGTCCCAGGCCCCTTTCCCATTCTTTAGCTCAGTATGGCATATAGACTTCATTTTACCTTTCTATCTTTGAATCTCTCATGTATGTGGGGTTCTCATATGGTTTTCTCCTGTTAATCTGTCTCATATCAATCTAATTCTTAGACCAGCCAGAAGAACGTAGAAGGGTAGAGGAACATTTTCTTTCCCACGCAGGACATGTTAATATCACATATTTTGGTAGTAACAATACACCAATTTGTAGCAGTTTCGTGTTGATTCACCAGTGCCAGACATACCATCTCAAAGGTCCTTGAAGGCTGAGGCTTCCTTTGATGTTCCCCCAGAAGGACATGCTGGTTGAGTGAGAACCTTGCTGCAAGAGAGAGAAAGAGCCGCATTGTCTTTGAGGTCAACGTCTGATGGCTCTAAAGCTGGCACAGCCTGACTCTGTTTTTTTGTTATTGTTGTTATTTGCTTTTCGTTGTTTTCATTTTTTTTTTTTTTTTTGACTTTCAGAATCTGGGAGAAATCATTCATCCATATCTCTGCTTTTTAAAATAATAATAAAGGTGATATAGTTGAGCAGAGTGATATATTTACATACATATATATATATATATATATATATAAATCCTGTGGGACTGCACTTTTGTCACAATGTGGAAACCCATCTAGATCAAAATAAGGAAGGATAATATAAATAAAATTCTGTATTGTTTTCAATGTGGTTATTTATTATTTAATAGCTTTGAAGGCTTTAGTCTCTCAATATTCAACAGGTATGTATTAAGCACTTATGTGTACCATGCAGTTTTCTACGCACTTGGGGGTAGAAAAGTGAAGAGACACATGACAAATCCCTTTTCTCATGGAGTTTAGCTTCTAGGGAGGGGAGTTACACGACAAACAAGGTAGATAATTAAAGTGCAGAGCACATCTGATGGTGGTAAGTGCTGCAGACAAGAAGTAGGGGGATGATGTTGAGGAAAGACAGTTGCAGTTTTAAGGAGAATGTTTGGGAAAGACCCTATTGAGAAGGTAATGTTTAATGAAGGTCCAAAATGGATGAAGCAGCAAAATCAGTTTATCTCTGAGAAACGAGCATTTTGGTAGAAGGGCAAAATAAGTGCAAAGACTGTGATGCAGGTGTCTGCCTACAGTAAGCAAAGAATCACAACGAGACCTGCATGGCTGGGGTGGAAGTAGTGACAGAGAGACCAATATGGAAGGAAACATAAAGTTAGAAGGACCAGAAGATGTAGAGCCTCCTAAGCCACTATAAGGTCTTCAGCTTTCACCTGAAAGAGTTGATAACCCACTAGAGGATTTTCGGTAGAGGAAAGATAATCGGGCTTAGGTCTTATCAACAGCAATTGTCTGGTTACTGTATTTAGAATGTTAAATAAAATTTAAATTAAAAAATTAAGATTTAGAATTTCAAAGGCTACACTGGGTAAAGCAGTTAAGGGCTTTGGGCTGGAAGACCTAGTGTAAGGGATTGAGGAATAAATATAAAGAGTAATCAATAACCTGTGTCTCACACACTTGAATCTTACAAATGAGCATTCTCCTCTATCCATTCATCTCAAAATGTCATTCTGTGGTTGATTATAGACAGTTGGGGGTACAGAGTCTAAATAGTATGTATCTCAGTTTCATCAAACTTCTGATGTCAACATTCCACTTTCAGATGTAAATTTGGGAATGAGTATGTTGAAGATTAACATTTAAAATGAAAAGGAAGTAATGATTTTTATCCCAGCACGTGGTGGGAGGTATTACTACAAAATAACTGGAGATTTGATGTATCGATAGTTGTTAACTTTATTAGTGATAGATTTTTAAAAAGCATTTTTGTTTCATGGACTACAATTTAATTAGATTAGGCCAAGC
Organism: Neophocaena asiaeorientalis asiaeorientalis; assembly: GCF_003031525.2. Taxonomy (NCBI): domain Eukaryota; kingdom Metazoa; phylum Chordata; class Mammalia; order Artiodactyla; family Phocoenidae; genus Neophocaena; species Neophocaena asiaeorientalis. The sequence goes on along the minus strand of NW_020175837.1, from coordinate 1,361,684 downwards.
ATTTCTCTTTAATAAATGAACGAATTCTTTGAGAAAAAGCCAATGGGGGTAGAATCTCACCAGTCCAGAATTTCTAAGGAGGAGGTTTTGGCAAAATCATTGTTAATCTAGGCCTTTAGATACTCCAAACATGTGATGTGAGTTACCAGTGAGGGCATTAAAACTGTAAAGTGAGTTCATGGGTTTAACAAGTTAAATAAAGGTATTTATTGATTCTATAACTTGAGGGCTATGATGCCAGGTAGCTAATTGTTCTAATTTATTCTTCCTCAACTCTTCATCAAAATGTCCATGGAGTCTACAAGGAAGTATAAAGTTGCCAAAGCAGAGACCCCTAGAGAACTTATTTATAATTTTCCCTCATCTGAAAGCAATTCAAAGAGTTACATGAGTAATGGATGGGACTGAAAAGCTTTCTGAAGCTGCTGCATGTTCCTTTTGAAAGAGAAGACATAAGAGGACATCATGTGAAGCAGACAGGAAGGCACTCACACCCGCATCGCTGCATCCCACAGACATGAAACATTAGTAGACCAAAGAGCCCTGCAGAAACACTCTAATCTGTGAGACAGCCACTCTCCGAGGCAGCCAGTGACAACTCCCCATCCCCAGTTCCACGTCACAAGTATATTCCTTCCATTACCCATTTGGAGAGTACAACCCCCATGCATGCAAAATGGCAGAATGAGGAAGGGCATAGGCAATGACACATTGCTTCATGGAGTGGAAAGATCGTTGAGGTGCAGGTGGACACAGGAAGAACTAGAGAAAAGCACAGTCGGGAGACTGTAGTTGTATCTAACTTTTATGGCAAAGATTCATTCACCAAAGAGCCCCCTGGTATGAAGGAATAAATTATTTAATCAAAATGACAAGGCTAAGCTATGGGAGCAGAGGACTATTGTTATTTTAGCAGAGCCACGTGGACCGTGACTCTACAGCTTTTAAGTTGGAGTAAGACTTGGTAGAAAATAGGCTGCTTGGGGACTTCCCTGGTGGCGCAGGGGTTAAGAATCCGCCTGCCAATGCAGGGGACATGGGTTCGATCCCTGGTCCGGAAAGATCCCACATGCTGCGGAGCAATTAAGCCCCTGCGCCCCAACTACCGAGCCTGCGCTCTAGAGCCCGTGAGCCACAACTACTGAGCCCACGAATCACAACTACTGAAGCCCATGTGCCTAGAGCCCGAGCTCTGCATCAAGAGAAGCCGCCGCAATGAGAAGCCTGCGCACAACAGAGTAGCCCCTGCTCGCCGCAACTAGAGAAAGCCCGTGCGCAGCAATGAACACCCAACACAGCCGGAAACAAATGAATGAATGAATAAATAAATGAATAAAATAAATTAAAAAGAAGAAAATAGGCTGCTTAATAAGGAATAAACATCAGGTTTTTTGCCTTGGATGGCCCACGGTGCCAACCGTCAGGAGGATGGAGGAAAGGTCTACAGAGTTGTGAGAGGGAAGAGGGGACAAGTGTTTATTTATTTATTTATTTATTTATTTATTTATTTATTTATTTATTTGCCGTATGTGGGCCTCTCACCACTGTGGCCTCCCCCACTGCGGAGCACAGGCCCCAGACATGCAGGCTCAGCGGCCATGGCTCACGGGCCCAGCCGCTCTGTGGGATCTTCCCGGACCAGGGCACGAACCCACGTCCCCTGCATCGGCAGGCGGACTCTCAAACACTGTGCCACCAGGGAAGCCCTATTTTTTAAATTAAAATTGATATGCTTAACAAAATTAATAAAAAAGAAAACAATTAAAATGAAAACAGAGGCACGGCACATGAAAACATATGTTAATGTGCCAAAGCACTTTTCAGAAGCAAATTGATGCCCTTAATAGTATCATTAATACAAAAAGAATAAAATAAATAAGCTGAGCATTAAATTCAAGATATTTAAAAATACACAACGAAATAAGCCTAAAGCAAATGGATCTAGAAAATAATAAATTAAAAAACTGATGAAATAGATAATTGAGTAATAGTCAACTGGTAAATCTAGGAACTAGTTCTTCAAAAAAAGAAAACCAAACAAACTAAAAGACACATTTTGAACAAGTCTAATCATGGGGGGAAAAGAGAGAAAGACACTCAAGTAGCCATAATAGGATTAAAAAAGAACATATACTATGAATAAGGGTAAAGTTTTTTAAAATAGAAGAATACACTGTGAAGTTTATTATAATACATTTGAAAACTGTATGGAAAGGATAATTTTCTTGGAAAATGTAAGTCACCAGACAGAACATGAAGAAACAGAACATCAATGGGGCCAATAATGATGAGAAAAAAGAAAAGAAAAAAAAGAGCTTGCCAAGAAATTATCTCCAAAAAAACACCTCCAGGTTCAGAGCATTTTACTGGGGTATTCTTTCAGACTTAACAAGGAAGAGGTAATTCCCACACTTTTTAACTGTTCCATGAAAAAATGGGAGAAAGATTTCTAATTCCTGGTGAGCATAACTTATACTGAAAGCTGAGAACACACACTCCCCTGAAAATTAACAGAACAATATCAACATGGATATAGATGCACAGTACTTAGGAAAATGATCAGAAATAAGATTTAATCATGAATTAAATGAATAGCTCCCTATGACCAAGTGGGATTTATGCCAGAAAACAAGAATGCATGAGCACTACTTAAGCAAATAATAAAATACATCACATCAATAGTCAAAGGACAAAAACCTCCTAATCATGACGTTTAAAAAGGCCATCAAAATCATATATGTGTATGTATATATATATATATATATATATACACACACACAAGATAGATGAAACATCGTTTTAGTGGTACTTAAAAGTGACAAAGAGAAGTTCACTGAGAATTTGTGTATTAGAGAAACAAGCTTAAATCAAAGTCACTAATAATGGATGTGGTTAACCCTTTGAGGAAGTAAAGAAAAGGATTATATCTGCAAATATGTGAGTAAAGGTTGTGATGACACCTCTCACCCACAATTAGCACAGTGGAGGATTCTGTGTTTTCTAGAGGGGGTAGGTATGCCCAGGACACCTCCCCGTTAGTTTGAAAAAGCTGAGTATGTGGCCCAGTCAGGTGGAAGGTCTCTGTCTCTCGGGGGGAACAGGGACCTTTGGGGAGGACTGAGTGACTGATATTTTTAAAGGTGTCACCTGGCAAGCAGGAAAGGAGCTACGGGGAAGGACAGAGGATTTGGGGGGAGAGTCCGAGGGATCAGTGAGCCAGATCTCCTTCTCTTATTCCTGCTGCTTGCTTAGTTTTATCTCTTTTATATATTGGGGTCCAATTATATATTGGAGTGAAGTCTCAATGCTAATTAAAAACAAACAATTTTGAAACTCACTCTTTAACCAGTAAGTCAGTACGAGCATTAAAAAAAATTTTTTTAACACTTTTTTTTTTTTTTACATTTGAAAAAAATCTCAGCTTTTTTGAGATTATTAGCAAGCACACATCCTGAAAACAGTTCAACATACAGCATTATTTTGGTGTTTCATATTTCAGCTGTCTGAGTGTGTGTACTCTCTCACACACACAGACACAGAAAAATCTCACATAGTTTGTGAAATACTAGGCTCTCTATGAGTACATTTGTGATAATATTAAGAACTGATGCGTGGTTGCCAGGGGCCGTGGGTCGGAGCTGGGATTAACTGAGGGAATTTTGGGGGGCTGATGGAAATATTCTAAAACTGGAATGTGGTAATAGTTGCATATATATGCAAATTTACTAAAACCCATTGAAGTGTAGATCTAAAGTGGGTGAATTTTATATTGCGTTTTATGTTGTATAAATTATACTTCAATATAGCTTTTGAAAAAATGGAATTGATGAAATATATAGCAATACTCCAATTTTGGTGTGTAACAGGACATTTTTTCCAATTTATTGAGATATAATTGACTTATAACTGTGTAAGTTTAAGGTGTACAACATGATGATTTGATACATGTATATACTGTGAAATGATTACCACAGTAAGGTTGGTAAACACTTCCATCACCTCACATAATTACAAGTTGGTTGTTTTTTCTTTTTGTGGTGAAAGCATTGAAGATCTATTCTCTTAGCAACTTTCGAGTGTTTAATATAGTATTGTCAACTGTCCTCACCATGCTGAATATTAGATCCCTAGAACTTATTCATCTTATAGCTGGAAGTTTGTAGACTTTGACCAGCATCTCCCAATTTTGCCCACCCCCCAGTCCCTGGAAACACGGATTCTGATTTTTGTTTGGTTCTTTTTAGATTCCACATATAAGTAAGATCATGCAGCATTTGTCTTCCTCTATCTGACTTATTTCACTTAGCAAAATACCCTCAGGGTCTATCCACATTGTTGCAAACGACAGGATTTCATTCTTTTTCATGCACGAATAATGTTCCGTTGTGTATATAAATATATATACCACACTTTCTTTAACCACTCATCCAGTGATGGACACTTAGGTTGTTTCCATATCTTGACTATTGTAAAAAAATGCTGCAAGAAATGTGGGGATGCATACACCTTTTTGAGTTAGTGTTTTCATTTTCTTTGGATAAATACCAAGAAGTGGAATTGCTGGAGCATATGGTAAAGTTCTATTTTGAATTTTTTGAGGAAGCCCCATGCTGTTTCCCATAGCGGCTGCACCAATTTCCATTCCCACCAACAGTGCACAGGGTCCCTTTTCTCCTCACCCTCACCAGCACTTACTGTGTTGTCTTATCTTTTTGATAACGGCCATTCTCACAGATGTGAGGTGATATCTCATTGCAGTTTTGATTTGCATTTTCCTGGTGATTAGTGATGTTGAGCACCTTTTCATACACCTGTCAGCCATTTGTGTGTCTTTGGAAAAACATCTATTTAGGTCCTTTGCCCATTTTTCAGTTGGATTATTCAGGGTATTTTTGCTACTGAGTAGTTGGAATTCCTTATATATTTTGGATAATAACCCTTTATTGGATATTGTGGTTTGCAAATCCTTTCTCCCGCTCCCCATGTTACCTCTTGATTCTGTCGATTGTTTTTTTTTTTTTTTTTTGCGATACGTGGACCTCTCACTGTCATGGCCTCTCCTGCTGCGGAGCACAGGCTCCGGACACGCAGGCTCAGCGGCCATGGCTCACAGGCCCAGCCGCTGCGCGGCACGTGGGATCTTCCCGGACCGGGGCACGAACCCGTGTCCTCTGCATCAGCAGGCGGACTCTCAACCACTGCGCCACCAGGGAAGCCGGATTGGTTCTTTTGCTGTGCAGAAGCTTTTAGTTTGATGTGGTCCCCCTTGCTGATGTTTTCTTTTGTTGCTTGTGCTTCCTATTCAAAGTCCTTAGTAGCTTTTCCTAGCTTAAATACATAACACAAACCATTTCACTCTGCCTTTCATTCACTTTTTAAACTTTTTCTTTCACTGCCCCACTTCATATATTTTAGGCCTTAAATAAACGAAGTTGTTTACAATTTCCTTTACATGCCCTGCACTCTTGAGCATGATCTTAGTAAACAACGTGGAATCTTCGAGCTGGAAATGACCATGAAGGTCAGTTCCTCTGGTTATTGGAAGGCAGGCCCCATGAACACCCCCAGCTTGCTGGTGAATACGTTTGGTTACATGAAGCCCACCACTTCTCAGGGAATCCATGGGCCTACCTTAGTAAAGATCAAGAATGCAGGCAGACCAAAGCGAGGAAGATACTGGCGCCTCACGACTGTGTGAAAGAACTGATTTCCCTACTTGCCGAATGCAACATTTGCAAACTGGAAGTCAGGATTTTAAAAGCTCTAAAAAATTTCATAGTCAGCAAAGCAGCAAGGGGGTGAAATGTTTTGTAGAAAGTAAATCCTACTTTCCTGATACCTTAAGACTATTAATTTACCTTCAACTAATAACTTTCTGAAGCTCACTCGTACATGAATTAAGGGATAATAGATTCTCTTATTATTCCATCCAAAAACCACTTGTATGCTCTTTCCTCAGTCTCAAATAGTTAGGATCGAGTATCTCTTTTGAAGAGTACAAGAAGGCCATTAAGCGGTGAGGTGAAGACTGTGTAAAATAAGGAATAGTGGCAGATATAAATTAACTTCTATTTTACTCTGGATCTTGACCTGGTTATGTGATTTAGATTTTCCCCATCTGGAAAGCGGGAGGAATACTACCTTCCTGGAGCATTGTGGTGTCGATCAGTGACACTCTGTAGGAAGCATCTACCGTGACGCCCAGTTCATTGGCATCCTATAGATAATCCATCCCTTATGCTCTCACTTTTAGTGCTTTTTTTTTTTTCCCTGTTTGAGAGACTCCGGTTTTCATAGCCCTCTGTAATCTGGAAAACCCTGACGTAGGCAGTGTGATTTTCTACATCTTTCCCCGTTGAATCCTGGGTTCCCACCGCTGAGGCTCACCACTGCAAGATGGTTCTCTGCCCTTTGTTCATGTGCTGTACAGTACAGCACCAAAGCCCACCGGGACGTCCACCCTCCTAACTCATTGTCTGAAACCCACCCCCATCTTTCAAGGCCCACTTTGGGAGGTTTCGCCTGGGCAGCCACCTATACACTCTTAGACAAACAGGGCCCAAGGATATCAAGAGGCACCAATCAGAAGTCTGACATGGAGGTGGGAGCCAGGATTCATTCACTCACTCACTCGTTCATTCACTCAATACATATCTGAGGAATCCTACCGCTCGCCTGGTATTATTCTAGGCATTGGGCTACCGCAGTGAATTAAACCAGCAAAACCCCTGCTGTTACGGAATTACTTTCTTTGCCTACCATGCTACCATGAGGAGAACGACAAAAGAATAAGATTAAAAAGTAAAATATACATTTTGTTCAATGGTTTTGGTCCATAAGAGAAAAATAAAAGTAGGAAAGGGTGCAGGGAACAGGAAGGGTAGCGATTGCAATTGTAGATGGGCAGCCAGGGAAAACGTGGAGACGGTGTTGACTGGGTGAAGATTCAGGGATGGGAAGGAGGAATTCAGAGACACTTGGAGGAAAAGCACTCCCTGAGGCAGAGCCTGGAAAATTCTGGAGAGCGCAAGGGGCCTAGGGTGGCTGGAACAGAGCAAGACGGCTGAGCGGGAAGGCACACGGTCAGAGAGCTAAAGGGGTAGAGGGGGTGCACCTTGGACGCCAAGACAAGATTTTGGCTTCCACTCTGAGAGATACGAGAGGCCATTGGAGCATTCTGAGCAGAGAGGGGTGGTCTGACACACTTTTTTTTTTTTTTTTTTTTTGGTGACAGCTTTATTGAGCTACAATCGATATAACCTACAATTCACCCATTGAAAATGTACAATTCAGTGGTTTTTAGTGTATTCACAGGGTTGTGCAACCATCACCACAACCAATTTTAGAACAGTCTCATCATCCCCAAAAGAAAGCCTGAACCCTTTGAGCAGCTGCTCCCCAGTCCCCTTGTCCTCCTTCCACTCCAGCCCTAGGCCACCGCTAATCTACTTTCCATCTCTATATGTCTGCCTATTCTGGACTTTTCATATAAGTGACATCATATAATATTTATCCTTATGTGTCTGGCTTCCATTTAACAGTGTCTTCAAGGTCTGTCCATGTTGTAATATGCATCAGTACTTCATTCCTGTTTCTTGCCAAATAATATTTCCCTGTGTGATCTACCACATTTTACTTATCCATTCATAAATTGATGGACATTTGAGCTATTTCTGCCTTTTTTGGCTAGTATAAATAACGCCGCTATGAACATTGGCATGCAACGGACATTGTTTATAGTCCTCTTGACTATATACCCAGGGGTGAAATTGCTGGATCGTATGGTATCTCTGTGTTTTACCTTTAGAGGAAATGTCAGACTGTCTTCCAAAATCGCTGCAGTTCCCACCAGCAGTGTGTGAGTGTTCTGATTTCCTATGTTCTCACCAACACTTGTTATTATCTGTCTTTTTGAGTCCATTTATCATTTGGTTTCCTTCTGGAACATTCACAGCAGGGTAGGCTCCTGAAGCTAGCTCTTCCTTTGTAGGGGTGTTCAGTGTGCTGGGTATTTTCGGTTTGCCCCTCCAGATCCTTCTCTGACACACTTTTTTTTTTTTGCGGTACGCGGGCCTTTCACCGTTGTGGCCTCTCCCGTTGCGGAGCACAGGCTCCGGACGCGCAGGCTCAGCGGCCATGGCTCACGGGGGCAGCCGCTCTGCGGCACGTGGGATCCCCCCGGACCGGGACACGAACCCGCGTCCCACACATCGGCAGGCGGACTCTCAACCACTGCGCCACCAGGGAAGCCCTCTGACACACTTTTAACGAGGTCTTTCTCCTGCTGTGCCTAGAACAGATTGCAGGGGGATGAACCATGCCCCCAGCATCCGTACCCTTTCGTAAGTCCCTCCCACACTGAATGTGAGCCGGCCTTGTGACTTTCACCAAAGTATTGATGTGCTTATGAAAGGCTGGCAGCTTCTACATTGGCAACTTTAGGGGTCCTAAGACTCCGTGTTAAGAGTTGGGCTGCCAGGCTGGAGAGCCCATATGGGACAGACCGCAAGGGGACTGACAGGAAAACCATCCAGCTGAACCCCAGCCAACCCTTTCAGAATCACGAGCAACAATAAAACGGGTGTTGTTTTAACCCACGAAGTTTCGGGGAGGCTTGTTACAGGGCCACAGATCCCTGAAGCGGGCAGCAAGGGCAGCAGCAGGAAAACCAGTTCAGGGGATGATGGTGGCTTTGGTCATAGCAGAAGCAGTGGAGAGGGGAGAAGTGATTGGATCCCCCCAGTGTCTTGGAGGCAGAGGATTTTCTGAGGCTGCAAGAGGAAGAGAAATTAAGGATGACAGGGGGCACCACTTGGCATTGGGCTGAGGACAGACCATCTCCATAGGGGACCTCAGGGTCCAACACAGAGGCCTGGCAACCTTCAAGTGGCCCCATGCAGAGGGCTGGGCAGGGAGGTGGAATCCTGGCCCCAAGCCTTGGGGTGATAACAAAATCAGAAACCAAAGCAGAAGATGGTGGCCAGACCCCACAGGAATTCTCTGAGCCAAGCAGTCTGGTTCCCGAGTTTTATAAGGTGCCAGTGGCTTCAGACCCAGGCCCCGAAGGAGCCCTCAAAGCTACTGATCTGGCCTGGACACTCTCAACTTGCCTATCACCACGGAGCTTCATCCGCAGTGTTCACTCTGCCTTTCCTAGAAGCCTAATCTCTTTAAGCCGAGCAGGGGGCCTGTTTCTTCTTCAAGTCCTCACCGCACCTACAGAAGCACTTACACATGAAAGAGCTGAAATGAGTCTTCTCCAATTTAGACAGCGACTTCCTCTTGCCAAAAGCCCTGCAGATCCCTGGCCATTTCCCCTTCATAGAGCCATGGAAGGCTCAGAAATAAAAGATAGTATTTTTATGTGTGAAAACCCGCATTACTAAATGTCCCACTTCCTCGGGAAGCATTGCATTATTTTCTCCATCTGGCATATGCTAAATGGTTGTGAAAATACAGGAAGTTCCTGTGAATTTCCTCAAGAAAATCTTGACAGGCTCTGCACTATTTTGGACTATTCTGATTTGTATTATGACATTCAAACTGCAAGAGAATAAGGTAACATAATATAAAATAATAAAATAAAGTAAAACCTGATCAGGCAGAATGAAGTTCTCCTTACCTCCTGTGGTAACAAGTGAGAATACTGATATAAACAAAAAAACAAGGCTGAAAACAGAAACGAGGGAAGGGCATGGTTTTGAAATGCATGGGGTTGAAATGAACACAGTCAATTTAAGTTGTTTTATCAACATTTGAGGAACATTTGCTAAAATATTTTGTTTGTTTATATCATGGAATCATGAAGTATCTGAACTCTCTGGAAGCTTAGCATTATTTTAGCCCAGCCTCTTCTCTTTAATAGATGAAGAACCAACCACAAGTCCAGAGACGTTATCATTTTCCAAAGGTCACACAGCTGCTTAGGGGCAGAGGAAATGCTAGAATCCAATTTTCATAACTCTTAATTCCCTTTTTTTTTTTTTTTTGCCAGAGAACTCCTGAAATACTTCTGATGTTGGTTTAAATATCATTAGTAATATTGGCATAAATGTAAATACTGGTACTGAAATGGCCGCACCCGAGCCAGGGAGGGAAGAGGAAGAAATGAGGCAGGGTAAAGTGTCAGGTAAAGGAGAGTGGGGAGAAGATGAGAGTGACCCTATACCTCTCTCACTTTCTTCTCTTGTTTTTGGAGGAAACCACGACGAGGGTGTGACATGAGAAGTCAGAAAGTCCTATTGTATAAGGATGGCTCCTTCTAACCCCACATCCTATCACCCAGACCTGGAACTTCACTGGGACAAAGCCATACAGTATTGGTTAAGCACACAGACTGCACTGATTCCTTTCCTGACTCCATCAATCAGAGCTGTGTGACCCTGGGAAAGTTACCTCACCTCTCTGTTCTTCAATCTCTTCAGCCGGAAAATGGGAATAATAATAATAACACCTACCCCACAGAGTTGTTGTAATGATTAAGGCTGATATTTTTAAGGGCTTAGAACAGTGCCTGGCACATATTAAGTACTATATAAGTATCTGATCGGTAAATACAAAAGAATTAAACTTATTTCATAGTACTGTGTCCATCTTCCTTGAAATTCTCCTATCATTCTAGGGCTTTTCCTAAGACAGTTCTTGTCCTGTGATCTTCTTTTTGTTGGCCAGCCCCACCCTCCCATCACCCTGTTCTTAACTGGAGGGTCAGAACAAACATGTAGCACACTTAGAAGTGTAGATAGTGGTCCTGAAGCTGTCACTGCTATCACCACCACCGAAGTGTTAGACTCAGGGACGATTCATCATCTAACCCAGGGAACTGGTTTCTTACACAGCACAGAACCTTACTGCGTCCAGGTCTGGGGACACTGCCAAGGGTAGCACCCGCAGAACACAGGGCCAACAAGGGTGGGGGAGCTCCCAGCCACACTCATTGGCACAGTTTGCCCAGCTCCTCAGCCCCTGCCCTTGTGTTCGTGATCTATGAAAAGGTCTTTGGCTCTCTGCTATTAGGAAATCTATGTTTTTCGTCTTTGTTTTAATTCAGAATCCTTTCCATACTGTAGTTGTGTGGCTTCTTTCTGCTGGATTAGGTAGCATCAGAAATTGCGTGAGAATTTGATGATATTTTCTTCTGGTTCTTGCTAGCCATTGAAAATGAGGACGTTTTATTTTCTGATGATCTGTATGTATATCCCAAAAGAAGAAAAGTCTTATTCATTCATGAATTCAGTGAATCAACTAATATGCATTAAATCCTTTATATGTGCCAAACACTGTGCTTTTTCCTTAGCCTACATCTGTTAGGTGCATTAGTAGGGGGTCAGAGCAGTGACTTAAGTCAGAGCTGGAAATGGAATGGCTTCAAGGACCAGAAAAATGTTGGCAAGTCATGCCAGGTAACAAAAAGGTATAAACAATAGGGAATAGTGGGAACTGTGGCAAATTGGTGAGACATACCCCAACTTATTAAAATATAATTGAATTTTTTTTAATTCAAAAATCATCATCCATGCCTAAGAAAATTTGTTGGGATGGTACAACTCAACCAGGGAGCCAGTTAGAGTTCTCCAAGTTCTGACCCTCTGTATTTAGGTCTATCCAGGTGAACCTGGAAGACTGGGTTATGCCTGGAGTTGATCTGCACTACTGATCTCTACTTCAGCCTCTCGGGAAAGGCTCATGTGCTCCTCCCTAGAACCTATTCTAAGAGGACTTAGGGGAAACTACCACCTCTTCATCTCCCCAGCAGAGTTCCTAAAAGGGAAGACTCTCACCCTGAAGAGAGAGAGGTTTAACAACTGGTGATTGGAGAGGAGGGACAATTGGATGTCACAGGACACATGAAACTGATTGACCTCTAGCTTTGCCCTGTGGAAAAAGAAAACAATCAAGTATCTGCAAGAAATGGATATGGGAGGGGGCAAAAGTCTCCACCTTTTTGTGCTAGTACTAGAGTATGTGTTAGCAAGTAAGGTGAGTCCCGAGTTCCCGATTTTAATATTTGTAAACAGAACGAAATAGCACCGTGCCAACAACACAAAAGAAAGAAAGTTCATCACCAGAGTACCCTGAGACCTCAAAGGGATAGGAGCAGTGGATTTTATTGGGAGACAGTGTCTGGAGGGTAATGAAGAAAAGAGTGGCTACCAAGGGGTAGAAGAAATAGCCGGAAGTATTCTGGACATCCATCGAGGTGTGTAGGAAATCCCGTGGAGTCCTTGGCCTAAAGGGATTTTGCTGGAGAACGCTGAGCTGCATTAACCAGATCATTACTGCTGCACTCCAGGGCCTGGGAAAGCCCAGGAGGAGACCTAGCAGTGGCCCATTTGGCCCCTGTCACAGAGTCACAAAGTGAGCAGTATTGGCGTTGATTTTAAAATAGCCAAACCTGTCATAGAAAGTTAAAAACACCCAGAAGAATGTTTAAGCGGTGTCTTCCCATGGCTGTGAATCAGCATCCTGAGAAATCACGTAGAAGCCAACAGCACAAAGAATTTTAAGGGGAGCCTCTGGGTGTCCCAGCTGCAGCACGTACTTCCTAGTTTCAATATGCCATTTGTATGAATGTAAATAGGCACGAAATTAGATCTTTTTCCCCATGAAATCTGTCGATTTATGATTTCCATAGGGTCCCTCACTTCAGACAAGAACATTAGAATGTGACCTGAAGGCTCTTCTGCCTGCCCTCATAAAGAACCAGATAATTCGTTATTTTTCTCAGCGAGACACAACTGGTTTCGATTTAACTGAAGACTGGGAATGGGTTCTGTCAGCTGGATGATGATTGGCTCTTCTTTGACAGTTCTCTTTTCCCCACCAATGGGTCCCTGTCTCTCTCTCTCGGTTGGCATCCCCTCTGCAAACCTTCAGGCATACCTGTTTGTTGGCCTCTCATGTACCACGTGTCCCCAGAGAAGACCCCCCGTGACAGCCACCACTGCGTCTGACAGAACATCCAAAATCATTCCTTCCTGTAAGTCTTCCCCCAAATTATGTCCTCTTTTACTTCTGGCGGAGTAGTATTTGGTTGATGAATGAATAAATGAACCAGTGAGTGAGGAAATTAATGGATCTCTTTGGAAATATACAGAATGTGCTTATACATTTGTTCCATCTTACATATCTGAAGATAATTCCATGCTTGTACACTTTTAAGGATGAGAATCCATTCTCTCCTGAGACCATTAGTTCCATTTGGGGTAGATAAATATTTCACACTAACTGGAATTGGAAAAGGAGGCTACGGGTGGCCCTGCCCTAATAAGAAATATTCATCCAGATGAGAAAGGAAATGTTTTATCTTGAAGGGTGTCTCAACAGCAGGCAGAACTCAGAAATAAGAGATCCAGGAGTGAGATTCTACAAAGTCTGGGTCAACACGCACTAACTTTGAAATTCCCTTGCAGCATTCTTTAGAGGTCTGGACTAGAGTGGATGAAAGTCCAGGTTAGAATTCTATTTGGAAAGACGGGTCTGGTTCAAATAAAGAAAAATATGTATCACTGTGAGACTGATATTACAGGTGACACCTATGGAAGAAGGCCATAAATAATGTAGTTCACGTGCAGATACAAAATTGGCACAGAGGAAAGGTTGAGCAGGGATGGAGAACCTCTCCCTCAGGACACCTGGAAATGTTAGTCTTGCAAAAAGCACAGTTTCTGGCACGTCTTGACTTTCTTAGCTCTTATTTGTACCTGCTAACTCTTCCCTGGCACTCAGGTGATGCTGCAAAGTCCAGGTGATGCTGCAAAGCGGAAGAGATCAGAACTGAGAAAATGCATCCGTGTATCTTGAAATTTTTGATAGCCAGGGAGGAAGTGTTTGGATATACTGCGACGCGTATTTTAAGTTATGCAAAAAACAGATTAAACAGTAAAAGAGAAAAATAAGGATTCCATAGTATGTGGCAGAAAATGAGGGCAACTCAATTGTCAGAGGTGACGTTTATTGGAGACTAATGTCATGCCAGACATTGTGCTAAATCCTCTACAAGGATTACCTTATTTAACAGGCACAATGATCCTGCGATGTAGCTACTATTGCTTTATGACTCTATACTAATGCTGAGACTCTTAAGCTACTTGCACAAGATCACCCGGGTGATAAGTAGCAGGGTTGGAATTTAAATCCAAGCAGTCTGACTGCACTGTCCTCGCTCCTAGCCACTTCAGCAGATTGCCTTCTGTCCCTGTTAGGAAGCTCTCAAAAACATAGTTCTGACTGATTATAGATGATCTCAATGAAGAAGAAATATGAGAATGGCTGTGCTGTAGCAAGAATCTCAGCTCTGGTATCAGATTGGAGCAGATTATTTAACAACCTGATTCACTGATTTTCTAATTTGGATACTTGGACAGATATTAATTATCTAACAAGTTATAGTATCTAAATTTAATAATGTTGGGCTGTATGGCTCAAACAACATCTTCTTAGAACATGGATGTTATGTGAAAAATTTTAGGTTTTTTCCCATGAATTCCCTTATATGCTTTTAAAGATAAATGTGCAATATATATGCTCCAATTTTCCTCCAAAATGATGCTAGCCCAAGGGAATCAGTAGTAAATTAATTTTCACAGAAAAGTTTGTAAATAGGTGATCATGCTTTTTTCATGAGTACTTGGGCACATGACCCGCTATTTCATGTGCATAATAGTTTGTGTTTTATTGACAACTAATTTTGCTTTGTATTACAGAATTAAATATCTCATGATGCCCTGTAAAGAACGATATAATTTTTGGATTCTCTGCTCCCTAAATATGTGGAGAACCATTTATGTATAGCAGATGTTTGTAAGTAATGAAATTCTTTGATCATGTTTGTTGTTACTACTACCCCAAGGAATCAATTGTGTTGACTATGAATTAGCACTTCTGTGAATTCAGATATTAGGAAGTTTTGTTCTAAGCAGGGCTCAGGATAAAAAATAAGTTTTCTGGAATTTCTAAAAATTATATTAGGAAGCCTCAAGTAAAAAATAAACTTGGGCTTACAAAAATCACTAAACTGTATAGCACAGGAAACACTTCTCAATACACTGTAATGACCTATATGGGAAAAGAATCTAAAATAGAGTGGACATGTGTATACCTATAACTGATTCACTTTGCTGTACCACAGAAACTAACACAACACTGTAAATCAACTATACTCCACTAAAAATTTTTTAAAAGTCACTAAAAACCACAAGGGCCACTCCAATGAGATTTTTTAAAAGATGAAGCTCAAATAATCCATTATCATCTATATGAGGGCCATGGGAGTCACATAGATGGAAGGGGCAAGACGAAAACTTGCAGAATAGATTATTGATTTATTCTTGATGATATTTGAAGGACAATAGTGAAGGGAAAAGTATGAGAAGATGGGAGAGGAGAGAATGCATTCAATTTTGAGAAAAGGATACATGAAATGTATATTAGTTCTGTAAGGTGACTCAGTAAATACATGGGTGAATGGAAATGACTTTAAGAGAGATGTGTATTGGCATGAAGACCAGCTCTGTATTCAACAGCACCTTTTCCAACAACCTTACCAATCTCTCAGTTGTATAGTATACATTTGTACCATACTATCAACAATATTATGTTGATAATAGTGTTATCTATTTCTTGGTTATATATAATACATTTGTACAATCAACAATATTATCAATTACTTGGTTAAAGGAAAGAGGCTTTATGAGATTTTCAGAAGAAATCAAATAGAGAGGGTTATGAAATATATGCAACAACAAAATTAGATTTTTAAGAATGATCTCAATAAATTACAGAGTGACAAAACTGAACAACATGAAACTTAAGAGGTTGAACAGAATATCTACACTTGCACCAAAAACTCCTCTAGGTTTCATACAAAAGTAGATGTGGAAAAACTTTGGAAGTCATTTTGCTCAATGTCAGTCTCCCCTTCTTAAACATTTCAGAGTGGGCTGTCCATCCCTACTTAAACACTTCCAATTGTGAAAAGTTTACTTTGTAGAGCAGCTAATTTTGTTTTTGAAGTGCTGATTGCTCAAAAATTTTCATTACTCCTTCCTAAATTCTGTCTACATGGAACCACCAGACCAAACTAAAGCTGTAATCTTTGAACTGACACCCAGAGCACGAGGGCTACATCCCGGCTGCCCAGAAGAACCTCATCTTTCACCTCGTCCACCCAAACCATAATCCAAGCTTCTAAGGTTTCCCCACCTAATTCTTTATTAGAATTTATCTATGAGTGCTTTCTTTAGGATGTTCTTTTTCAATTAAAGGACAGCTCACAAGTCTAATTTACTGATGGGATCAAATATGCTAGTGGATTATCTCTTTCAGCAGTCTTTGTGTGATGTTATAATTCTCGTGTAATAATGGAATATTCAAATCCCTCTTTGGCCCTCAAATCACATCAAATGTCTACTTCAGGCAAGAGTAAGTCCATTCCATCAGCTCCACTTCAAACTCCATAATGCAGCTGGCCCCATTTTTGGTCCATTACGCATCTACATTTGGTCAATGTGACCTTTGCAAGCCCAGAGCGGTCTGACCATATCAGAACAACACTCATGGCTCCTGTGAGAGCTGGCTTCTATATATAGACTCAGTGAGGACTCTTTCTTTTCTCTTCTCCTGGAAAATCATCAGATGCCTTTATTTACTTATTTTTTAAGTTCCTGAAATAATTCCATTTTAAATACATGAAAACTCAATAGATGAGTGAATAAGAGATGGGATTGGACCTATAACCCAATAATTCCATACGGATAAAGCCTCTGTAAGACAAAAACTATAAATGTTATGAAGCAATAGTTAAGAGGAAAACATGCAGCAGAAGCTCTGGACACACAGTAGCTGCTTTAATAGACACCTGTTGAAAGAACAAGTGACTACAGGCTCACCCTTCAGGCTCCCAGAGACTAAGCCTGAGCCACTGTCTTGGCTGGCACTGCAACCCCTGACTGGACAAAATGTTGCAGTTTGCCCTCCAGGAAAGAACAATGTCATTGGTCTCTCTGAGATGTATGATTCCACTTCTCTATGGTGGAAGGTAGAAATGGAGTTTAGGAGTGATTTCCTTTGCTGCTCGAAAGTAGTCGCTAGTATGCTGAGACTAAGAATGCTTGTCTTAAATCCCTATGCTAGTCCCATAACTAGGACTCCAGACTACATTGGGAGGTGGATGCACCATGCATTTCTTCAGCCATTTCCACCCTTGGGTAGCATTTACAGCAATGCTCCTGACCCAAGAGCCTCATGACTTCACTAGCCATCTCTCCCACTGACCTGACTCCTTCCCTGCCTCGAAAACCTGTTTCCAGGACTGGGTCTGAAATATATCGATAAGCCAGTGTCAGTGACATTGGCATGCCTTGACAGGGCATGGATAAACATTTGCTCCAGGATGGAACAGGTGAGGTGCAGCTGGAATCTGGCATCAGAACAGAGACTTTCTGCTGTGGTGGAGGACTGTTCCCTGAGGGGATCCACCAGATTCTAACTAGGGGGTGGGCATTCTTTTCAGGGTGTGCTGGGAGTGTGGAGTTTTAAAAAGGATATTCAGCATTATCATGGCCAACCACGGAATTTAATTTATGCAGTAATTTTATAGCACATAAAAGGGAAACATTAGATATGTACGTTTTGAAAAGACAACCTGGCTAAATAAACAGTTAAATAAACTTTGTTCTGAATTCACTCACAACAGAAGCATCCGTGTGAGGGGACTGACCCACCTACTCTTGGTGGAGCGAGCCCAGTCCCCAGTGATTAGGGAGATTTCAAGCACTGGGATGGATCCTGGCCTATAGTAAGTAGGCACTTATTAAGTATATGCTTAATATGTTATAGACCTCTCAGGAGCAGCCAGCAACACCACCTGCCCTAATACGCAGCTGGGTTCTGACTCAGGTTTTCTCATTATATGATATTATAATCACGAGAGCCACCTTGGACAAGTGATAAACATACAAGTCCCAGAGCCCTACCGCAGGCATCCAGAATCAGAGTCTCCAGGGATGGCCCTGGGAATACGCATGTTTCACTAAGGCCCCAGGTGTATCTCCCATAAGAAGAATTTACGTTACAGTTGCTAACATAATCACCTAAATCTACAGCTGGACTTGTAAGAAATTTAATCAACAGACTCTAGTTTCCTTAATTCTGCAGGGTAACCCTTTGTTCCTTTCTTTAACACATTTATTGATCTGTATTGCAGATTTTTAGATGGTGAGATTATAAAAACATGAAAAAAGCAACGCCTGCCATTGAACACTTGTAGTGTAGGGAAGAGACTGGCACATATAGTACCAAGAACTAAGAAAAAATATGGTTTGTTGTGGTGAGAGGAGAGTTCTGGTCCGTGATGCTGAGGTCGGAGAGAAGGCAGCAAACTTACTCTGCTTGCGTGATTGCATAAGAAAGACTTCAGTGAAGAGGAAGAGTTAGGAGTTAGCTCTCTGAAGGAGAAGGTGCTGCAGGGAAAGAACACGTAAAGAGAACCCTGCATGGAGAGGCCTGGTATGGCGTCGCTGAGCAAGGATGTGACTCAGCCAGGCATCAATGTGAGGGACATGAAGGGGAGTGACAGAAGATGAAGTGCTGTTCGTCAGGAAATTTGGATTCTATCTTACAGGTGATCAGCTCAACTGGATCTCACCCTGTTAGCAAGCAGGAGGATCACATGATGAATTTCTCTGTTGAAAAGTTAACACTAGTGACAGGGCAGAGAATGCATGGGGCAACAGTGGGCAAGAACAATAATTAGGAAAGAGTGATGGAGGGCTGCAGCAGGGGACCCTGTAAGATCTGAGCCCCTGTCAACTTCCTTGCTTCTGAATGATCATTTCTCCTACCCAAGACCCTGGCACCAACCTCAGTGGTATGAAGCCCCTCTTAGCGGGGTGTGTAGAAATGTGTCCTTACTTAGGTTCGCAGTGCAAAAAATGAGTCTTCACAAAATCTAGGGAAAAAATGCTTTGTACCTTTGGCTTAGTTGAAAATAAAATGAAACAAAGACAACACAATCTGAGACACTAAGTAATACTTTCAATGCCCCACTCCTTTGGGCTGCCAATTCTATTTCTCTGCTTCTAGCTTCTGCTTAATCTGTGGGGAAAAAAGATCACCCAAGCACACCTCTGTATAATATATGTTCAATGAATCAACGCAGGCTGAAGAAATAACGTGCAATCTGAGTACACTTTGAAAAAATTTACTGTGGACTTTGGGTGACAGTGATGTGTCAATGTAGATTCATCAAATGTCACTAATGTCCCAGTCTGGTGGGAGATGTTGATAATGGGGGAATCTGGGGGGCGGGGCAGAAGGTATACAGGCAAGCTGTACTTCCCTCTCAATTTTGCTATGATCCTAAAACTGCTCTAAAAAAAGAGTCTGTTGATATGTGGAACCTAGAAAATGGTACAGATGAACCGGTTCGCAGGGCAGAAATTGAGACACAGATGTAGAGAACAAACGTATGGACACCAAGTGGGGAAAGCCGGGGGGGGTGGGGTGGGTGGTGGTGGGATGAATTGGGAGATTGGGATTGACAGGTATACACTGATGTGTATAAAATGGATGACTAATAAGAACCTGCTGTATAAAAAAAACAAATAAAATAAAATTCAAAACAATAAAAAATAAAGTATGAAAAAAAAGCAGCTAGAGTTTGTCCTAAGAATGCTAAAAGGGCTCAACATTAGAAAATCCATTAATATATGTTATTACATTAACAGATTAATATAGAAAATTTATGTGATCATCTCAATAAATGCCAAAATACCATTTGCTATAATGTCACCTGAACAATAAGAACTACAACAGAACCCTTCAAATTATTTAACAATCTCAAAAAAAGGAGGTCCTAAGTAAGGCACGATATCCAGAAGCCATTAAGTAGGAGACTCATACATTTTACTACATTAAAATATATGCTGGGTTAAAATATGGTATACACCACGCCAATGCAAGATGTTAATAACAGGAGAAACTGTGGGCAGCGGAATAGGGGGGAGAGTGGGTATATGAGAACTGTCTGCTTTCTGTTCAATTTCTTGTAAACCTAAAACTGTTCTAAGAAATAAAGTCGATTAACATAAAAACAATAGTCTGTTGAAATTTTTTTAAAAAACAAGTTTCAGAAAAAAAGTGTAGTTCAATGTTTAAAAAAAGTGTGTGTGTGTGTGTGTATATATATATATATATATATGAACTCATTAAACCGTACACTTAAGATCTGTGCGTTTACTGCTTGTAAATTACATGTCAATAAAGAAAAAACTATATATGTATATTAAAAATGTGTAATGTATGCTATCTTTCAGGAGATGCCTGACAATTTTTAGCCCTTTTCAGAGTTGGAAGCACCAACACCCACAAGTTGATCACAGGAGAGCTGTAGGGAGCTTTGGGGTCCCCGTCTCTTATGGTCGTGAAACGCAATCTAACTTTTCTAAAAAGTGATAATGGTTTTAGTTTAAACAACTGGTATAGATATAAAGGGATACTGCGTGCTTAAACAAAAACGTTCTTATAAATCCCTAACTTCCTGAATCCAGGGCAGAACCTGTGTCCTAACACACATTTTCTTTTTTTCCCAGAAAAATGATACATACAGCTCACACTTCGAATTTTTAAACCATATTTGAAAACAAAGCCTCCTTACTCTGTAATCTCATCTCACATGTATATACATTTCTCACTCTCTGTTCATAGAGAGAAACACAAAGTGAGGAAAGTCACTCTTAAGATGCCCTTTTTATTATATGAGCAAAAGCACCTTTGAAAATATTTAAAAAGAGACTTTCAGCTACATGTGTGAGCTGAATGCTCCATCATGTTCTTTCATCGCAGTGTCTGTGGCCTCCCTAAGTAAATGGACCCCGTGGGAACCCACGCACATCTCAGCACGGATGGCTGTACGAGGTGTGTTATGTGTTTGCCCACATCTCTATGTATATGTTACACGCCATCTCAATCTCTATACGTACCACCTGAGCATTTGTACGTGGGGCTTGCCCTGCCTCGGCAGACTCTGTGAAGAGTAACTGACCTCCTCTGTGTGTGATAACAAAAGATCTCTGTTCCCAAACAAGAAGGGCCCTCAATCCTCTGGAGAGGACACTTGGAGAGTGTCCAGGCTGACACTTGACCCCCACTCCTCCGAGGTGAAAGGCAGCACGCACCGCGTCACCCTTTCCCCTTGCACTTAATCAGCCCCAGTCCTGATAAATGCGTGTGTCTGGAGGAACCCCAAGGGCACCATGTCTGTGCCTGCCCTCCAAGTTTTCCCAGACTAAACAGCCAGGCCTGCAGGAGAGCAGGGCTGTCGCCACCAGACCCACTTTGACCCGTTCAGAGGCTCTGCTGTCTGCAATGACCTCTGCTAATCATGATCCATCTACCCTGGACACATGCCCCTTGAGAGGGAAGGTCCCCCAGAAGTGGCCTGCGTCACCAGAGCACAGACTCAACAGAGCCCCCAGTGATAACCTTGGTCAGCTGCGTTCCAAGGGCCTCTGTCTACCAGAGCAGGAGATACCACCAAATGCCCAAAGGAAAACAATTGTAGTTGCACAGAAATTATGTATCAGAAATCTTTACAAATACACACACACACACACACACACACACACATACATAACCTGAACTAAAGGATTTGACTTGTAGCCTCAAATGGAGCAATTGAGTTGCATGGTCTTAAATCCACTGTACTGTTCTGAAAAGCTGATAATATCCATTGTTTGTTGGCAAGGGTGAGGGGAATTGGGTTCTCTTTCTTATACACTGGTGGTGGGAATGCAAGCTGGAGTACCCTATTTAGAAAGCAATTTGACAATACTTTCCAGAATCTGAAATGAGCTTATCTTTTGACCCAGCAATTCCACTTTCAAAAATCTACCCTGTGGCATCTTTGTACATGTACCCCAAGATATGGGTTTTAAGTATGTCTTTTGCAACTTTTTATGCAGTGACCAAATATTAGAAACAGCTAGATAACCACTAACAAGGGGCTTCTAAAATAATGAGAAATTATTTAACACTTTGTACTATGTACCGACAAAAAAGTTGCCAAGTTACCCTGTGAAGTAAAGAAATAGCTCATGGAATACATTTACATAATATGATTCTAACATATAACAAACAAAAAGTCATGTGTTTATGAAATCACACACACACACACACACACACATAAATCCTCACGAACCAGAAGGATCCATCAAACCTGTTTTGAGACGTTACCTGTGGGAGGTGGAGTTGAATTAGGAGATGCAAAGGAAAACATTCAACTTCAATATATTTCTGTATTGCTTGAATTTTTATAATTAGCTCTATTTGTGGAGTGATTTCACTTTTAAAAAACATAGAAGTATCTGCCCTTATCTCATTGTATTTTAAGATTACTGGGATAAGATGTACCAAGGAACGGGCAGAGGATAGAGAGATTATTGCACAGCTAACATCCACAGCTCCACAGAAAGGCAGGAGTCTGACGCGCTTCGTAGACACCACATACTATAAACACATTTCTTTACATCACTCATTTCTTTTTTGGTATTTATACATATATTGTAAATGTTTTGAGAATGGAAAAGCTTACTTCTCTTTGATCCCCAAAGTACTGAGGGTCAGGCAAGAATTCCAAGTCGAGGACATATTGGAGATGGAGCTTGAATGAGAAGTTTATTAGTTGGGGAGAAATTCACACCCGAGGCAGAGACACTGGGAAGCGTGTTAGGTGTCACGTGAACGGCGGCCACAGCCCATGCTCCCTGCAAGGGTTAGGTGGAAAGGGAAGTCCTGCACAGAGTCACAGCGTTAAGGGGCAGAGCCAGGATCCATGCATGAGTCCATCCCAGAGCCGGGGCTCCTTACCCTGAAAAACATTCAGACAGCAGTGGCCGTCCGGATGGTGAAAATAGAAAGGTACCTGAAATCAGTGATAAAGGGCGATGATAAAAATTTGATTAGGGAGAGACTGTAAGAGGTTCTCCTCTGATTCCAGCTCTAAGGAGGGGATGTTTTTCTGTCTCATAGGGAGGAGCGCTGACAGTTTTCGCTCGCAGTGGGAAGAGCAAATCTGATTTGTGTTTAAGTCTCCCAGTCTGTTTTACTATTCCAAAGACACCCTATATCTATATCGCAGCCCTGGGCAGAGGCTGCTAGTATAAGCTGGGCTTCCGAGCCAAAGACACCTCTGATGTCTTCCTTGTGTTCTTAGATATAATTTTAAATTGTTTACCTAGAATATTCTTACATAACACAGTTTTTCATAACTTGTGGTTGATGACTTTCTATACTTTGAATCCTTTTCACTCTTCTTCAAAGTTCAGTTTTCCTTAGATCCCAATTTTCTGGTTGTTCCCAATTTTATCAAGCTTGTCTTCCATCCTTGAATCCTCTAAAATTCCCCCTCTCCTTAGGTAGGTTGAATTGTTAAACTGTCTAATAAGGACAATCCATTTCAGCGCAAAACTTCAGAATACTTGGTAGAAATGTTTATATATACATACATTATCATTTTCTAGGCAAATGTGTGGGTAACATCAATGGTATGCTAGAAGATATTTAAGAATTGACTCTCCAGGAAAAGAAAAAGAAAAGGAAATTCCTGTCTAGGAATTTGTGATTTCCTAAAGTCAAATCCTTTAGTTCAGGTTATGTGTGTGTGTGTGTGTGTGTGTGTGTATTTGTAAAGATTTCTGATACATAATTTCAGTGCAGTCTAGCATTTGTGATTTCCATGGTGTAAACACTCCCACCATGGCCAATTTTAAGTTACCAACTCGGTGTCAAGGAAGGCAGAGTTGGAAAGAAATACACACAATCAATTCCCCAAAGCCAATTCCAAGCACCACTGGAAGACCTCCATCAGCATTTGGACTAAACTAGTAGTTTGTGCGGGAAAGCTCCAATCACTTCAACTTCATTCAAGTATTAATTACTGGGCTATTTATTGAGTGACGCATTGTTGCACTAAGCACTTATATGCATCAAGCACTGCTCTAGGAAGTGGGTAAGAATTTAGTAGTAAAACAAAGTTTTGCCCTTATGTGAACTATACATAGTCTAGTTTGGGGAGATAGGAAGATAGATGATAGATAGATAGATAGATAGATAGATAGATAACTTGTATGTCATTTGGTGATAACTGCCAATGAGAAATATAAAGGATAGTAAGAGGGACAGAGAGTCTGGTGAGAGAAGGGAATGGGGGGGGAAACTTCTGTTTGCTACAGGAGAGTTAAGTAAGGTCCACATGATGAAGAGACTGAGAAAAATAAGAAAGCCAGATAGAAATTTAGGCAAGAGCAATCCAGGCCACAGAAATAGCATGTGCAAAGGTCCTGAGGCAAGAATATGCTTGGCATGTTGGAGGAACAGCAAGGAAGTCAGCGGAGCCCAAGCAAAGTGATGTCCAAACCTCCCAATGTGGAAATCCATTGACACTTCTACAAATTTGTTCATTTCCTTTTTCCTTTCCAAAGACATCAAAAATGTTTCTACTTTAAAGAACAGTTGACGTTACTACTTTTCACTTTCCTTTGAAAAGAAATGAAGTATATAGAAATAAAACCAAAGGCCTAATTGCAGATCCAAAATCATGATTGGTCTCTGTTTAATGTACAGTGTAACAAAACTTGTGCGGGACAAGTTCCCGCCTGACCTTTCAGTGGGTCCAACAACCACATGTTGGCTGCTTCACGTGTTTGTTTCGACATCTGCAGTTCTCCAGAAAAGAAAATGTTCTACATCCACCAGTAGACTGTCTTTAAATTGTGTGATGTGGCTTCCATTAAAAAGTCATTTCTTCTGTAGTGAACTTACAATATCATTTGTTTCTTTTTAAATTCATCCAACAAATATTTCTTGGACAAACCTATGCTCTAAAAAAAGTGCAAGAAACTAAAGATATAGCAATGGACCAAACATATTTCTCTCCTACCTTAATGATGATTAAAGGTTAGTGAACAAGCAAACATTCAATAAATATTTAGACCGGTAATTCTAGAAGTCTTATCGTGATGATAAGCATTATAATAATATGTATTAGAACAGAAATGTTATTGATACATGAGAAATTAAGAAGCTTTGGACAAAAGAGGATTTTTAATTTAAAAAATGTCTTGGGAGACGAAAATATAATGAATTGAGTTAGAAGCCAGGGGTGGCATGCTGGGGCAGAACCGGGGTGTTTTGTGGTTCTGTAGTGAGAAGAGTTGCCACAATATGGCAGGGAAGGTGGGGACAGGAGTTCAGCTGGGGAGAGTGACAATCTCAGAATTTGAATAAAAGAGGAATCCAGGGCTACAGTCTGGTTAGAAGAAGGAATGGCTAGAAACTTGTTTCAAAGAGCACCTCCCATGCGATGGAGTCAAGGGCTCACATCGAAGAATGTTGGGCGTCCTGGGAGACAAAACCCCAGTCCCCTGGCTCCACCCCTATTGGAATATCCAGGGAGAACTTTCCTTCTGCTGGGGGCTGGCGTTGGGGGCGCATTGGATTTCTTGGGATGAGTCACCCCTCTCAGCAGGGGAAGCTGGAGGGGGCAGCCTTCGCAGTTAGACCCCAGTGGCCCTTCTTCTGAAAGGCCTGCCCCTGCAAAATACCTCTGGATAAGAAGTTAAAATCTCCATCATGGCTTGGGGCTCAGGTCAAGGAGAGTATAGACGTCCCATGGTTGCCCTTATTGTTAAGGCTTGATTTTTTTTTTTCCACCAAAGAACTGCTGACATAGAGTTCTGCTCTCCCATTAGTGTCAAGTCCAGAATCACAGGACCTCATTCTGACTGTTAGTACTTGGCCTTCCTGGGGCCCCGCCCAACCCCTTCCCCTCCCGTCAGAGGGTCTGAAGCTTGCAGGTCAGGAGATGCACGATGCCAGTGTCCCTGAGCTGCCTTTTGCCCAAAGAGCAAGTCCTTGGCATCCAGCATGGCCTGAGCTGAAGATGGGGAGATATTACAACTCTGGGTGGAAGCCCCAGCTCACCCTCACTGTGGCAGAGGGAGGGGCTGAGCGGTGAACCCTAGACCTCCTGCTAATAGGGAGCAGGGGAGGGGTGAGGCGAAGGGGCTCAGAGTTAGCAAACTTGGGTTGATGGCAGGTCAGTTCCATCTCCGTGTAGCAGATACCCTGTGATGGAAGGTGATACTAACCTGATTGGAAAATATCAAACGCATTCAGTCTGTCTTTCAAACTCATTAGGAGATGGAAGAATTTTTTTTTTCAACAGCTAACTCTGCAGCTAACCAAGGTATATTTTTACTTCTTTTCATCATCATAATGATTTCTCGTGAAACTTAAAAAAGAAAGAAAGAAGGGAAGAAAGAAAAAAAAAAAAAGGGAGCAGTTAGACTATATGTATCCAGTCTGAGTCTCATGTAATCGGAAGTGTGGGATGTAAAAAGACTTCCTTGCCAAAAAAGAAACGCGGCTGAAATGATACAGAGAGAATAAACCACAGGCCCCCAATTAACAGCAGTGTGGAACACTGTCAGGCCACACACACAGAAGGCAGGCTCCCTGGGCAATGTTAAAGGAAGTTGAGAGTTGGAAATTCTCAGAAAATAGATAGACAAGAATGGGTGGCGTGTGTGTGTGTGTGTGTGTGTGTGTGTGTGTGTGTGTGTGTGTGTGGCAGGGGGAGGGCTGGTGAGGTTTGAGAAAAAGGACATTTCAAATAATCTTAACTCGTCTGAACCAGATGGAACCGTCTTACTTCTCTAACACAGCAACGTGAGACAAAGCACATGTCTGCACCACAACAAACATTTCGGTAGGGAGTGAACCAGGGCACATGTCCCAGGAAGCGGCGTTAAGGTCCTCCGTGACCCCGTATTCAGCATGCAGGATGCTCTCCCGTCCACCATCCTCCACACTGGTGGACCATGTCAGTGATGCTGCCCCCAAAAATTCCAGGCATTTTTAAACAAGGGTGACCAAGCAATCCCAGGTGGGGATGGTGGAGAGTTGTTGTGAAACGGGACTTTCAGTGCTAAAACCGGGAAAATCTCAGGCAGAACGGGTGATTTGGTGATCCTATTTTAGAATCGGTTTGGGGGCAGTCTTTGGCATTTCCCACACCTGTTCAGCCAAGATCTCAGCCTAGCCGATGGTGTCTGGCAACTTGAACTTGGTGGCATAAGCCCCCATGGAGAGACGATGCAGACAGGCCGAGGGAGATCTTTATACCAAGGGCTGGACGTGAGCAATTAAGAGCCAAAGTGGCACAGCGAGGCTCGGAAAGAGGGAAATGCAATGCTTTATTTCTCTTTGGCCTTTGTAGCTTTGCAAGCCTAGGAGCCAACATCAAGGACCACATTCTCATCCACAAAGCTTCGGCGGGTTGCCCTCAAGTGGCTTTGTAGGCACTAGGCATTGCCTATGTGACCACGTGGAAAACATCAGAGGTCTCTTGGTGAGGAGATATAAGATGCCCCCCAAAAGAACTAGAGGCAACTAGGAGTCTAGGAGTAGGAGAAAAGAAACGGGGAGGTGGGGTGCTAGATAAGGAGCAGAAGAGATGGAGTCATGATCCTGAGAGATCTCGTTATTATGGTTGTTGGGACCTCATCAGTAGTTATCAACTGCAGAGGCCTAAAGACACCTGGACTGCATATGGGTCTGGTAGAGCTGAACAGTTTGGTTATCAAGAAGAGTATACTAATTATCTTTTCGTGGATTACTCTGTGTCAGATGTTGTGCTAGTATGTGAGCATGATTTTATTTGAACCTCAAAGCAATTTAATGAAATAAATCCTATTACTATCCATCTCTGTTTTAAAATAAGGCAGAGAGAGGTTTGGTGACTTGCTCAAGGTCACACAGGCTTTGCAGCTTCTTAGTGGTGACATAAAGCTATGTTGCAAAGAGGTGAAGCTGTGAGGTCTGGAGCTGGATGTCTTGAATCCTGGATTCACTCACTTACCAGTTGCCTGCTGTGATAGTTTAATACGATAAACCTGGAACAGGGCCTGGTACATAGTAAATGATAAATAAATGTTGGCTATTGACTAGTTGTTGATTTATTATACACATACATCACCAAAAACCTCACAGGGAGAAGCTAGGGTTTGAAAGTCTGGCTGTATAGTCTGAGCCCTTAACTTTTGCTCTTAGGTGAGCCCTAATTTGGAGAGCCAGGGTCCAGGCTGTCTCAACCACCAGCTGGTCTAGCACAAGGATCACCGCTGGGCCAGTTATTTTGTCAACAGTTAGTACATTTCCTCCCTACCTTTTCCTCTAGGAACAGTCTCTACCCCAGTCTTAAATAGTTACATGGTGACTGCAGGAATACACATTGCTGGATGGTACTGCCACTGCTTTTCTACAATGTAGGGCAGTTTTCTTTTACGTTACTGTAGCTTCCTGTTACATTTTTACAGAACTGCTTGGAATAGAAGTAGTTTACAGTTTATTCCCTCAAGTTTCATTATATTAGAAGGGATCCCTGGAAACAGCCCTCATTGAACTTCTCCACACAGAAGTCTTCATCTCGTCTACTCAAATCTCAATCATTTACTAACATTTGACATGTAATCTACTTAAATATAAAGAGGTGGCTTTTTTTGGCATTCCGATTTATCTGTAAGAATGGAACCTTCAGTTCTTTAGCTTTTGACACAGCACCATATGCCTTTTCCAGAATTTCCTAGCATTCAACTGCTGTTCAGTTGCTGTCTTTCCCACAAGCTAAGTGTTAAGCTCGAAATAATGGATTTGCTAACAACTCTGCTCCTCTTATCTCTTATAGAAACGGTGTCATTTTGCAATACTTTTCCTGTGCTTGTGGATATCTGAGATGAAAATACTAGAATGTGATTTTTATTTTCTGGGTAAAGTTGATACTAGTGACATCCAGCCGCTGGGCTGGCCAGTTCTCGTCCTCTCAATAAACAAGCTGATGCCGGAAGTGGATGTTTAAAAAAAAAAATGGGCTTTGGCCTTCAGAAATTCAAAGGCCTTTCTGAAATATTTAGTGTTTATAATAAATTTACGTTTTTACAAACTTCATTTATCAACATTCATCAACTTACGGGTTATCACTAACTTTTAAAAATCTCTTTTTAAACAGACACATAATATATTGACATGTGTAATTAACACAATTCGTCTTTCATTTTCTTCATTTTGGACAACTTCTTAAGTTATACAGTTTCTAGACATGGCCAAGACTGAAAACATATTTAAATTCCCTTAAAATTGTTATATTTTTCTTGCATGCAACCTTTTAATATTTTTCAATATTTTCAACATTTTCAATATTCAGTAATTTCAATATTTTTCTTAAAGTTCTAAGGATGTTGCCAAGAGGAATGGACCCTTTGAATTGACATGTGATGCAAAGTTGCAGGTTTTATTGTAAGCCTAGACATTTTGCAGCTTCAGTGATACTGCAGGTTGAATTTATTTAAGTAAGGTTTTAGCTGCTTAGGACAAATTACCTAAATTTGACTCATTTTTGGGTGTCAGTTTATAAGAGGCACTTCTAGATGGAAATAGGTCCTGTTCAAGCACCTTCCTACAAGGATGAAATCTAGAAGATTTCACTGATGTTCCCATTAAGGTTCAGAATAATATTATGGATTTTGGTGAGATTCACGTATCTCTTGCCCACTCCTGAGCAAGGGGTCAGTAACCTGAATTTAGCTGAAAGTAACTGAAACACACTGTGGAATAAAATGAAGACGACGGACAGCAGAAAAGCCCTGCCCACTGGTTCTGAGAAACAACAAGAAGCCTTATCTTTGCCAAGCGTGATACCGCCTCCCCGAGTATTCCTGTGGGGTGTATCGTGGCCTCCTAGAAAGTATGTCGAGGTTCCAACCCTTGGCACTTGGGAATGTGACCTTATTTGGAAATAGTGTCCTTGCAGGTGGAATCAAGTGAAGATGAGACCACGATGAATTAGGGTGGACCTTAAATCCAAAGGTTGGTGCCCTTATATGAAGAGGAGAGGACACACATATAACAACAGAGGCAGAGTTTGCGGTGATGCAGCTGCAAGACAAGAAATGGCCAAGGATGGCCGGCATTCACCAGAAGCCACAAAGAGGCAAGGATGGTTTCTCTCCTAGAGGGTTCAGGAGGAGTGTAACCCTGCTTGGACCCTGATTTTAGACTGTCTGGCCTCCAGAATTGTGACGGAATAAAGTGTTTTTGTTTTAAGTCACTCCATTTTGGTCATTTATTATGGCAGCCCTAGGAAACTCACACAAGTGTAAAGTTCAAATTTTAATTTTCTGTGTAATTTAGAAGAAATTGATGTAAAAACTCATTCCAGGTAAGTGTTACTTTTGGAATGCCTTGATGTAACAAATACAAAAATTCTCTAACCCCACTTCCATCCTACACCAGACACATACACACACACACACACACACACACACACACACACACACAGAGAAAATTCATTAACAAAATATCACAAACTATGCAAGGAGGAGACAGTTCAGCAGCATTAAGCACATTCACATTGCTGTGCAACAATCACCACCATCCTCTCCAGAACTCTCCTGTCTTCCCCAACTGAGGAGACAAGGATGGGTTTTGTTTGTTCGCAGTGCATGTGTGTGTTTTAGATAGGGGAGACTGAGGTTTGTTCTTACAGAGCAAAACATTCTAAAAGTATGACAAAGAATATGACAAAGTATGACAAAAGATAAATCCTGGAATCCTAGCAGATGGAAGGGAATGGCATTAGGCTCAATGCTAGAAGGATTAACCTTGAAAAGGGAAATAAGTGAGGGCGTACAGCAGCACAGAAACATTTAAGGAAAATAATGTTTAGAGTGGGCATGTCTAATAGCCCAGAAACCCTCAGTGAAGCAGGAGAGGGCGTCAGAGGTACCCAGAGGAGGTGGGAAAGGTAAGCAAAAGGACTTAAGGCTGGGGGTTATTTTGGAAGAGGCAGCGTCCAGAATGGGAGATGGAGCTGGTCAGAGACCTGGAAAGGTGCAGAGGGACAGGCTGGGTTGGAGATCCTGAACTTGTCTCTGTAGAGCACGCATGCAGAGCTAAGAAGGTCATCTGTGTGACAACAGTGGTAGTTTGCTGAGGGGGGCAACTAGGAACCATATGCCCAGGTGCTCAGGTTCACAGTGCCAGCAGAGAAATGAGCAAGGTCACATCCTACAGGGTTAAGCCAGCTGGCAAGGACATGGGATCATGATAGAGACGAGGCAGGGGGCAGAAGGGGAAAACTGGAGGAGTGGGTACCCCCAGGGAACCTTGTTAAAATGAAGACAGCTGGATCCCCATCCTCAGGTTAATCAGCTGGTGATTTCCAGCTAACTGTGCTTTTAGGAATGAGTCTGTGGTGGTTATTAACGAGACCATAGGTGGTCTATGGGCCATGCTTTGAGAAATCTGAGAGTAGATATTATAAAGTACAGAAGACGTGGATGACTTAGAACACTCGTAAGACTTGAAAAGCAAGGGTATCCAGAGAAAAGAGGTGAGAAATGTGAGTCTCTGCTCAGAAATTTAGGAATTGAAGGTGAGAATTTCAGAAGCAGGGGAGGCCCCCGATGGCGGCAAGGTCCAGACAACACATCGAATCCCTTGCAGACGAGGGAAGAGCATGTGGGTACGTAGTAAGGAGCAGGAAGCTACGGAACTCTGCATCTTGGTTTTGGGGAACCTTCCACGTAGTTTGTCAACAAAAATTTTCTTTGTACTAAGACAGTGGTTCCCAAACTCGCATTCCGTGGAAGGTAGCTCGGCAGTTGTAAGCAATACTAAGGAACAGCAATGACAACAAAGTGTTTTATGGTCAGGCCACTTAGGGAAATGCTGGTTTCCAAAAAAACAGGAAGATTTGTTTATTGTGTATTTCCCAGAGGCTTTCCTATGTTATTGCCTTTTCTGAATGTCTAATGAGGAGAATTTAGCATGCCGCTCAAATGCATTTAACTAGAGGAAACTTTTTTCCTAAAAACATATTTTAACATCTCGTGGAACGAAAGTTCTGCAGAGGGGAAGGGAGAAGCAGGAAGAGAAGAATCGAGAAAAGAAGAGAAATGCAGGATGGGATGCCTAAACTCACACGGGCCAAGGTAAGGCTGCCTGTGTCTGTCCCTGCCTGGCCTCTCTCTGTTTCCTCTCTCTCCTCCTGTCCCCAGCGGACACTCCATTTCTGCACAGTTGACAGCAGCCCTCTCAGACACCCTGCACATTTTCTCAACATCTGGAAATTCCCATCAACCGAGCTTTTCTAAGAAGTGTGTTCATCATAAACTGTTCCCAAACCATTTAATGGAATAATCCAAAGTTCTCCATTTGCTAGTGGTTTTAGTACATCCCTTTTTTCAAAGTTGTTTTTTCCTTTTTAAACATATATTGAACTTCAGCAAATGCTTTTGGGCATTTACTAAGGTAACAATTTTCCTTTTAGTCTGTGAATGACAGTAATAGATTTCCACTGTTGGACCTTCTTTGCATTCCTTGGTAAACTCTAGTTGATGACGATGTATTATTTATTATTTTAAAAAATATATCAGTGGACAGGTGTGGCTAAT
The DNA here is from genome assembly GCF_003031525.2 of Neophocaena asiaeorientalis asiaeorientalis. Taxonomy (NCBI): domain Eukaryota; kingdom Metazoa; phylum Chordata; class Mammalia; order Artiodactyla; family Phocoenidae; genus Neophocaena; species Neophocaena asiaeorientalis. Next base: position 1,329,174 of record NW_020175837.1, on the reverse strand, counting down.
TTTTCATTTAGAAGTTTTTCATCTGCACTCATAAGACTGACCTCTAGATTTACTTTCTTTTTTTTTTAATCTAAATACATTTTCTTCTTCCAAAAGTCTTTTTGCTTTACAAAGTAGTTTTCAAAGACTTCACTCATGTTGGTCTATAGACATCATTCTATGTATTCCTGCCCCCTGAGATTTACTTTCTTATTTTGTTTTTCTCCAATTTGTTGTTCGATTCATACTAGCCATATGAAGTCAAGTCGAGTGGTTCTCTGTCACTGTCTGTGCTCTGGAATTTAAAAAAATATATTATAGTATATGGGAATTATGAGTCCCTGATGGTTGGTGTAGCTTACGCAAAACCATCTGGGCCTGGTGGTTTTTGATAGCATTTTACTTTCTTCTAGGTTGGTGTATTTAGGCCTTCTACTTCATCTTCAGACAAATTTGTAAATTTGATTTTCCTAGAAAACTAAACTGTTTGTTTATTCCCAGTGTATTTCCAAATTACTGAAATAAAGCTGGACGTTATTTTAAAATTTCAAAAAATTTTGAAGTATAATATGCCCTTGGTAAAATCAAATTGTTCAAAAGGGGGTATATGGTAAACAATTAGGCTTCCTTCTACCCCTGCTTACAGTGCCCTTTCTTCCCTGCCACGTACATACTGACAGGCTGTGAGTTTCCTAGCTTTCTTGTTTAATCCCCAGGCAGAGATAGTTTATGCATACGCGTGTGTGTGCATGCATGTTCACGTACAGACACGCTTGCAGACAGGTTCCTTTTAAAAATACAAATGTTGGTATATTATATACACTGCTCAGCACCCTAATTTTTTCACGTACTATTATTTTTTGAAGATAGTTACACATCAGTGCTTGTAGAAGGTACTTTTTAATGGAAACAAAATATGGCTACTGATGTACCATAATTTATTCAATCTATCCTCTTATTTTCAGTCTTTGGTTCTATAATTAATAGTAGTCTCTTATTCTCCATTTATATAACTAATAGGTTTGTTACAAAATAAGAATAGATTAGAAATAACAGGTTAATGTGTTTCATATGCCAATGAGGAAACATACGCCACCTCCCCACAAAGGTATAACCCAGGACAATGGGGTAACATGGGCACAGTGCAGAAACTGACCATGGAGGCTCCCTGGTATATCCCACACCTAGTAGCAACTAAACTACTATATTGTAGAATGAAGGAACTGGCTAAAGAGACAAGCTGCTGATGTGGAATTAGTTGGACAGAGAGAATTTAGGAGACTATAAGGCACTACCTTCTGACCTATATTCAAGGAAATCACCAGTCTTGTTGCTGACCAGGTTCATCCGGCTCACACTTCCTGAGTGCCAGGCATGAACTGGGTGCCGTGGATGCCATAGAAAAGAACAAATACGCTAATCCCATTTATTTCAGGTTTCACAGTCCTAACATTATTTTGCAACAATCTATATTCTCTTTGGTAGGTCTGAGGAATAAGGGAGAAGGAAAAATAAGAAAGGATGGAATGTGTGAAAGTATCTGAGATGCAATTTATAATATTAAGGATAGGGGTTTGTGGAGACAGATGTTTTCCTGTTGTCTGACTCTCTGTTGAAAAACAATGCTTTATTAAAATGGAGTTCACATAATTGTCATTCAACATCATTTATAGTTTTACTGGAAGATCCATGTGAATTTTGATTTTTTAGTGGGTGTACGTATGTGTCCTGGGATCCCACGTGTACAGAGTATTGCAACAGAGTAAACCTTTTCCAGGTAGGCTCGTAAAGACAGAAGTGGAGGCAAGACACCCAACCACTGCCTAGGTCCCTGAAGTGTGTAATCAGACCAAAGATGATGGTTATGTTCACTTCCTGTCAGCAAAAATAATACTTTTACTTACTGTATTTTAGATGTATCTTGATCACCGTACTTGATACCTTGGAAAAGAGTTCACATTCTGAATCATTCCACGAATGACTTAATGTTACAAAGCCTGACTTACACCAACTTCAGAATTTTTTGAACATTATAAATTATTATTATGCATGTTGCTCAGTTAAATAACATGTGTGTTTCTTTGAACAATTTCTACCTTCGTTTAAAGATCCACCATTTCTCATATGTTTCTGACCCATTTCCACATCAGTCATCAAAGTATAATCATTTAATAGCCATTTGATCTCAGGATACTTTTCACAGTCTCAAGTCTTTCCTTTTAGAAGCAGTAAGCAGCATTCTGTCAGTGGCAAGGAAACGAAAACACCCGAGAATTCAGATTTGATTCTGAAACTTGAAATGCAACCAAAATTAGTCCAACAAGTTCTTCATGCCTTCTTGAAGCATGCTTACTGCCCTTCTAACGAAGTGAGGCTTTCCGTTATTTGTAATAGGCCAGTGCTCCGGTACCGTTTCCAAGCCCACAATGGGTAAACAAAGAGAATAAGAGAACTCCACCCTTTAAGAGACTGTTTTTGCCTCATACCACAAACACTGCAAGCCTGAAGACCTCAGAACAACATCTGTTTAGGAACCCCAGGTTGCTAACAAATAAACAGCTAAGAGTCAATTACTTTGGTATCTGCACGGAAACAGTAAAATGTGCATCTCTCTCCCTCCACTGTACTTCAGTCACAGAAAAATCCCCACTGCCCTAGAGATGAAAAGAACACAGAAGTGGCAAATAACAATGTCGCTAAATATATAACATTCCATTCCAAGCACAATAGGCAACTGGAACATATTTTTGTACTCTAAAATCTTCCGATGGCCCCAAAACACAAAGGAAATTTTCAGTCTCTGAATACCATGATTTTGCATTATCTCTAGGTAAAAGTGGAGACAGGAGAGAAAGGCAAAGAGAAAAAGAGAGAGAGAGAGAAACTGAGAGAAAGAGATTAAGAATGAAAAAGTATGGAATGACTAAATTGCATTTCCCATTACGAATCCAGATGATATGACCCTGGTACCATCAAATTATGTTTTATATCCAGAAACCAGTGTCACTGAGAATCTTTGATTACAATTCCTGGAATCCAGTACGACATGCTCACCCGAATTCAAACAAACATCAACTGGCCTCCTCTGAAGTAGGCCAATTATAGCAAGTCCCCTGGAAGCAAAGGAGTATTAGGTTCTCTTGTGCTATATCCAGCTGTTATCAAGTGTCTTTGATGTTGCTGAGCCCCACTTTATCTTTAAGAAGTATAAGAGGTGGCTGTTAGCGAAGAAATATTCCCCAGGTTCTCACAATAGATGTGGCTCTCCAGAGATGCTTGACAGCTACTGTTCTCTGTGAGCATCTCTGTTCTCAAATTGAATTTGGAAGTAATATGCATGCATGCATTTAATTAATTCTATGAATAACCTTTAAAGACAGAGATAACAATTGAAAAGCACGGAAGAGGCAAGGTGAACTTTTCTATAAGGATTTTCCTAAAATCAGTCAATTGTACAAGCAATCAATTTTCCCACTCAATTCTCTTTCTAGTTCTCTCTAAATAATTTCTCTCCTTCGTTCATGATTCCATGATTTAAGATACTTTTAGCATGTAAAAAACTTTGGGTCAAGTAGACTTACTTTCTTGGCCTATGGATACTGGTTTCCAGTTAGGGGCAAGTCAGGCCCTCAGCCTCTGTTCTCTGAGGTAAGGAAGGGCCAGAATTTTCCCTGACATCCAGCAAAATCTCTCAGTCCATCAGACAGTATCTTAAAGCCACAAGAGAGCTCCATGGTATGTCCATGATCCTATTTGATTTATTTCCCACAGAAATAATTAGCCAGCCTTATAAACAATTTCTATACTCCTCCAAATTTTGCTAGTGCAAATCCACAATTTTAGGATAAAAATCACAAACAGCTCTTTAATATCACCAAATAAAAAGTGCATTTGTATTTACATTATGGGTGCTATTTTCAGTCTTGGACCCTATTATTAATTTTATTTGTGCTATTTTATCATTGTTTTAATTACCATGGGTTAAGGGTTTTTATTTTCCTTTCTCTCCTATACCTTTCTCTACCTTCCACCTTTCTGGCTACCTTTAGAACTTGAGTGATTTATGGTGCTTCTTTTTTTTTTTTTTTAAATTGTGTAGTTTGGTTGAGGTGTAGATCGTTGTCCTCTTTTATTGGTTTATTTAACTGGTTGTTCCCATGGTAACATTTTTAGTACATTTTTTCAGAAGGTTGAAGGATGTTTTGGGGGCTTTTGTGTGGTGGTCTGTTAATCTTCAACAGACCCTAAGAGGATTCCTTTGTGCATTTTTCTCCCCTGTTTTTTGAGTGTTTGACTTCTTTAACCCTTCAGAAGCTAACTAAGTACCATTGCTTCCAAGCATTGCACCTTTAGACAATGGTTGCCTGATGGGAGATGAGGGTGGAGGCCAGTCTAACCACGGAATCCTTTTCATGAGAGAGTCAAAACACAGACTGTAAAGAAGCATCTAAGATTTTTATACTATAATTATAAAGTTTATATAACATAATGTGGCTATTTATTTTATATTTGGTTGCCCGTGAAAGGCAGTGCAGCGCTTTTTTTTTTCTGTAGTTTTTTTTTTTTTTTTTGACCTAATTGCTGCTGAGTGGCTGTTCTTGGTGAATTGCTTTCTGAGAGACTTAGTTGTGTCCTCTGTTTAAAGGATGCTGTGAGAAAGAAGATGTGAAATAATTCATGATATATTTGGTTGTATGTTCACTTCCACATGTCCACTCAGCAAGGGACAACTCTGAAATCTGGAAATAAGTACAAAGATTTTTGAAAATGCAAGTTTCATGGTACAGCCACTTTGGAAGACAGTTTGATGGTTTCTTACAAAACTAAGCATACTCTTACTACATGATCCAGCAATTATGCAGCTAGGTATTTACCTAAAGGAGCTGTACATGGATGTTTATAACAGCTTTATTCATAATTTCCAAAACTGGGAAGCAAACAAGATGTCTATCAGTAGGCGAACGGATAAATAAACTGTGGTACATCCAGACAATGAAACAGTATTCAGCACTAAAAAGAAATGAGCTATCAAGCCAGGAAAAGATAAGGGAAAACTTAAGTGCAAATTACTAAGTGAAAGGAGCCAATCTGAAAAGGTTACATACTGTATGATTCCAACTATATGACATTCTGGAAAAGGCAAACCTACAGAGACAGTAAAAAGATTGGTGGCTGATAGGGGTTTATGTGAGGGGAGAGATGAATAGGCAGATCTCAGAGGAATTTAGGGCAGTGAAAATACTCTGTACTATCATAATATCTGTAATAGCTTATGATGATGGATATGTCATTATATATATTTGTCTAAACCCATGGAGTATACAACACCAGGAGTGAACCTTAAACTACAGTCTTTGGGTGACTATTATGTGTCAGTGTAGGTTCACCCTTGGTAAAAAATGTACTGCTCTGGTGAGTGATGTTGATGAGGCTGTGCATGTGTGGAGACAGTGGGTATGTGGGAAATCTCTGTACCTCCCTCTCAGTTTTGTTACAAGCCTAAAACTGCTCTGAAAAATAAAGTCTGCTAGGGGCTTCCCTGGTGGCGCAGTGCTTGAGAATCCGCCTGCCAATGCAGGGGACACGCGTTCAAGCCCTGGTCCGGGAAGATCCCACGTGCTGCGGAGCAACTAAGCCCGTGCACCACAACTACTGAGCTCACGTGACACAACTACTGAAGCCCATGTGCCTAGAGCCTGTGCTCCGCAACAAGAGAAGCCACCGCGATGAGTAGCCCCTGCTCGTCGCAACTAGAGAAAGCCCGCACGCAGCAACGAAGACCCAAAGCAGCCAAAAATAAATAAATACATAAATTTATTTAAAAAAAATAAAAATAAATAAAATAAAGTCTTCTAAAAATGCAATTTTCAGACCTTAATGTAATTCAGATATGAAGTTCGCACTCATGTACTTAAATATTAATTATTGAAATAATGGCATGGAAGAATTTTATTTTTGTTGTTATTTTTAATAATAGTCATAACCTAAAATATTTACCACACCCATCCTTGGTGCTAAAAGAAATTTTCATGGATTCTTTATTAATCCTGATGCACTTAGAAGTCAGACGAGATCACATATGATTTGAGATTCAAATGGTGCAATCATACAACAGTCTAGCTCTCTACAGTTTTTCTTCCTTGATTCATTACATTTCAGTGAAGAAATGGGCTGTAAAATACTGACACAACAGGGAGGGTGCCTATACCATTGTGTATGTTTAATATTAACAAAAACTCTCATGTCATGAAATGAAAATATGCTAAAACAATGATAAACATGAGCTCTCCTTAGGTCTTGTGAAATAATCTAAATACACAAACAAATGGAGACACTAAATTCCGTAATGCCTTAGCCAGTTTCAGCAGTGGGACAGGTTATTCAGATAGTCTTCCTTCCAGTTGGCCAAAGTCCACTGTGATAGACATTATAATGGATTATAGGATCTCCAAATAGTTTTATAGCAATTAAATTTTATCATAATATTTATATTGCCAGAAATCGTATATCAAGTTTACAGGATGTGGAAATGAAATGGAGCGGATACCCTAGCTTGTGTAATTATCTAAGAAGTTAATAGAGATACTCTGAAAACTTGTGAGAGCACAAGGATTCTTCCTTTCTCCTTCTTTATGTTCCTTAGGCATGGCACGTTCCATGTGGGTGAGTACCAGGGACCGTGCTCAGCGCTTTGCGGGCATCATCGCTTTCAAGGTGGTGAGGAGGCCAACACGTGGGCTAAGAACGTGGATGTTGGACTAGGATTAAATCCTCCCTCTGCTAATTACTGTCTGTGCTCCATTAGGCAAATTACCTAATTTCTGTGGATCTCAGTTTCCCCATCTGTAAAATGGGGACAATAACTGTGTCTGCCTCATAGGGTTCTTGTGAGGATTAACTGAGATAAGTATGACTTGAGAGAGAGTCAGTTGTGTTTAACCTTCTCTTGGTGGAAGTGATTAGTATTTCTGAGGTTTTTGGTGGCAACAAAAAATAAAGGGAGGTGGTAACTTGATGGCAGGACAAAATGACAATGCCAGTGGTACACAATAAGGTGCTTTTTCTATGAAAAAGTGCTTTTATGAACTGGGACTAGAGAAATGATTTATTATTTAAGTTATAGAATTATATAATTATCATAAAATTTAGGGAGAAAATCACTAGGGCCCAAAACACAAATCTGCTATAGAGAACACTACTTAATATAGCATGTACTGTTTGGAATTTTACCTGGTCACTAATTCACTGATCAAGACTCTTATGTGGTACGGAGGTCCTAGTGTTTATTCATACTGCCAGAGATTAAATCCTGTATCATTATAAGGAGGACTATTAACTCCAAGTTAGTTCCAATAGATGCCACCATCTACTGTTTTGAAGGATCAGAGAAAGATGAAATTATTAGCATATAGTTCATCCTCAGTGGAAGTTAGGAAAGGTGAAAGATCAGCATTTGGTATAGAGATTTGGACAAGCGTATACAATCAGAAAGTGTTTGTACATTGAACTCTCAGAAAAAAAGCACATATGTCCTAGATTAAAGAATTGTGTGGCAGAAATCTCTTTTGCCATTTGCTTTTTAACAAGAAGACACTGTAAATTTTTTAAATATAAAAATATATTACAAAAGTATATTGCAGGTACACTGTAGGAATTTTTTAAGATACATACAGTAAAAAGAGAAAATTAAACTTATCCTTTGTGTCTTAATCTTAGTTCTGATTATTTTCACCCTTATTTAGGCTCAACATAGAATTATGTGGTAATTCTCTCATAAAATTGACATTTTACATTCAATATACTACAAACTTCCTGTATCATTATACATTCTCCTAGAACCATATCATAGTTACATTTTATTACTTTTTTTTTTTTTTTTTTTTGTGGTATGCGGGCCTCTCACTGCTGCGGCCTCTCCCGCTGCGGAGCACAGGCTCCGGATGTGCAGGCCCAGCAGCCAGGGCCCACGGGCCCAGCCTCTCTGTGGCACGTGGGATCCCCCCGGACCAGGGCACGAACCCACGTCCCCTGCATCAGCAGGCGGACTCCCAACCACTGCGCCACTAGGGAAGCCCTATTACTTTTTTATAAAACACTTTGCTTCATTGATTCAATCCCTAAATTATTTACATTGAGTGAGTTCTCTTTTATTTCAAATATTTCACCACTAGAAACAAACACCTGAAGCTAAATCTTTATACTAATTTATCACTGTTCATTTTTCATAAATTTCTGCAAGTTAAATTGATAAGTTAAAGGGGATGTAGATTTCCTCGACTTATGCTATACGGTGTTATACATACAACTATTTAATTATAAATAGCTCATAATTTGATAACTCATTTTCCCATTAGTACTACCATTAATGTTTTGTGTATAAGTTTTGGCTGGCATAGAATATTCACAGGGGAAAAAATTGCTCATTAACTTTTCAGCACCATAGTGTGGTATACTCTGAAGGGCAAAAGGGCTCAGTAATGCGATGCTCAAAATTACTGTGGGAAGATACAAGAGAAAATCCAGTGTGAAAGCCTCACATGATATTGCTCTACAAAATCGAATACCTGGATGCTTATACATAAAAGCAAGGGTTGGAACAAATAACACTCTCCACATAATTAATTCCCCCGCAAAGCATACTTTTCTCAGTAGCTAAGGAAATAATTCAGAGACCCCCCCAAAAGTCTGCATAATGTTCTTTTCTCCACTTCCAGGCACAATTTTACTGTCTAGATGAGCTGAGTTAGGTGGAGCTTAGAATCCATATTCAGGAATTGACTATCTAAGAATACTTGGAAGCGTGCACGTGAAAGCGTGCCCTTGGGGTGCTTGGGGGATAGGAGAGAGAGCAGGATGGCCACACGATGCATGTTGTGTACATCGTGTATTGTGAGGAATGAGGGGATTGTAAACAGACTTTGAAGAGTATCGTTTATTTTGGCAGAAAGATTGCTAACAAAAAAGGTCACAATTTCATGAACTTATATGACCATGGGAAGGCATTACATTTAACTACCTGGTGTCTGAGTTTTTGAGCACAAGTACGCACCCATCCTAGTTTAGAAATAAATTGATAATGTGTGGGCTGAGGTTTTGATAGACCCCATCTCTTGGGGTTAAAAATCATCTGCTCCCAGCAAAATTCAATTTTCTTTTTTTTGTTTTGCAAGTGAAGGACAGAGCAGGAGGAAAAGGGAAGGGAGACCAGCTTTAAATGACTTATAAAAAGGACTCAGAAAAAAAAAACTTTCTGGACATCAAAAAGCTCTTGCAAAACAGGCTTTTAATGATTTAAGTGTAAATGAATCAAAAACATATGGATAACATTTTCTTTTAAAATACTCCTGGGTTTAAAAAATTAAGGGGAAAAGTAAATGGAAGAGAATGTTTTAGATTTGGTGGAGCAGAAAAACATTTCAGAAAATAGCTTGAGGAGTTGGGAGACACCCAGTAGAATTTGGGTTGCTGCTTGAGCTCACTGGAGGAAGGGCATTAAGATGACTTTAGACCCTATATCCTGGAGCCCTGCTCAGCAGCTACCTGCACTTAAGAGGCATGACAAATTCAACCCCCTTCCTCATTAGGTGCCTTGACATTGAATCTAGGGGAGCAGGTTGGGAGGCTGATACCGAGAGAATATACATTGCATTTTCAGGCCCTCAGCTATCTGGAAATCCAACATCCAACTGCAAAATACTACCAGGGGTGGAAGTAGATGCAATGGAAGCCACCTGGGGAGGAGTGAAGCATATGTGAGGTCCTGCTCACAAGACATCACAAAATTGTAATGTATTTAAAGTGTATGACATGATGATTTGATATACGCATATATTGTGAAATGATTCCCACGATCAAGATAATTAACACATCCATTACCTCACATACTTTTTTTTTTTTTTGGTGAGAACACTTAAGATCCACTGTCCTAGCAAATTTCAAGTATACAGTATCGGATTATTAATTACAGTCATCACACTGTACATAGATCCTCAAACTTATTTCTCTTAGAGCTGAAAATTTATACCCTTCATCAACCTCTTCCGTTTCCCCTAGACCCTGGCAACCACCTCATACTCTCTGTTCTATGAGTTCAGCTTTTTAAAATTCCACATATAAGTGAGATCATACAGTATCTGTCTTTCTCCGCCTGGCTTATTTTACATAGCATAATGTCCTCAAGTTCATCCATGTTGTCACAAATGGCAGGATGTCCTTCTATTTTGAGGTTGAATAATTTTCCTTTGTTTATATATACCATGTTTTCTTTATCTATTCATCTACCAACAGACCCTTAGGTTGTTTCCATATCTTGGCTATTGTGATTAATGCTACAATGAATATGGCAGTACAGATTTCTAGGGAATAGGGATTTCCTTTCATCTGGATAAGTGGGATTGCTGGATCCTATGGTACTTCTTGTAAGTTTTTAAGGAACTTCAATACTGTTCTCCATAGCGGCTGCACCAATTTACATTCCCACCAACAGTGTAGGAGGGTTTCCTTGTCTCCACATGCTTGCCAACATTTTTCATCTCTTGCTTTTTGATAACAGACGTCCAACAGATATGAGGTGATATGTTATTGTGGTTTTGCTTTGCATTTCTCTGGTGATTAGTGATGCTGAGCACCTTTTCATGTACCTATTGATAATTTATACATCTTATTTGGAAAAAATGTCTATTCAGGTCCTTTGCTCATTTTTTTAATCCAGTTATTTGGATTATGGAGTTCTAAGAGTTCCTTATGTATTGTGGATGGTAACCCCTTATCTGATACATGGTTTGCAAATATTTTCTCTCATTCTACAGATCGCCTTTTCATTTCGTTAATGGTTTCCTTTGCTGTGCAGAAAGTTTTCAGTTTAATGTAGTCCCAACTGTTTATTTTTGCTTTTGTTGACTTTGCTTTTAGTGTCAAATCCAAAACATCATGTTTAAGACCAATGTCGAGGACCTCTTCCCCTATGTTTTCTTTTAATAGTTTTATAGTTTCAGGCCTTACATTTAATACATTTTGAGTTGATTTTTGTGTATGGCATATGATAGGGGTCCAATTTCATTTTTTTTTCATATGGGGATATCCAGTTTTCCTAACACCATTTACTGAGTAGACTATCATTTCCCGATTGTGTATTATTAGCACCTTTGTTGAAATTAGTTGACCATATATGTGTGAGTTTATTTCTGGGCTCTCTATTCTTTTCCACTGATGTGTGTGTTTGTTTTTATGCAAATACCATACTTTTGGGATTACTACAGTTTGTAATATAGCTCGATATCAAAAATTGTAACACCTCTAGCATTTCTCTTCTTGGTCAAGATTGATTTATCTATTTGGGGTCTTTTGTGGTTCCATCCAAATTTTAGGATTATTTGTTTTGTGTCTGTGAAAAATGCCATTGGAATTTTGGTAGAGACTACACTGACTCTTGATTACTTTGGGCACTATGAACATTTTAACAATATTTATTCTTCCAATCCATGAAGATGGATTTTTTTTCATCAATTGTTTATAGTTTTCAGTATACAGATCTTTCACCTCCTTGAATAAATTTATTCCTAAATATTTTATTCTTTTTCATGCTATCGCAAATGGAATGACTTTCTTAATTTCTTTTTCAAATAGTTCATTCCTAGTGTTGTACACAACACTTTTTTATACGTTGATTTTGCATCCTACAACTTTACTGAATTAATTTTATCAGTTCTAACAGTTTTTTTCATGGGGTCTTTATGGTTTTCTGTATGTTATAATGTCACCTGCAAACAGAGACAGTTTTACTTCTTTTCTGATTTGGATGCCTTTTATTTCTTTTCCCTGCTTAATTGCTCTGGCTAGGACTTCCAGTACAAGTGTTGAGAGTGGACACTTTTGTCTTATTCTTGATCTTAGAGGAAAAGTTGAAAGCTTTTCATCACTAAGTATGATGTAAGCTGTGTTTGTCATATACAGCCTTTATTATGTTGAGGTACATTCCATCTATACCTAATTTCTTGAGAGTTTTTATCATAAAAATGTTTAGTTTTGTCAAATTGTTTTTCTGCATTTATGATATGATCATATGGTTTTTATCCTTTATTTTGCTAATGTGGTGCATCATATTTATTGAGTTGCAGATGTTGAACCATCCTTGCAGCCTTGGGATAAATCTCACTTGATCGTGGTGTATGATCCTTTTAGTGTGTGGTTGAATTCAGTTTGCTAGTATTCTGTTAAGGGTTTTTGCATGTATGCTCATTACGGATACTGGCCTGTAATTTTCTTTTCTTTTTGTGTTCTTGTCTGGCTTTGGTATCAGGGTAATATTCCCCTCATTAAATGAGTATGGAAGTGTTCCCTCCTCTTAATTTTTTGGAAGAGTTTGAAAAGAATTGGTATTAATTTTTCTTAAATGTTTGGTAGAATTCACCACTGAAACAATTTGGTCCTGGATTTTTCTTTGTTGGGAGGTTTTTGATTGCTGATTCAATTTCCTTACTCATTACTGGTCTGTTCAGATTTTCTATTTCCTCATAATTCAGTCTTGATAGGTTGTATGATTCAAGGAATTTATTTCTTTTCAGTCATCCAATTTGTTGGTGTATAATTTTTCATAGTAGCCTCTCATGATCCTTTGTATTTCTGCAGTATCAGCTGTGATGTCCCCTTCATTTCTGATTTTATTTATTTGAATCTTATCTCTTTCTTCCTTGGTTAGTCTTGCTAAATGTTTGTCACTTTTGTTTATTTTTTGATAAAACCAGCTCAGTTTTATTGACCTTTTCTATTGTCTCTATGCCATTTATTTTTGCTCCCTTTGTTATTCCCTTCTATTAACTTTGAGCTTAGTTTGTTCTTTTTATCTAGTTTCCTGAGATGTAAATTATTTATTTGAAATTTTAATTTTTTCTTAATGTAGGTATTTATTGCTATCCATTTCCCTCTTAGAACTTTTTTTTTCTTCATTCTGTAAACTTGGTATGTTGTATTTCAAGATGTATGTATATATTTTTTCCTATGGATTTCTTTTTTGACTCATTGGTTGTTTAGGGGCATGTTGTTTAATCTCACATATTTGTGAATTTTCCTTCTGTTATTGATTTCTAGTTTTATACCACTGTGGTCAGAAAAGATGCTTGGTATTATTTCAGTCTTCTAAAATTTGTTAAGACTTGCTTTGTGGCCTAACATGTGATCTATACTGGAGAATGTCCCATGCACACTTGAGAAGAATGTATTCTGCTACTGTCAGATGGACTGTTCTGTATTGATCTTTAAGTCCATTAGGTCTAAAGTATAGTTCAAGTTCAATATTTCCCTACTGATTTTTCATCTGGATAACCTATCCATTGTTGATAGTGGTTAATGAAGTCTGCTACTGTAACATACTGTTGTCTATTTCCTCTTTCAGATCTCCTAGTATTTGCTTAACATACACTTAGGTGCTTCAATGTTGGGTGCATAATTTCAAATGACCTATTTTTAGAGTTCACAGATTCCTTCTTCTGATTGATCAAGTCCGCTGTTAACAATGCTTGCTATTGCATTTTTCATTTCACTCATTGTATTCTTCAGCAACAGCATTTGCTGGAATTTTTATGATTTCTACCTCTGTTAAACTTCTCATTTTGTTCATGTAGTTCTTTTCTTGAATGTATTGAACTGTCTTCCTGTGTTTTCTTGTAGCTCACCAAGCTTCCTTAGAGCAACTATTTTGACTTTTTTCTGGGCAAAATGGCAGATCTTTTTTTGAGGTCAGTTACTGAAAAATTACTGTGTTCCTTTGGTGGTGTCATGTTTCCTTGATTTTTCATGTTCCTTGAAGTCCTGTGTTGTCATCTCTACATTTGAAGAAGCAGCCCACCTCCTCCATTCTTTACTGACTGGCTTTGGGAGAACAATATCTTCTGTCATCCCTGCTAAGACTTCTGAGGCTTTTCAGGCCTTTTCTATAGATGCGCCTACTCCACACTTCTTGTGCCCTCTTTGGGGGCAATTCTTAAGGTTTTGCGCTTTCTGTTCCCTCTGCAAAGCCAGGTTGAGTGCTGACATTCTTCCATTTCCTCTCTCTAGGGTGTTGCTGAGTGCTCACGCTTGTGTGCTTTCTCCCAGTCCTGCAGAGTCAGGCTGGCTTTCTGTGCGTGCCCACTAACTTGCCTGCAAAGGTTTACACTTGCCACTGCTGAGGGAGTGAACAGGGAGCCAACCATAGGAGGCACAGAGCAGTGGGCGTGCCTGTGGGCCACTGGGGGGATCTGCAGTCAAGGCATCCCCAGTGGCTTGTGGCAGGCTCCCGGATGGTGTCCGTGAAGGGGTTAGTAGGGTCCACATCTCTTGAATGTGTTCCAAGCCCTGGTTGCTATTCTCCCTGCCCCTTCCCACACCTGAGGCATGCAGCTCACCTCAGTACCCTGGATGGGGCAAGCAAGAGGTGGAACTCGGGCAGAATCCTGCCCAGCTGGGGAAACCAGGCACCCATTCACACACTCTTATATTCCCCCATGGGAGAAACTGCAGGCCAAGGTGGTCTCTTGGCACTGAGCTGTGCCACCTTTGGTGAGGGGGGATGGTAGAGTGAAACTGTTCCTCTTACCCTCTTCAAGGTGTCTAATCATGGATATTTTTGCTCCGTATGCTGAAACTTCTCTGCTGGACACTTGGACTTCCATAGTGGTACTCTTGGATGATTGTCAAAATCAGTGTTCTTTGGGGAGAAGATGTTTAAAAAAGAAAAAAAAAGAAGCTTGTATCTGCCATCTTGCTCAGTAATTTCTTCTTTATTTTCTTTCCACAGTGCACAAAACATCAACAGAGTTAAATGATCTCCAAAGTTTGAGAAATTAATAAATACTAGATATACATTGAAGTTTCTTTACTATCTTCACATAAAGTTAAAATCCAAAAGTCTAGAAGGTTGTGAAAGACAGCCAAAGGGGCTTTACTATCATCCCTGTATTACCTTTTCTATTGCTTCACAAAGGATTTGAGCCACAGTGACAAGGCATCCTCTTCAAGGGTTCAGGAACTCCTGCCCCTTTGGACAATCAGTCCTTCAAATGTGTGGTCCTTATTGATTAGTGAAAATTTCATCCACAGACTTTGATCATCTATGAAAAGGAATCTCCTTCTGAAGTTTTAGTTTAATAAAACCATCTTTTCTTACTAAAGGGAGATGTGCACATTTGGTGTAGTCTGTAGACTTATTGGTCATGTATTTTCATGATTAGGAGGACGAGGGAATAAGCAAATCCACTTTAGAATCAGTCTTTAGCTCACATAGTTTATTACCTGAAAATTCAGCACTTACCACCAGCATTACACAATGGCAATATCTAAATAATCAGCACAACTTTTTATTGATTCAGGAAACATCTTTGGTCCTTGGTGGGTTCAACTTGGTTGATTTAGTTTTAGCAATATTTATGGAAACACATGAAATATTAGGACTAGAATGCCTGTTTTCATTCCCAGGCACATCATAAATATTTGACGTTATTTTCCTGCCACGATACTGTTCTCTGTCTCATAGAGAACCTAGGATAGTGTATCTTTCTTTTCTCATTGACTGTTCAACCCTCCAGTATGCCTTCTTTCCTGATCCAACCCAGATGAAACGGTGACATCCAGAACTACTACTTTACTAACATGTTCAACCACACCCCTCCCCCAGCCCACGTTCCTTCAAGCTCCTCCCACTGCCTGTTACTCCTTCCAGGAAAAAAATCTCAGATCCACGTCTGATATCTTCTTTTCTATTCCTAAATGGCTGCATTCTGCTGAAGAGATTCACTTAATAGGGCACATTACCACCTCACCACATTCGTGACCTTCAGCTTCAGCTGGGCCACTTTCAACTTTGTTCATCAATCTTTGAATTTGGTCTGAGTTGGCTCCCATTCTTGTCCCAGTTTTTCTTTGACCCACAGCCTGTCTCTGGATATACGATCTTACTTTATGTCATCAGGTGTGAACCACCTCAACCTCCTGCCCCTCCTCGCCTCATAGAAATTCATGCTCCTCTGTCCCTTCCCTACCTCTTTGTCTCCATGGTCAGAGAATAAATGCCCTGTCTCTTGTTCAATGCCAACATCTTCAGTGTTGCCCTTGATCCCATCTGTTTTGCTTCAAGACCATGATTAATCAAATACAATATTTACTGTTTAATCGTCAACGAACCCTTCTGTCTTGGCTTCTTTCCCTTGGGCTAAATAAATGTTTAAATCTTTGCACACTTGAAAAACAAAACAACCACAGCAGAAAAAACCTCCCTGGGCTCATGTGTCCTCTGTGAGTAGTCCCTCTCACATCCTTCTCTGCATGGTGAAACTTCTTGTAAAAGTCATGGCAAGACTCTCCACTCACTGCTTTCATCCTTTTCACTTCACAACCCCTCAAACTGTTTCAGCCTCCAGCCCTTACTATCTTTGGAAATTTCACCAAAGACCTTCTTCTTTCTAAGCACAGTGATACCACATCAGTGCTTTTCGGGCAGGGTTTCCCTGGCCACCTTTGATACTGTGGAACATTCATTCCATGTGGAATCACTTGCCCGTGTTGACTGTCCTCACTGGTCCTCAGTGACTGTTCCCTCTCTGTCCCATTCTTAGGACCGTCTTGCTTCACTATGTAGCTGATTGGTCACTACTTTCTCTAGATTTTCTATTTTCCACTAGATTTTCTCTAGTTTTCATTGTACCACCATTCATTTGGAGTTTACTATTATCTGTTTGCCAGCAACATCCAATTCAATTTTTGCAGATCCATCCCAAACTTTATGGTCACAAATCCATACTATTGCTTACTTTTCTACCTCTTCTCATGCTATTCTCCTTTCTCTTATTCAACTTTTAATCATCCTTAAGTTTGGGATCATGCATCTTCACTTCCAGGAAGCTTTCCGTAAAACACCAGGTGGCCAGTGACCCTCTTTCATGCTCCTTGGCTCCAAAGGTGTATTTCGCTCACAGCTATCCCCACATCACAGGGAAATCATTTGCTCTTGTGTTCCCTAGTCTCATTATTCTGCATGCTCTTGAAGGATACATATCCTGAGCTTGGTATCTAGTAGGTATTTAACGGCTTTTTGAGAAAATATCTGTTTATTTTCTTAATTGATAGGATCTGTGTCACATACAATTTTTTTAACATCTTTATTGGAGTATAATTGCTTTACAATGGTGTGTTAGTTTCTGCTTTATAACAAAGTGAATCAGCTATACATATGTCCCCATATCTCCTCCTTCTTGCGTCTCCCTCCCACCCTCCCTATCCCACCCCTCTAGGTGGTCACAAAGCACCGAGCTGATCTCCCTGTGCTGTGCGGCTGCTTCCCACTAGCTATCTACTTTACATTTGGTAGTGTGTCACATACAATTTTTATGATCACAGAAAATTAAAATATGAAAGTAATAAATAGCTTAAAATTTGTCTTGTTGACTGTATTCTGTCTAAACTACATATATGTGACATATATAATACAGTTATATAATATATATTATAATCCATATTATATATTAATTATATGTGTGTATATACACACACAATTAACATGTAATATAGATTATACACTCTTTTACAAGTACTTCTCAATCTCAGAAAATGTGCTCTAATTTGGGGAACTATTTCCTTTTGTTGATTTTCTTTTTCCCCTTTCCTCTTCCAAAATGCTTTTTCCTCAGAGAATCCTTCCATGACCTCACATGGTCCCAGCATATTCATTTTCTAATCCTTACCCTAACCTTACTTTTGAATTTATACATTTAATGCTATGCACTTATCTATATTACAGTTATCCTCTTATGTAGATGTCTACATAGTTTTATGAATATCTGAACTTATAAATATTTTTAAGTGATTGGTTTTGGGTTTGACTCTTCCCAACCTCGTGAAGAAGGTAAGTATTTATCTATCTTGTTCTTCACCCTATCAGTATGCCTGGCACATAAAAGGACTTAATAACTATTTACTGACTTCATCAAAATGAGTGAATGGGTGAAGGGAGGATAAGTTGGTTGGGGACCAAGATTATCCAGAGGTAAAACTGAAGCATACTGGAAGAAGGTCATAAAGTCACTGGGCTTGGAAATTAACCTTACTGTAAAAAAGTAAAACAAAACACTTCCACACAGATGTGCTCCTGGGTCAGCAAAGAGCTTAAGTAGGCTCTGAGTTGTTTATAAGAAACAGAGCCAAAATGAATCCAACCTTTATTTGCAGTTTTCAGACTTTCTCTTTTTTTATTTGCAAAAATGTTCCCATTGCTCGTGTTTGCCCCTAAATGGTGTCTAAAACAAGAAGAAAGAAAGCCGTGCACACACCAGTGGCATGGAAACTCAGGAGGGCTGTTACTCACGGTGCATCTCCCAAAGATTTGGCCCCTTCCTCTTTTTGCCAACCGTATACCCTGCACTTTGCTGCATGATGCGAAAGAGCTGAACCTTAACAGTCCAACCTGGGCAGGGCAGAAGTTTCATGGGGGAGTCATACAAGAGAAGACACAGGCCAAAGCTACTTTGAGGAAGGTTTCAAAGCCAGGCTAAGACGTATAGATTTTATCTGTCAAGAGGCGATTTTTTTAATGTTAGAATTATACTTAAATCTGTATTTTGGGAAATATTGCTGTGATTCTAATTGTAAATTGAAGTTTTTTCAGAGATTAAGGAAGAATATACTTGTTAGGAGACTGTAGCTCTAATCCTGGTTTTATGCAATAAAAAGTTGAATTACTCCATTTTTCTCTATCATGTTACAATGGATTATAAAAAAAAAAAAATAAATATAGTTTAATAGAAGAAGAGGACTAATCAGAATCAGGGGACAGTGATAGAAATATCACATGGGTAATGAAAGATACAGTAATTAGGCATAAATGTAATTTCTACAACGTAATTATAATTAAGCTGTAAATCTGCCTTGGAGCTTCCCAGAAGCCAAAGCAAAAGAGGAAACATAATCACTTATATAATTTACACTGTACATGTAATAATAAAAGCTAATATTTGTGTTCTAACTTTGTGCTGGACCCTTTATATGTATTTCTTTACATATAACCATTTCTACATATACTTGAAGATCTCACTTCCTTGAGAGAACTCTATTAACTAAATCAGCTGATAAAAAGATCTTCTGCAATGAGGAAGTGAAAATTTATGCTGAAAAGCATCTCCTTTTTTTTCTTTAGAGAATAATCAACCTAAATTAAACTTTTAAATTCTTGATTTAAGGCAGCCAGCCTGTTTCAACAAAGTTGCCAAATATTCTTAACCAAAAGGAAGCATTGCAAGATATGACAAACAGGAAAGCTAAACAAAAGTCAACAGTGTTGCAAATCATACATTTATGGGAGGAAACGCTCCAGCCCTGCCGCCAAGCCTGGAACTGAAACCTACAAGGCAGACCACACTAACATCCACAGGGCGGTGGGCTGTGCAAAGCTCAGAAGGAGGCCCCCCCCACCCACCCACCGCAGAACTCAGGCCGGAAGTGCAAGCAGCTGATGAGCAGGGTAGCCTGTGGTGCAGGCCTTCAGGAAGCCAGTGAGAAGTCTAGCCTCTAGCTGTGTCGTCAGAGGCTAACAAAACTTAGAGAAGACTGGACATGCATTGGACGTGAAACTCAAATTACACACTGTTCCATTCCAAATCTGACCCCTGGAAGTTAGCTATAAGGTAACCACATCCTCAACATCTTTGGAACAAATCAGTGGGGATTTTCCCTAGCTTCTTTAAATAGTACATCTCCGTGTACATGTTAATGACCCTTGTTCCAGTAGTAAAACGGAGCCTATCCAGGGGGTCACCAGTTCAGATGCCTAAGAGGTCAAACAAGTAACAAAAATGAAGTGCATACTGCAACTTAGGAATGTGGGCCCAGTAACATGGGAGCTTTCTATTTTTAAAAAAGAAATTGAAAATCCAGACTTTTCAATGAAATCTCCCAATTTGTAATCATTAGTAACTAATTCAAATATGTTTAATACTTTACACAGTCGGGCCAATGCAATTCTCTGAACTAAAACCTTCAATTTAACACTTTCATAGGAAGGTAACCTCCATGAATTAAATTCTCTTAATAGAGCTTTTAATAAAGGTCGGCAGCAAATCAGTGAGAGTAAGACTGTCTGGTAAAGATTTCAGTCTCTTGTTCCCGATTCATGACAGGTACATGATCACTTGAGCTGACAACAGATGTGACATCCTTTTGTGAAAATTGAAGTGGCACCAGGACTTACCTAAACCACAATGGGCCATCTTCAAATGAAGCTGAGCTAAGACAGTATCTGTCAATCAGGGTAGGGTTTTCTTTCCGCCAATGCTGGGTTTCCCAACAGTTGAATAAATGGATATGTCTAGAAGAGAACAAGAACCATGCTCAGTGTCATGCAATAGGGGATTTTCATAGGAAGCGGACCTTAAATAACTGTGGGAGGAGTTGGGGAAAGAAGATACAGAGAGGCCATTGGGACATCGCTGGAAGCACTGGCCTGGGGAGATAATATGGATCTTACAGGGCAATCTGAGAAGCGAAGGACATTCCTTTAGAAAGAGACCGCTCGCTGAAAGATCTAGGGAGCTCTGATCTCTGTGTGACTCCCACCTCTGTGGGTCAGCAGGCAAGAATCAAACAGGGCCTGGGCCTCTGTGGGCCGGGTCTGAAGTCTGGAGGAAACTCTGTCCATGGTGGGGAGGGGCACAAGGTCCGGCAGGACCCCTGGGCCCCTCTGCGTATCTCATCTAACCATGAAAATTCCTCAGAGTACAATGGCTCCTGCTTCACCCCCTGCCTCCCAAATTTCACACAAGCTTCTCTTCTGGCCACGCTAGCCCAGGACAATAAAGAGAAGGGGATTTGGGCAAGCGTAATGCTTAGCTCGACCAGATCGACAACAGCACAAACCAGCACAGTGAGGGTGGAGACCTCCATTTCCACAAAATAGGCCACGATAATTTTAGCTGGAATACTCCCAAATCCATCTGACTCTATGTTACAGGGAAAGTCTGTTGGAAAAAAAATTGGGGGTGGCTAGGCAGTTAGAGAGCCTTGCATTTGAATCTTGATCATTTGCTTGCTTTATGGCCTTAGGAAAGATACGCAACCTCTTTTTTTTTTTGCGGTACGCAGGCCTCTCACTGCTGTGGCCTCTCCCGTTGCGGAGCACAGGCTCCAAAGGCGCAGGCTCAGCGGCCATGGCTCACGGGCCCAGCCGCTCCGCGCCACGTGGGATCCTCCCAGACCGGGGTACAAACCCGCGTCCCCTGCATCGGCAGGCGGACTCTCAGCCACTGCGCCACCAGAGAAGCCCCGCAATCTCTTTTGACTCACAGTTTCTCCATCAAGAAAGTCGGGCTCATAATACCAACAATAAAGTTTTGTCTTAAGGATTAGACAAAGTTTGGGACAGTACAAAGTGTGATCTGCGGGAACAAAGACTACGTTTAGATTAGTAATCATTGCAGCCTCTAGGATCAAACAAGGTGTCTGATACCAAGTAAGCAAGCAAAGCGTGTAGGCCACTGTTATTGCTTATAATAAGAAGAGGGACTCTTGAACACACAGGAAAGTTTAAGAGGATGGATGGGTTGCAGTTTTCCTGATCTTTTTAGAGGTTGATGAAAATGAATTCTCTCAAAGGTTTGTTGTGTGCTAGGACACATTTAGTATGAATTAATTTTTATTCTTAGAGTTAAAAAGACTGGGAAAGTGGGCAGTATAACAGATTCTATACATAAGCATTCTTTCATTCTTTGTCCGAAAAGCATACTATCATGTAATCTCCCTCAGGTCCAGCATCAGCTTCATCAGTATTTAGCATCCCATCTCTGGGCAGAATCCAGCCTACATCCAGCAAGGAGAAGACAAATACACTGACCACACACACTGCATCTTTCTCCTTGAACACATGCACACGCTGGCCTTTGGTGAGAGGCAGGGCATGAATAGGAAAAAACAGAGATGCATTCCAACAAGACATTAGCTAAACAAAAGTCAAGTCCACCAGGCAAAGCCCTCAGGAAATTGGTTAACATATTTTTCCGCCATTCAACAAAAGATAGCAGGCACTTGTCTCAATATCTCCTTTCATCCGTGAAAGCTTTAAAATTGATTCATGGTTTCATAGCTACAACAAAGTACCTTGGATAGATTAAAATCAAGGCTTTTTTTTTTTTAATTTGGATATCAACAGCAAGAATCCCACCCAGGTCTTGCTAAAAAACAACTTTGGCTGATGTTATGAAATGCGTCCGCAAGCTCTTCTTTAGCCAAATGAGAAGTCGTCTGGAAAGGATTCATCCTTTTAGTGTACACAGAAGATCTTCTTCTTGGATCTATAAACTAAGTCTTTAAATTCCACTGTAATTACTCCAAAGACATAAATAGAGCCGATACTATTTCTGGCATCCCAGCTGGCCCTTTAGACAAGGTACACAGCATTTTCAAATAAAGCTTCCACGAAGTGTGTAGGTATTCTAGCAACAGACAGACGCCTGGAAATTCTAAAACGTAGTGTCTAAAAGAATGGCTTCCAAAAATGCTAGTGTGTAGGACAGGTCCCTTTCTTCGTTTTAATTTTTGTACCAGTTGTTAGCATTGAGTTTCTTAGTAAGGGCCGAAACCTACTCTGTTTTCAACCACTAACTTGGCTCTCTTTGGAGGTTCTGTATACTGAAACAATTCATTAAAATACTCATACATAAAGTTTTATTAACAGGATATGTTATCGCTCCCAGACTCATGCTGTAGTTATTAACCAGTGCAATTGAAAAGATTCATTTCAAAAGCCAGAATCTCACAAAACTATCTTAGCATTAGTGTCGATGAATGCCAACATCATATCCACTCTCAACGTGAACACCACCCGTATCTGGAGTCCTTTGTGGACTTGGACAGGAACATTTTACCCTTGCTCTTCGTGAACACCCTGGGCTTGCTGTTATGAGCAGACTTCTCAACTCCCAAGGCATACCAGGCCTTTTCTCTTCATTGTTGCTGATCACATTCGCTTGCCCTTGGAAACTCACCAAAATCTGAATTTGCATTACCGACTCTACTGCTACCAAACAACGACAACAACTGGATTAATTTCCAGAACATACGGTTGCTTTACATTTTTGATTGAATAAAAAAAGACTTGAGAATCAGCACTTTGTTTCTACTTTATTATTTACCTGTCCCTTTGTTTCTTTATCTATAAAATAACAGGTCAGGGAAGCTGTCGTGTCAATCTCTAACTTGGAAGGCAGAGACTCTGGATGGAAACACTGTTAGTCATTCGTGCCTCTAGGCCCAATATAGCTTTGTACCTTCTGGCCCACTTGTGGGAGGGAGGGGTCAAGTGACTAGTTTTGACTAATGAGTCATGAGCATAAATGACATGTGTCCCTTCTCTCCTACAGTTTATTGCCATTAGAGACCTTCTGGAGCGTTCTTTCCCTCTGCTATGGTGGCAAGTAGTGTTCCAGACAGCTGCTCCACCAGTTTGGAGCAGCCTGGAGTGAGAATGACAAGGATGAAGAGAGGGCCCTCAAGGAACACAGAGTGTGAACAAGAATTAAGACCTTGGCTGTAAGCTACGGAGCATTTGGAGTTTGATACCATAGTTCTGCCTGGTCTTACCCCGACCAATATCATTCATTATCCACCCAGATCTTCCCAAGTGAACCTTCCTTGAGGAGAGGTTCAGTCATCAGCTACTATCTTCAATTAACAAGGACGACGCTCTTCATCCTTTACATGCACCGGATGAAAATTCATTTTGAGCGATGACTACAAACGTTCACTGCCTTTCCACATCCTCTCCTTAGGTCCTTTGTGAGTAAGGATGCTTTTGTGTACAACACCCGAGCACAAGGCAAACCTGTAGTTTCAGAATGCCATGATGTGAGCTTGTCCACTGACGGGTTCAGTCCATCCACAGTTAGGGTCACATCCTGCCATACTGATTAAAAGAAGAGGCTTCGAAGTTACCCAGACCTGCTTCAAATCAGAGCTCTCAGTATCTTCCCTAATTTATTAATACTTAACTTTTATGCATCCCAACAACCTCTTTTATAAAAAGGAAATACCATATTTTAGTGTCTGGCACACAGGGTGGATTGTGATTTTCGACTCTTCCACAGTCACTGGCTATACTTGCTCATAAAGGAAGCCCACACAGAAAAGGAGGCACGCTGTGGCAGACAGACCCTAAGGCGCCCCTCCCATTGTCCCCACCTCTTGGTGTTTAACTTTGTTTAATTCCTTCCTCTTGAGTGGAGGTGGGACCTGCAACTGCCTTCTATCCAATAAAATATAGCCAAGGTGATGGGATAACACTGCCATGGTTAAGTTCTGTTCCATAAGAATCTGTCTGAACAGACTGGAGCCAGAGACTTCCCTGTGGGCTTGATGAAGGGAGAGGCTGGGCTGGAGAAACCCAGGTACAACGGAGTGCAAGAGGCCGCTAGGAACTGCAGTGGCTACTGGGAGTTTGGGGCAGCCTTTAGCCAGCAACCCTCAAAAAGCCCGGGCCCTCAAACCTCCAACCACGAGGAAATTAGAGATTGAGTGAGAATTCTTCCCCAGTTGAGCTTCCAGAAGAGAATGCAATGTAGTCCATGTCTTGGTTGCAAGCTCGTGAGGCCTAAGCGATGGACCCAGCTGAGCCTCGGCCACACTACTGACCCATGTACGTTCTGAGATAATAAACCCACATTGTTTTGAATTCTTAAGTATGTTGTAATTTGTTATTTCTGCGTAACAAATGCCCATGCCAAACTGGAAAATTTGGCTATTTTATCATGTAAAGAAGGCCATTTGAATCCTTATTTAAAAGATCAGATATTAAATTCTCTTCCTTCCCAAATCAAATATTTGAGATTTCAGGATTCTCATCTACAATCATATGGTCATACAAGAAGATGGCCCTTTGAACTTACTTTGGGTATTACTTATCAGGTTTTTGTTCACCAGTTTATTGATACTTGATCAAGTAATAAAACTAATTCTTCTGAAAATACCTCTGCAACGAAATTTTATAATAAAAATCCTTTGTTATGAAAAGAACTTGAGAACATTTTCTGCTAAGAAGGGAAGTAAACAGTCATTTATTCACTGGCCCAGTCCTGTTTATCATTAAAGTAAGTCAGAAGGAGAAAGACAAATACCGTATGCTAACAAATATATATGGAATTTAAGAAAAAAAAAATGTCATGAAGAACCTAGACAGGAATAAAGACGCAGACCTACTAGAGAATGGACTTGAGGCTCTGGGGAGGGGGAAGGGTAAGCTGGGACGACGTGAGAGAGTGGCAC
Source organism: Neophocaena asiaeorientalis asiaeorientalis (assembly GCF_003031525.2). Taxonomy (NCBI): domain Eukaryota; kingdom Metazoa; phylum Chordata; class Mammalia; order Artiodactyla; family Phocoenidae; genus Neophocaena; species Neophocaena asiaeorientalis. The sequence continues at coordinate 1,303,926 of NW_020175837.1, read as the reverse complement.
GGACATATATACACTACCAAACGTAAAATAGATAGCTAGTGGGAAGCAGCCGCATAGCACAGGGAGATCAGCTCGGTGCTTTGGGGTGGGATAGGGAGGGTGGGAGGGAGGGAGATGCAAGAGGGAAGAGATATGGGAACATAATGTATAACTGATTCACTTTGTTATAAAGCAGAAACTAACACACCATTGTAAAGCAATTATACCCCAATAAAAAAAAAAAAGTTTAACGTCATTTACTTTTGAAAGCACTTTCCATGTTTCTCCCAGAATGAACTGACTCTTTCCTTTGGATTCCCAGAACAGCTTAATTATAAAACATCTTACCCTGTGTTACAATTGCCTATTCCTAAAAGCTATCTCTATCACTGGTCCAGGAGTTGGCAAACTACAGCTCATGGGCCAAATCCTCCCTGCTGCCTGTTTCTGTAAATAAAGTTTTATTGGAACAAGCCATGCCTGTTAGCTTGTACGTTATGCTATGCTTGTTTTCTTGGTACAACACAGTACTGAGTGATTGCAACAGAGAGCTTATGGATCACAAGTCTAAACTATTTACTACCTGGTCTGTTACAGAAAAAGTTTGCTGACCTCCACGTTAGACCGTGAACTTCATGAGGTGACAGACTGATGGACTGTATCTTGTCGATCTCTGTAGCCTCAGAACCTAGCCCATTGCAGACCCGAAATTTGTAACTGAGTGTATACAAAGATGCATCAAACACTGAAATTCAAGCCAAAATTAGCATTAATCTTCTCTCTAAGTTAGACCTTTCCTAGAGAGGTCCTAGGTTTTTGTTAAGACTGTCATGAAGAAACAGTCTATCCTCATACTTTGTACTCCCCTGAAAGCTGAAAACAGAATGAACAGAGTTGGCTATTAAGAGGACATTCCTACCCTTCATTAGAAGGCTGCATTTAGACCAAATTGCCATTTATTAAACAATTTTCACGTAAGTTACCAAAGCCCATGTGCCTTTCAGGGGGCAGTTACTCTGTTTTCAGATTCACTTAGGACCAATTTCCAAAATACTGCTAGTGTATTTGAGGTCCAAGAAACCTTTTAATTTTCATTTGTAAACCTTTTTTGATGTTGCTCTCTTGTCAAAAACAGGAAGCCGTTATTTTCCAGCAGTAAACAAGTTCAAAATCAAGTTAGCCACTCAACTCCCCAAATCAAGACTGTGTTTTGTGTATATGAAAAAATCAACTTTCTAATCTTCATCGACTGTATCAAAATTCTCAAGGGAAAGCCAAGAGCCTTAAATTTTTGTGGGAATCAAAGAATGTGAAGATCTGTCGCCCCCGCCCTGCCCCCCCAGATATGGTTCTTCTCCAAACCTAGGGAAACCTTTCAAATCTCTTGTGATTCACTCCTTCACTATTCCTGCCCCCTGAGGTTAGTCTGAATGCTTTTTCCTTTATTCACCCACCCACAATCTCTCTAACTCCCATATGGGATGTATACAGTAACGCTAACCACCAAGAACAAAGCAGAACAAGATGTTTGCCATGGATATCAAGTCTCAAAAGAGACAATTAAATTGATGCAAATCATCATTGCTTCCTGAATCAGCGTAGACTGCTGTATTTCAGAATGCCAAGGAAATTACTATACAGCGTTACCTAAAGGTTTTGTAAATAAATGTATTAAACTCATAAGAGAAGCTTAAAATGAGCAGGAAAGTGTTTCCCGGTTTCATCATGATGTTTAGAAAACTTTTCCAACTCACCTGATGAATGCCTCAAGGATAAAGGGACTTGGATCTTCCACTGGGGTCAGCAAGCAAGGATTCTGACCCTTTCCTGGCCCTTGACTCTGTGCCCTGGGATCTGCCTCACATGCTCAGCACCACTGTCACCTTCTAGTCACCTATTCATCCCCAGCTGGAAAGATTTTCCCCTATACCGCAGCCAACTGAGAAAAAAAATAGAATCGCTACATAAGGAGCTTTGTCTGTATTTGCCTACATACTTATGTATGTCCTTTTATTTATTTATTTATTTTTTTGCGGTACGCAGGCCTCTCACTGTTGTGGCCTCTCCCGTTGCGGAGCACAGGCTCCAGACGCGCAGGTTCAGCGGCTATGGCTCACGGGCCCAGCCGCTCCGCGGCACGTAGGATCTTCCCGGACCGGGGCACGAACCCGTGTCCCCTGCATCGGCAGGCGGACTCTCAACCACTGCGCCACCAGGGAAGCCCTGTCCTTTTATTTTAAAATAAGTTTTCCTACTTAATTTTGGGGGGATGTTAAAATATCTTTTATTTCATAAGATATGAATGTCAGAAATTATAATTTTTTTAATGTCCTTACTTGACAAAAGATAAAGTTGTCATTCTTGTATCAGTTCCCCCAATTTTTAAAACTGACCCATGATATGAATCCGCGCTTCCCCTTCACGGGGCGTGGGTTCGATTCCTGGTCAGGGAACTAAGATCTCGCACGCATGCGTGCAGCACGGCCAAAAAAAAAAAAGACAAAAAACAAAAACAAAAAAAAACGCCCACTGATCCATGATACCACAAAAGGTCTGAGGACTTAGAACACTGAAGAGTCACTGAAGTTGAGGGGAGGAAGGGGATGGTAGAGAGTATTCCTGGCTCACAGAGGTCAATTGACTTATTCAAGTTCACTCAGCTGGTTAGAGGTAGTGAATTATAATCCAGATCCCTCGCTCCTGGGCCAGGGAGCCTCTTATTAATGTTCCAGGCTGCTCCCTACTGAGCTACTGTGGCAGCCCCCTTAAAGAGTACAGTCAGACCTCAGCTGTCAAACTTTTTGCATCAGCCCTATCCCTTGTTCATTATCTATTTTATATCCTTAACCAATTTGCATATGTAGGCATCTCTGCAACTCTTTCAAAATCGTTTTGAAATGAATCGTACCTTGCTCTACAATTGTGTCGGCACATGAACTACTTCTGGGAGCAATCATCGTGTACGTGCAGCCACGGGAGCTGCAGAAAGAGAAGGTACCGGATGCTCAGAGAAGCCCACACATCAGTCTGGCAGGGGACAGGGTGGGGGCAGGTTGTTGAGGAGAAAGAGGATGGCCTCATAGACTAGAAGGTGAAGAATGGGCATCGTTATCAAAAGCAGAGGGAGGCTAGAGAAACAGGACCTCTTGAGAGGCCTGAATGTGTTCTGGCGTGACAGAATGTTGGGTAAAGACTTAAGGTGAGGAAAAAAAAAATGGCTTTTCAGGAAGAGCTTAGGAAGCTTCATGAGATCCAGTATTACCCAAAGGGAAGACCCCTGAATACAAAGGACCGGAATCCCATGAAACATCCTGGAAAAACAGAGGGGGACTGGAGAACAAGAAGGTTTGAAACACAGTTTATACTTACCATAAACACTACAGATATCCACAAGGAAAGCGGCTCAAGCCTTTGTATTTGTATTCTTAGCCCATGGCAGTTCTAATGTTAATATTCATTTTAGGTTCTTGAGAATATATAAAGATAGCTTTCGGAGGGCTAAGCAACTAACATAACAACTAGATATTTGTAAATACCATTTGTATTTTTAAACAGCAAATACCTGTGTATATATATATGTTTTTCTCATAAATGACCAAAGTACTGAAGTACTGTGGAGAGGCAGAAGGTACCTGGGCTGGCCCTACCTGTAAGATTCGAATTAGAATCTCTGGGGTTGTGTCACAAGTTTTGGAATTTTTCAAATAAGCTCCCCAGACAGACGCTTCCTGAATCTGGATGCACAGGTTTGAGGCCAGTGATCTATCTGACAGTGGCCAGAGATGGCACGCACTGAAAACTGGCCAGAGCCCTTTGCAGCCATGATGCACTCACCCCACTGGGCTTGACTGCATCTCCCTGGAAACCAGAACCTCAGCATACAAGTGACCCTCCCACCGCGAGATGCCCGAGTCTCTCAGACCTGAACTAGATGAAAAAGGAAGAACCACTAATTAGATAAGAAATAGACATTTTAGACATTTTTTTTAGATTCTGCATGTTAGTGATATCATATGATATTTGTCTTTCTCTGTATGACTTACTTCACTTCGTATGATCATCTCTAAAAAATGGTACAAATGAACTTATTTACAAAACGGAAACACTCACAGACTTAGAGAACGAACTTATGGTTACCAGGGTGAAAGGCTGGGGTTGGGGGAGGGATAGATTGGGAGGTTGGGATGGACATGTACACACTGCTACATGTAAAATAGATAACCAACAAGGACCTACTGTACAGCACAGGGAACTCAGCTCAATATTCTGTAATAACCTAAATGGGAAAAGAATTTGAAAAAGAATAGATACTTGAATGAGTACAACTGAATCACTTTGCTGTACACCTGTAACTAACACATCATTGTTAATCAACTAACTCCAATATAAAATAAAAATTTAAAAAATAGACATTTTAATACAGATGCACCATAATAAATATAACTTCTTAATGTCAGAATGATGACTGAAAATAACAAGGGGGGATCTGTTTGTGGTATCATCAAGGGACCAGGATGGGAGATTACGAGAGAGTGTGTTTGTCTGAAGGCAGAGATGGGAAAGAAATACAGCTGTTTCCTGATGGCATTCTACCAAGTGCAGCCTATATGGTAACCTAATTAGAGACCCAGTGGTCTATATGTATGCACCAAGGCCAACGTCACACCTTTTATTTATTGCTCTGACATTACAGTATATGTTAATATCCGGTGGGAGGTAACACAGACCTTGTTCTTTCACATAAAATTTTAAAATGAGCTTGTCAAACCCTCTCTCTCTATCCCCAATATCCTGCTAGAATTGTGCTTGGAATGTCGTTGAATTTATGGATTAATTTGGTGGTTTTCAATTGAATCTTTCCAATGTTAAGGTCTCCTATTCATAAATACTTACCTGGGTTTTCTTTTAGGTCTGCTAATAGACTAACGGAAACTTCTCCATAAGGACTTGAGTAAATCTTGGTACGTTAATTCCTAGACGTTCTGTAGATATTGGTCTCATTTCAAATGATACATGATCTTTTGCGATCTATTCTACTCAGCTGTGCTTATGTCTCTACCTCTCCTTTCCCTAGGCTGGGTGAGGTTATGCATCTGTGCCCATATTGCATGCTTTACAACCTCCAATATGGCCGTGATCTTTGTTAAGATATCTACTCACCCCACTGCACTGTGAACACTTTGAGGGCAGCAATGGTCTCTTACTCACTTTTGCGTCCTCAGCAACACACACAGATATACTTGCTTTTTAGCGCTTTTTGAACGTACATGAAAATACATGAAATCACCTTGCTGTACACCTGAAACTAACACAACATTGTAAACCAACTTTAATAAAAAAAAGAAAAGAAAATGAAGACACATAAGTCAAATATTTTTGTTTTATTTTTGCCTTCTTTTAGAAAGTCTCATGATTAGTTCTTCGTTCTTTTATATAATGAATGTCACTAAGGAATTTACTGAAAGTGCACCCACTGCTGGTTTGGAATTCTGTGAAAATTTGAGACACCGGGAATAAAGAGTATATCAATATGCAAAAAAAAATACATGAAACCATTATGTTATAGTGATATTGACTAAAACAGCTGGAAATGTGGCAAAGGAGGCACCCACTGTGACTGAAGGCTCCTATCAGCTACCGGCTTTATCTGCTAGGTAGGCAGTTCCGAGGGAGGCCTTAAAATCCAGCCCTACTTGTTTCTTTCTCCCTTTTTTCTGTTTTAAGGGTTCTATTAGCACAGTTACCTCTATCGTTGCCTGGGTCTCTGTCCTACTAGAATTGGGGAAAATGAATCAGTCATTCTCTCTTTCTCATGCTCCATCCCCACACCGCTGATAAATGACAAGGTGTTCTGGTTGCAGGGATAGGGCCCCAAGCTTCTTTATGACGGACAAATAAAAGGCATCTTGTGACAGAAATGGCCCAAAGTCTCTTCTAGTTCTAAGTATCCTTATATTTTCTAAGTATCTGTATCTTTTGCTTCTGTGATTTCCCTCCCTAGCTTAGTCTCTTAACTATCTAAATACAAGTAGAACTATTTCCCCACCATCAAATTCAAATAGAGAAATCAGGGTTACAGGAAGCCCTTGGTTAAAAAACCCATTTTGCAGATTTTAACTGATGTTGCTAATGGCACAGTCATCTGGTCATCTGTTTCTCATCACATCCTAGCCTTTGCACATCCTAACTTCAAATTTGATGATGGGTCAGGATTCTGCATGTAATTAACTGGGAACTTTTGGAGTGAGGTGTCAGGAAGCAAATGAGCAAAGGGAGACAGGAAAGGGCACAAAGCTGAAGAGGCCAAGCCTCTGATTTCATAAGCCCTGGCTTCAAGTGTCAGGTCTCCTAGGAATACTCCCAGCTGTCATAATTCTTAGGTCACCACCACCCTTTAGGGTGAACCAAACTGAGACCTTCAGTAAAAATATAAAAGAAAATTTAAAAAAAAAAAGAGAGAGAGACAAACAACAACAAAACAGGTCCTTGGGGACAACCAGCAGCGTCAAGAATAGAAGGGGATTGTCCCTGTCTACTGGCCACTCTCCACCAAAAGGAGCCTCCCATCAGAAGCCACTGCTTTTGATCCTTCCACCCCTGGTAGGGAAACATGCAAATAGAAAAGAATTCAGAAATCTGGAAATGTTTTAGTTATCACAGGTTTTAGTAACTTTTCAAAGAGAAACATAAAGTTGAATGAAAAGTCAAACAAAGATTTTGGTTCACTAGAGGGGTAAGAAACTTCCTTCCATGACCCTGTTCATCTCTCATTTGATAGGATTACCCAGGAAATGTTTTGCTATTTTGATTTTAAATTGCTCTCAAATATGTGATTGCATAAATGCAATCCAGAGCGAACCTCGGCAGAAAAAAATGTTGGGAAGGATGACAATTTTATTGCATTTATTCCATTCTCTTTTTGTTCCTTGTATATGCCATGAAAATCCATCAATCTGTATTAGCATTTGGGGAAAACATCCCTGAAAATGCTATTTGAAGTATCCAGCAAGTCTTGGGTAATCTGGTTGTCAGATGTTGGCTCAATGATTGAAGAGTCATAAAAACAAACCAAGTTCTAATGTCATTCATTAGTCTAATTTTTGCTGAAATTACTAAAATAGGTAAGGGAGTGTTTACACTGTGCTCTTTTTTGTTTTTGTAACTTAATATGTAACTTGGTGCAATTTTGGGGATTTTAAGTTTATCCTTGTAACCCCCAAAATGCTACCGCATTGCCTTGCACACAGAAGCTTCTATGCAGGCAGGTTTCTGGGTCCGGCTCTACCCCTAACTAGCTGGCTGACACTGAGCCTCAGTTTCCTTTTCTACAAAAATAGAGGTAATAAAGGAAACCATGATAACATTATTCCTAGGTTTACTGTGAACGGTAAATGAGACAAAACATAAAAAGTAATTAACCTAGGGCCTAGCATCTGTCATGGTAACAGTTGTTAGAACTGAAAGAGATTTTCAAGAGCATCTAGTCCAAAGACTACAGTACAGTAAGTCCCCTACATATGAACGAGTTCTGTTCTGGGAGCATGTTCGTAAGTCCAATTTGTTCATAAGCGCAACAAAGTTAGCCTACGAACACAACTAACACAATGGCAGTATACTGAAATAGGTTTCCAATATTTTTCACACAAATAATGCAGAAAAAACAAACAAACACAAAAAATAAACATTTTTTTAATCTGACAGTACAGTACCTTGAAAAGTACAGTAGTCCAGTACAACAGCTGGCACACAGGGGCTGGCATCGAGTGAACAGACAAGAAGAGTTACTGACTGGAGGAGGGAGAGGAGGTGGGAGATGGTAGAGCTGAAGGATTGCCAGCAATAGGAGACGGAGGGCAAGCTGCAATTTCACTCATGGCTGACGCTGATGGCACAGGTTCTGGTTCCTTGCTGGAACCAGATGCACGTTCGCATCTTTGAAAGTTTGCAACTTGAAGGTTCATATGTAGGGGACTTACTCTACGTATTTTTAGGGAGAGGGCCCATAAATGTTTCTCAGAAGAGTTTGTGACTCCAAAATCTTAACCATCTGTTAATCTTCTTATGGACTTATCTACAAACTCAGTTTATCTACTAAGTTGGAAACCTGGGCCTGGAGGGGGAAAGTGACCACCCACGATCCTTAGTGGTAGAATAAAACTAGATGCTAAGGCTCCCAGCACTATGTTCAGTACTCTAGTCTATTATTCTAATTGTTAAAAAAAAAATACCTATATACATATGTCAATGAAAGAGAATGAAGTGAGTGAAGAGCATTTAGTGAGTGCCCACGGGGAGCCGATCTCAAGGATCATTTTAACTAATTTCAATAACAGAAATAGAGGAAAACATTAAAAAATATATATACCAAATATAGTAAAAGTCAACGTCCCATACTGATATATCTGCAATCAATCCTAATGAATCCATCGTTGGCCCCCAAAAAGTGGTGAAGCAAAGTCCCTGCCCCCAGGAATCTCCTGTCCAGGTAGCATGAATACAAGTCAGACAGCAAGAGAACTGCTCTCACAGAGGCACAGAGGGCGAAGGGGAAGTAGGAGAGGACACACTCCTTCCTACTGAAGAAGTGGGCTTTTCTCACGGGGTTGACTGGGAGGGAGACAGAAACAACTTTCAAGGTATCATCTTGGTCCCCAGATTATTTATAATGACTGCTCCCCAGTGCCATGAAAGTGTTCACTTTAGGGTAAGGAAAGAAAAGCATAGAGTATAAAGCCCTCATCATTTTGTCAATGACCCCAGGGCTCTTCCCCATTAGCACAGAAAACCATATGTACTGATGTACACTTACATGTGGTCTAAGCGTCTCCCTCAATTCCTGTTGGCCTTGAATTTACTCTTCAAGGAAAACTGCATAGCACTGACTATTATGTCCCTTTTTCAGGTCCTAAATTTTTTTTCAGGTAATGGGCCATTGAGAAATGTTCCAGCGCAAGTCACGTTATAAGATTACATAATAAGATTGCTATTATGACCAATAAATTTGACCATGAAAACGCATAACAACAAGTGGCCTCTAAGATTATATTTATGTCAGGGAAAATATAAGAAAATGCTAAGGAAAGAAACACCGTAAGCCAGTGACACACACAGTGGTCATGAGCTTCTAGTAACTTCACTAAGTGTGGGCCAACAGGACCTGTATTCCTTCTCCCTGGCTGCATCTTCAAACATCAGGGGTGTAAATAAATTCCAGGGGAAGGAGGGAGCTCTAAACAGAGATAGCTGTTAATTACTTTCCATCAAACTTAAAACTGCAATGTATGATGATAATCTGAGGGCTTTGATAACTTTTCTGATAAGAAAAGTGATTAACTCATTTCCTGGCAGAGACTTTATGGATAGTTTTTCCATCTCAGGACAATAAATTGAAGAGCTGGAGTTCTCTGCAAAGATTTCTTAACAGATCTCTTGGCTGTTTCCTTGCTACAGAGAAGCAGTGTCTCACTGAACTCTAAGAACCCATGTAAATCTTCCTGGTGGGCTGGACAGAGAGCTGGACAAAAGCTGGAAGTCTGGGGTCCTGGTGCCATGCTGCCACGACATGACACCCAGTGCGGTTCCTCTTCTAGATCCAGCTCCTTGTCTCTACAAGCAGGGGTGGACTGCAAAGTTTCTCCCAACACTAAAATACTCTGAGTTATTACATGATGCTCTAATAATTAAGGTAGCACCTCTCTCTCTCTCTTTCTAAGTTCCATTGAGTTGTCTCCAGAGAGTTTTCTTGATGTGTGAAAACCAGGTGTGGTTGGCAGAACACTGCTTACCCCCTTCCCCAAGATGCTCACATCTTAATCCCTGCAACCTGACAATATGTTACCTTATCTGGCAAAAGAGATTTTGCAGCTGTGATTAAGTTAAGCCTCTTCGATGAGATTTTCCTGGATTACCCAGGTGGGCCCAACGTAGTCACAGGGGTTCTTGTAAGGGAGAGAGGGAGGCAGGAGAGTCTTTCACAGAAGGAAATGTGATGACAGAAGCAGAGGTCAGTGATGTGATTGCTGGCTGAGGGCCATAAGCCAAGGTATGCAGCAGCTTCTAGAAGCTGGAAAACCAGGGAGTTCACTTACATATTTTTCTATATGTTTTTTTTAAATTTGATATTTAAAATCTTTTGTTAATACTTTTTGATAAAATCAGCATCCTCGGGAGGAAAATATCCTTAAGATGCACTACCCCAAATCTTGTGTGTGTGCACATATGCATCTGTGCTTGTGGTGTGTGTGTGTGATGATAAACTTGGGAAATCAGTTTTACCTGTAAAATGAGACTACTACTTCAGGTTTAGCTCAGGAAACGGTAAGTTAATTGCTCAAACTATAGACATGGTGAGAAATGATAAGGATGTGGGTGAAGATGATGATGTAGGAGGTGAGGAAATTGGTCACAAAATCGCAGGAAACTGAGCAACCCCTCACTCTCCACACTCATCTTTCTACCCTGAGGAAAAAGCAAGAACCTTCTCCCAAAGAGAATCCAAGTGTGACTGCGGGCAAGGCTCTGGCATCCGCCAAGGCTTGACAATTCAGAGAAGGACAGAGAAGGACAAGGCTGTGTTCTAGTGTTTTTCCTTGGCTCACACTTAATGATATCCCCAAGGTGATGCCAGGTCTTCCTTCATCTTTACTTCTGTGAAGAAAGACCTAGATCTGGAATGCTCTTAAAGAAAGAAAGAAAAAAAAGAACCTCAGGCTTTTGAGTAATGATATTATGTGGGCCCCCTCCTCGGCACCCCATCATGCTAGGCAAGACCAGAGTCATTGTTAAAACATTTTATAATGAAAACAAGTCCCTTGTTAAAAGGACTGAAAGTCATCTGTCATTTCGTCTGCCCTAACACTTGGTACAAAGGGAACAAGTTTGCTGACACTGAAGATGGTATTGTGGTTTCTCTCTCCATTTCAAAAGGGTGTTAAGGACCTATCAACTGGGACTAGCAGTGCCAGCCATCAGTGGGTTTGCAGAGAATAGAACTATGCCTGACAACTGTCTTCAAGTACGGCTGACACTCATGTGATTATCCCCATGCCTCTATCCAGCAAGGCAGAAATGGTTTTCATGCTGGTTTGTTTTTCTTTACAACTGTTTGTTGCAAAAAGCATGCTGTAAACTGAGACCAGTTATAAAATAAGAATAAGTAATAAAAACAACTGTAAAACACACTGCAAACATGAAGTGTCATGCAAATACTTTAACTAGTAAGTACCTGCCCCCAACCCCCAGCTAGTCTACGGCATAGTTTATAAATCCATTGGTAAGACACAGCTGCCAGGCAAGATTACAGAATGCAAGGAAGAGACAGACCTGGGTTCAAATCCTGGCTGTTCCTGACTCTGATGAGCCACTGAACTTTGAATATGTTGTTTAACCTCATTGAGCTTCAGTTTTCTTGTGTGTAAAATGGAGTTAAAAAATATCTGTCTAATGGGGTTACTGTGAATCTCAAATTAACTAGTTCTCTTCTAGGTACTCGGGATAGAGGCTGGTGAATTGAAGGTGGCCCTAAAACTTACATTTCAGGGCAAAAGGTTTCTCTCCTGCAAGGCTAGATGACAAAATTACTCTCCAAGAACTCTTAAGAGTGAAAGTTGAGGACAAAAAAGTCAAAGACACAGTAGAAAGAATGGGGGAAATAAATAAGAAATTGATATAAAGATCATGATTTTTATACTTGTACACTAAAGGCTGAGATGGTTAAGACCTTGACTTCACCCTAAGGCACATTTAAGCTGGAAAATCTGCTAGATATGACTTTCTTTTCTTATGAATATGTTCTAAGATGTACTCTCTGGCCACTACCCCAAATGTATTTTCTTTCCTTTTGCTTTAAAATTTTTATTAAAAACTAATAAAATCCTTTGAAATACTTCCATCCCCACCCAACCCATTTTCCTTCCTACCTCAGAGAAAGCTACCATCCTGAAATTGGTCTGTACCCATCTTTTTTATGGTCTTACAATTTTATTCCACAATCATAATATATGCATAATATATAACACTATGTGATTTTTTAAAAAAACTTTATACAAACGGTATACTGTGTCACCTATCACAACTTTTTGTTCATGTAACCTATTTTCAAGATTGATTCAAGTTGATACATGTAGATTTAATTTTTCATTTTAAATGTTATAGATCAGCTTTTTAAATACATGATTTATTTTTCTCATGCCTCCATGGGTGAATATTTATTAGTTGTGATTTTTTTCTGTTATATATGTTGTGTAAGATTGTCCTTGGAGGTGCCCTTTTCGCACGTGTGCCAGAATTCCGGAAGGGGAATTGCTGAATGGTATGATTTACTCATCTGTAACTTTACCAGATAACGCCAAGTGGCCATCTGAAGAGGTGAAAGCAACTCAGACTTCCACTAGCAACGTCTGTGAGTTTCTTTGCCTTTATCCACACTTGGTAACACCAGACTTTTAGATGTTTGCCAATCAGATGGGTGAAAATTGATATATCACTACTGTTTAACATTGCAGGTATCTGGTATTAGTGATGTTAAGAGACATTTGGGTTTCCTCTTCTATAAAATGCTTGCTCATCTCCTTTGTCAGTTTTTTTTTTCTTTAAATAATCTGGATGACAACCATAAATTACTTCTTCTGTTTGTGTCATGTATTTTAACTTTGTTCATGGTGTCTTTTCTAATATAGTTGTTTTCTAAATTTTTAGTTAAATGTATCAATATTTCTGCTAGTGTTTGTGTTTCATTTCTTGTGTAAGAAATATTTACCAACCAGAGATAATAAATAAATTATTCTGCATTGTTTTCCCTAAAAATTTAAAGCACTGCCATTCTTAATTGAGTCTATCAACCACTGGAATTCATTCCTGTATATGATCTGAGGTAGGGATCTAATTTACTTTTTTCCATATGGATTGCTAATTTTCCCAGTATCATTTGCAGAATCTTTTATTGTTCCCACAGTGATGTGTAATGGTGGTGCTCTCAAAAAATAAATTTCTGTGTGTAAGGAGGTTTACTTCCTGGCTTTCTATTCTTTCTATTGGTCTGTTTATCTATTCCTACATTATTAGCTTTCTAAAAACCTTGATTTCTGCATGGTGAGTTCTCTATATTTATTATTACATTAATTATTATTATTGTTTTTAAAATTACCTTGGCTATTTGGATGCTTCTGTTAAAAAGGCGCATGTTTTTGGTAGAGCATATATTCTTTCATCAACCAAATGTCCCACTATTGCTTATCATCTATCTGCCTAATACATGCATTTAAATTTCCTGCCTGGCCCCATGAGGATCTGAGTGAGAAGATCCTTTGACTTTGACTGATTCCGGAAATTAGATAAGAAAATGTCCTTACAAGATGATTCCACATATTCTCTTATTTTCAATCATGGAATATTCATCAGATGAAAAGCAAGAGAAACGGCTCAGTGAAGAACTTGCCTCATGAACTGTGGCAGGACTTACAGGGCCGTCCCTCAAGACCACGGCCCAGAATCCATAGAGCACTCTGGAAACACCACAAAGAACAAGGTTGAACTGTGTGGCTCGGTGGTTCTATGGGCCTGGAGGTTGAGACCTTACGAAAGGGCTTCAGTGATCCGGTTCGTCCTACAGAGAAGTGATCAGAGGCTGTTTGAAAGCGTTCTTTCCCTGGAGGAGGTGTAGTGGAGGCTGAGGAGAGATGCTAATCCTCCAGGGGTTCCTCCAGTAACTCACGATGCGGGGTGGAGGGGGGGGGAGCATTGTTTGATCTGGCAACAGGGCGTCATGTCATCATGACACATTGGCCTCACCAAGCCCGTTATAGGCTCTGCATTAAAATACTGCCTATATCCAAGGTCTGACTGCCTGGGCTTGTGCTGTCCTGCATCCTAGCCTTTTTTCATGAAAAATTATTTGCAAGTTCACCTAGTTGCACATCATCACAAGCTAGAAAGACATGCTGGGGATTAACTGCGTAAGTCATTCGATGTCACCCCAGCATATACAATCCAGGTTTTTTTGCCTAGCCACTCTCTTTGACTTTTTGATTCTCTCACATACTATAATCCATGGCAGCTGATTTATCTAAATCGGAAGGCACCACAAGGTCAATGCAAAGAGCAGGGACCAGGGTAGGGGTGACACCCATGCTTCATGCAATGCCAAGTACTCTGTGATCTGGCTCTGCCTGCCCTCACACCCCTTCCTTTCACCACTCTCTGCTTTACATTTTAGATGCCAGCGCATCACGATGTGGGAGGTCCCCACGTGAGCCATGCTTCTCCTTGACCCCTGACCCTTGCTCGTCCGCTTGAGACACTCAGCCTGTCTCCTCTTTAACTCCTACTAATTCCACAGAACCAGCCACAGTTTCCACCTCTTCCAGGAAGGCTTCCGGATCTCCCCCACCCACATCTGAGTTACATACTCCTTCTCTCTGCCCCTGAGTATCCTGTGCCAATTTCTATCACTTCTATTTACCATATTACATTACAGTTACCAGGTTATGTCTATCTTGCCCAAAATTAGGACCTCATTTAGGACAGGCATTGTATCTTTTTCATCTCTGTACCCCAGTGCCTTGCACAGGGTACGTAGTGTTGGATCAGTGATTACGGAAAGAAGAGTGAACAGGGGATTTGAGAACCAACACGGGAGTCCTCATCTGCTGCAGGCAAGATACTGTGTCAGATGTGTATTTAATCTTCACCAAAATATGCAAAGTGGGCATAATTATTCAATCTCATCAAATGAGGAAAGCGAAGCTCGTACAGCAAAATACCTTTCTTTAGGTCCCATAATTAGTAAGTAAGAGCAGCATCTTCAGAATCAAAGCCCCCGAGGCTGGAACGTCTGTGCTCTCTTCGTGACAGCATCACTCTCTCCCTGACAGCCGAGATCTGAAGGGCCCAGGCTGGGAGTGTCCTGGCTGGACAGGAGGGGCCGGGGTGAAGGGTGACCCAGCATGTAACAAGCCTCTTTCTGGCTATACGGGGTCTTCGGCTTTTGGTGGCCCACATTTGGCCACTGCACAGCTATGCTGGTGAGAATTAGTGCCTCTCCACTAGCCAACCTCCCTGGAAGAACTGCCCAGGAATCAGGTTTCCCTCTTCACCCTTGTATGACCTCAGGGTTATTGCCTCAAAATTTTTTATAACTTCACTTCCTACAGATAGCATTTAGCTTTTATAAAACCCACCCAATTCGTTATCTGCTCACATTTCTCCAGATGTTTTACCTCCCACTCCTGTCTTTCTTAATGACTCTAGGGGGTTGATTACCAGCAGGGTTAAAGCTGTCAAATTATTCTTGGCTCTATTCCACTTCTTTTTTTTTTTTTAATTTTTAAATCCATCTCCAAAGTTCAATTCAAAATCTTCACCCATGGATCAATAATCTTGCTTTTCTAATTTTAGCCGATTTACAGTACTAGAGCTATATAATGGAGAATAGTTTCATTTTCCTATGATTCTATTCAACCTGAAGATTTTGCTATTGGCTCTACTTCTGGGCTTACTTCTCTCCTCCCTCCGGCTCACACTGAACAGAGAGCTGGAAAGACAAGAGGAGCCTGATCTCTTCAGAAAGCATCTTCATATGACAGTCTAGGCTTCTTTGGTCTTAGCTTCTTTCTCGGGGAAGGGAAGAGGATATCCCCGGGATCCCAGAGAAATCAGCAAATTTATACCTGTTGATCTTTAGAGAGTGGAGAGTGAAGACAAATACCTTTATTCATGCAATAGATTTAATGGGGCTGGCAGACTCTCTTCATTCTAGATGCCACCTTCTATCCACAGAGCTACCCAGAAATATGAGGCGTGGAACAAAATTTGAGGCTCACAGAATCATCACAAGAACCCCACCGAATCCTACTCCAGAGGTTGGCTGAGCAGACAACCCCCAGCTGGGGGCGACCTGCAACTCTTCCTGCAGCTGGGACAGGACTGGACTAGACAGTTCTGAGATGAGTCCTGATTTGAATTTCAAGACCCACTTCTACTAACACAAAATTGACAGTGGGAAGCAGAAGATGCCGCTTTAGCTGAACTTGGTTTTTTTTTTTTAAATTGAAGTGTGGTTAATGTACAATATTATATGTTACAGGTGTACAATATAGGGATTCACAATTTTTAAAGGTTATACTCCATTTATAGTTATTATAAAATATTGGCTATATTCCCTGTGTTGTACACTATATCCTTGTAGTTTATTTTATACCGAAGAATTTGTACCTCTTAATCCCCTACCCCTGTATTGCTCCTCCCCCCTTCCCTCTCTCCACTGGTAACCACGAGTCTGTTCTCTAGATCTGTGAGTTTGCTTCTTTTTTTCTCCAAGGTTCTGGATCTTTTTTAGAGGGGGTGGTTTCTTGATTTGGAGGAGCAGTAAAAGGACACCAAAGCAAATCTCAGTTCTGAGGCCTCAGGGAAGCACTCCATGTGTTCTCTTGTTAAAATACTCATGGGAACTTGCAACTCCCTCCTCCTTGTGGGACCCAGAGCCTTGGAATAGCCTCTAGGATACCCAAAGCACAGCATTATTTAAAATATTCAAAATACCAATAATTAAATATTTATACTGCACTTAACAATTTACAAAGCACGTTTTCATTTAATATTTTTTTTGTGCAATTGAGAAAGCTCTGCATTGACTCAGAGCTAGGGTTACAACATACGATGAAGCTGTATATTATGTTTCCTTTGAAATATCTTTATACATTTTCATAGACATAAAGTCAGAGACCATCATATGAGCCGGGTAATCACAGAACAAGTAGTTTTTGGAAATGTAAGTAAACTTTTTTTAAGACCTTGCAACTTCATCTCAAGTGATTTTTGCCATCCGCATACTCCACTCTAAGGCTGAAATTATCCAAAGGACATTTTATTTTTAACCTACAGTAAAAAGATTTGTAATGCTTTCATACATGGTCGCTACTTACACCACCCTGCCCCTCATCACACACACACTGCAATTGTATGCTTCTTGTCATTAGTTTTCTAAGGACAAAATTTTCCTATCTTTTTGACAAAGGAGTCGGAGTGAATACACACACACACACACACACACACACACACACACACTAGATAAGTTAAAATAAAATTTTGTTTTCCAGCAAAGGATTGTACTGAAAACTTTCTCAGGACTAACTCACTGTATATAAGACAGCTTTAGGCTCATGTTTTAAAATATACTACAGTGCTTTGGCAGGCCAGACATGTTTGTCAAAAAGGTATTTTTTATGTCAACAGTGCTTCATAGGCTGATAGGTTTTTTATACATTAATTTTTTTAATCCAAATATTCAAATCCAAATATTGAATATACTTAATTGGATTTGACTGTATCTGTTTATTTGGCCAGAATGTTATCAGAGTAGATGAAACCAGATAAAACTGTTAATCTAGGACCACAACTTGTCATCTCTGATCACTCCTTTTAGTCTGTATATAATAAGCTGGAACTCACAGACATTCCTCACTCGGGTAAGTCACACATTTCCTCAATACCCTTATTCATATGTTATCCTCACATTTTCAATAGAAATATGAAAAATCATGTATGTATTGGTTTGCTAGGGCTTCCATAACAAACTACCACAGCATGGGTGGTTTAAACAACAGACGTTTTATTTCCTCACAGTTCTAGGTCCTAGAAGTCCAAGATCAAGGTGTTGGCAGGGTTGGTTACTTATTTCTTCACACAGTCTTCCCTCTGTACCTGTATGCGTCCAAATTTCCTCTTCTTATAAGGATAGTCTTAGTGGATTAGGGCCTACCTTAATGACCTCATTTTAACTTAATTACCTTTAAAGATCCTATCTCCAAATACAGTCAAGCTCTGGATCTGAGGTACCAGGGCTTAGGACTCTGACATCTGAATTTTAAGGGGGGCACAATTCAGCCATTAATGATACAGTTCAGGTGTCCCTTTGCACAGGGAATGGTTTTTAATCAAAGTGTCTGCATATTCTCCAAATATCCAGATTACTAGTTACTTTGGCCCACGGACCCTAATTAAGTAGGAGGTAAAATTCTAGTAGTCACACTGGCTATTTGGCGTCATACAGACCAAATTGTGAGGCCTTGAGCTCTCAACCCCACCACTTCCCAAAGCATCCTCTCCCAGAAGGCAGTTTAGGCTCACTTAACTTTGCCTTCAACAAAGAGAGACAAGCTCTTGAGACAGTCAAGGTGAACTTGGCCCTTCTTCTTTCAAGGGTGGCCACCTGGCTACCTGCTCCCATGATGGAAATGAAATCTTAAAGATGACCCTCTCTCACCAAATCTAAGTGCTCCCAACAACTCTCTCAGGCCCTTCGGGAACATTTCATGGTGGTGAGGTAGGAGCTAAATTCTGTGCAAGAGTGGAAATGGTTAACCAAAGTGCATAACACAGTCCCAGTAGGAGGAGTTTGGGGTAACTAAATCAATCTTTGAAATGCCTTTGTCAGAATGTCTCTGTTCAAGCACTAATACTAACAAAACAAGTTACCTCTCTGTCTTCCCTATTACATATTTTCTGAAGAGCAGGAATTTTTGTCCTTTTTTTTCTTCTGTTGTCAACTCAGTGCTTGGGTTCAGTAAATGTGGGTTCAATAATTAAATTCACTCTCTTTCGTGTTACTTTTTACATCTATGATCTGTGCCACACACTTAAGAGACTCCTTCCTTTCCTAAAACTTATCTTTTCTGTATCCTCCTTATCTAGAATATAAGTATTGAAGGTACGGGCATTATCTTATATTTATGTAAGTCCCGGTGACTGATTCATTCCCTGTACACAAGGGACGCCAGTCTTACTTGTGTATTGTTCACTGACTCAATTTAAAAAATCATATTGCAAATTTCAAGATTTAAAAATCCTTCTTTATGGTAGAATGGTGACAGTTGTTGAAGCTGTGATGGACACAAGGAACTCATTATAGCATTCTTTCAATTTTTGTGTATATTTGAAAATTTGTATAATACAAAGGTGAACAAATTAGAAGACTACAATAGAAAAGTATACCTTTGAGTGCATCGTGATTTGTTTTAATTTTTTAAATATCCAGTTTATGCTGAATATTTCTAATTTCCCCCCAGATCTCATTATTAAATTTCTGGATGAAATATAACTCAAATTACTTACTTAGCATCAGCAGGCTTCACTCAGTTTTTCATGGAAGTTTTTGATAGACTAACAATGTTAGTGAACATGGAAGGGATACCCTTCCATGGAGCTGTGCTAAAATACCTTTACGGACCAAATGATTATCCCTGATTTCAGAAGAGACGGTATGGAGAAGAGAATAGTGAGGGTGTGAAAGGGACATATATGTGGGCCCACTCAAAGGTAAAAGCAGTAGAAAACAAAGGCAGCCTGCAGTAAGCATGTGCTACAACTCTCTACCCTTGCTCCACACCCCCAAGGACTGGCAGACAGAGGGCCAGAAGGAATAAAATATCTAGATCTGCTCTTGAAGGGATGGGAGAACCCAGCAATGCTTTGAGTGGCCTGGTAAAACATCTTGAATTGCTTCTTAAACCTTTAGGACTTGGCAAAATTCAAAACATGTTTTGCCAGGCACTTTTTTCCCTTAATTTTTAAGCCCCTAAGGGAAATTTAATCCGTATGTTTCTGATTCATTTACACTTAACTCATCAAAATGCTGTTTTTTAAGAGTTATTTGATGTCTAAGATGCTGTATGAGCATTTTGTGTAAGTCTTCCTTTTTTTTTTTCAAACCATGAAGTTGCTTTTTACCAGCAGTGAGCAGAACTTCAACCACTGGAGACTTAATCTCCATTTTCAACTAACGACCCACTAAATTCAAGTGTCTTTTAATTTTCCCAAACATTTTCTCTACATGAGAGTGCATGACTTATCAAAGAGGGCTATAACCAGCCACTCAAGAAACACACAAGAAATAAGCCAGCCTTCTTGAAACAGTGATGTTGCTTTCAATTAAAGGACATCTTTTCTGCATGGTCTTTCACAAGTTTCTTCCAGTAAATCAGTATGACCTCTGTATTTTTAGAACTTTTGGTACCAGCTCCTGTTGTTGCATGGATCTGACACTCGATTGCAGAGATTTGTGTATGAATTTGTCTTCTTTTTTTGGACTGGGTATCTGTTAGGAGTTTTGGTGGCAAACCACAGAAGCCAACTCTTACAAAGTAAAATGAAATAGGGAATTCATTGAGGGCATATCAGGTAGCACCCGAACAGATGCAAGCACAGAAAGCTAGGGCTAGGACCTGGACAATCCTAGGCATCCAGGCACTTCCAAGGGAAAAATGAGTGACTATGTTCCATTCTTGTATCCCTAGCCTCAAGATTCAGAGAAACAGGGGTGCAATAGTTTCAATTTGCTTCGTGTGCATTGTCCTTTAGTAGAGGAGGGGCAGAGCATCTAATTTTCTATCTCAGACAGAATGCTTGTGGTGGGAGAGGGTGGTTCCTCAGGAGGAATTAGGGAAGGGGAACTAGGTGCTGTGAGCATCTTCAGGACAGAGGTTGTTTTTCATCTTTACATCCCTAGAGTCCAGGAGAGGGCATGGCATATGGTCCATATTTTAAAGTCCAAATTAATCATTAAGGAACCATTCTTTTAAAAGCAAACAATGATAGAGTGGTTTAATACATGTGCATGACTGACAAATGCATTAAAATAGAATTGAGGGATTTCTGATCAAGTAAAATGAAGTAAACATACTTCACTCTGTCCACTCCCTGGAGAGCATGCATAAAGCAGCTATTTGAGGACTCTCAAAAGTAAATAGCACTAGGCAGATTGAGAAGAAGACCGAGTTCAAAATACCATCAAACCAATATTGAGTTGAAGTTACAAGTTATATTTCCCCCAGTATTCCTTGGCTTAAACCCAATGTACCAGAAGGTACAGAGAGATACAGGGTGCAGAGAGAACTCCAGGAGAAGGCCTCTAGATCTTGCTCAAGGAGAGGGAAAGGAAAATTCTAATACTCTAACATGTAGAAATCTACGCTTTTATTCTCTCTCTCTCTTTTATCTGTTTTTCCATGCCCCAGACATCAAGCGATGCTGTGTTGGCAGTAGCAGCCTGCAGCAATGTGAGTCTGTAGGATCCAAAACTCTGAGGGAAGGGCACCTTCCTCTCCATTCAGTGGAGCTGTGGTTCCAAGAGTATGGAGCCAACCCCCATTGCTTTTATTCTCTGTCTTCCTGCCACTTGGCCCTAGATATGAGCACACTGGAGAAGTGCACAGTAGAACAAGGTAACTAATGCCTCACCTTTCTGGTTGGAGAGCCAGAAAGAGGAGCCCCAGAGAGCCAAAAGTAGTAGGGATTTTGCAGAGAGAGGAAAACCAGAGAAATCAACATGATAAAGGTGTTTATGAACTCCAGGGCTTACCATCTGAGCCATTCATATATGAATCTGGTCTGATTCAGCAAAGATTTTGAGAACTAAACTAACAGATAAAACCACAGGCAACAAAGCAAACTGTCTGCTGGGGGGCACAAACATGAGACAGATCTGATACTGCAAAGGCTCTGACAACTGAACTAACATTGGATACACAGCCAACAGCACGTATATTGGGACTTGTGGCCTGACCCTACAACACTTTTCATAGGATATAAACAAGTCCCAGAGTTTCAAAATATTCAAAATGGCTAGGGCATAATACAAAATTTCTCAGCGTACAAAGAACCAGAAAAATCTCAACTTACACAGAAAAAGACAATCAACAGATGCTAATGTCACAATGGCCAAAATACTGGAATTATTTATTGAAGCCTTTAGAGAAGCTATTATACAAATGGTCCAGAAAGCAACGGCAAACTCTCTTAAAATGAATGGAAAAATTAAAATCTCAGCAAATGAAAGAAGATACAAACAGCAAAATGACAACTAATTAGAACTGGGAAACAAAATAACTGAAACTTATTTGGTGGGCTCAACCACAGAGAGGCCATGTAAGAGGAAAAAACTGCTACACTTGAAGTTAGGTGAATAGACATTATCCAATCTGAACAACAGAGAGAAAAACATTGAAATAAAAATGTACAGAGCCTTAAGAATCTGTGGGTCAATAACTAAAGATTGAATATTTGTGTCATCCAGAAGGGAAGGAGAAAGAATGCAGTGACCAAAAATAATTGAAGAAATAATGGCTGAAACCCCTCCAAATTTGGCAAAGACATAAATCATAGAAAGGGGAAGGAAACAGGGATAAAACAGAATAAACAGAAAACAAATACAACGACAGAACTAAATCCAAATAGATCAATAATTACATTAAAAGCAAATGGCCTAAATGTATCAATTAAAAGACAGAGAGTGACAGAATGGATTAAAAAAAAAGCTATCTACAAGAAACTAATTTCAAACATGGTGATATAGGTAAGTTAAAAGTAAAAGGATGAAAAATAATATATACCATGCACTATACCAACCACCAGTTAAATAAAATTGGAGTGGCTATATTATATCAGACAGAGTAGACTTCAGAGAAAAAATTGCCAAGCAAAAAGAAGAATGTAACAAAAAAGTTAAATAAAAAAGTTAAATTCACCAAGTAAAAACAACAATCATAAATCTTTATGCACTTAACAACAGAGCTTGAAAAAATGAAGCAAAAACTGACAGAACTGAAAAGAAATAGACAAATTCACAGTTACTGCTAGACACTTTAACCCTCTTCTCTCAGTAATAGATAGAAATCTCAAGGGAAATATTTTGGGGTGTAGTTAAAACAATGTGTAAAGAAAATTTTTATAGCAGTAAGTGTTTATATATTTTTAGAAAAGTCTCAAACCAGTTATCTAATCTTATACATTAAGAAAGTAGAAAAAGAACAGCAAAACATACGTAAAGAAAGCAGAATGAAGAAAATAGTAAAGGTAAGAACAGAGATCAAGAAAATAGAAAGCAAGAGTAAAAAAGAGAAAAATTAATAAAATCAAAAGCTGGTTCTTGAAAAAGATTAAAAGAATTGACAAACCACCAGCAAGAACAACAAAGGGAAAAAGTGAGAAGAAACAAATTACCAGTATCAAGAATGAAAGAGAAGATATCATTACTGACCCTACAGATATTAAAAGGGTAATAAAGGGATACTCTTGAGCACCTCTATGCACACAAACTCAATTTTAGACCAAATGGATCAATTCTTTGAAAAACAGATACTACCAAAACTAGCCCAAGATAAAAGAGATAACATACATAGGCCTATAACTCTTTATTCTTATATCCATATGCATATAATGAATTTTGTTTTTATATAAGGTGTAAGGTGTATGTATAACTCAAAACAGATTGTAGATCTAAATGTAAAACATAAAGCTATAACACTTCTAGAAGAAAACAAGGGACAAAATATTTGAGATCTGGAGTTAGGCAAGGAGTTGTTACACATCACACCAAAAGCATGTTCCATAAAAGAAAAGAAAAGATAAACTGAACTTTATAAAAATTAGATACTTTCGCTCTCTGAGAGGAAAAACAAGTTATAAACTGGGAGAAAACATCTGCAAAGCAAATATTTGGCAAAGGACTTTTTCTAGTACAATTTTTATAAAACCTCAAAACTTAACAGTAAGAAAACAAACATCCAGTTAAAAAGTGGTACAGACATTTCACCAAGGGTGGCAGCAAATAAGCACATGAAAAAATGTTCAGCATCATTAGCTATTAGGAGAATTCAAATTAAAACTGTGATGGGGTACCACTAACATCTATTAGAAGGTAGACAATTTTAAAAACCAGGAGTCGGACTGAAGGCAGACAAAAGTGGAGTCATCTGACAGCCTAAGTGCCCTAAAGAAAATGGAATTTTACTTTGATTGATCTCAGTGGATACTCAGCAGGGAAAAAAAAAATGAGTCATTTAGTCTTCCCTCCTTTAGACCCAGCTGAACGCAGTACTGATGCTTATTGAAGGTGAGCAGGAATTTAGGAACTAATCATAAAAAAAGTAATCCACCCAAATACTTAAAGCACAGGTTTACCACATTCCGTATTTTAGTCAAAGCATGGGTACCTGACTTCAGCCTGGTGCATTATAATTAGGTTGTATCGGTCATCTTCATAAATAAGACCAATGTGTTTAAACTGTTTTCGTAGTTGAAAATGATGGTCTAGTTTCAAAGCAATGTACTTGGGGAAGGACAGTAGAGACAGGCAGGCCATTGAGAGAACTGTCCCAGGGATCACTGTCAAGGCATCCATCCATAAAGAAGAACTATATACGGGCCCTCCTAGATTTTAATCATACTCAAATCTGAAGACAAATGTTAAACACAAAAAAAACAATACAATAGCTTAGAGTATGACTTAGGAAACAAATCAATACATAAAAATTGATTTACACGAAAATATTTCATCTACACCAAAAAAGGCAAAATGTGGGGCAGAAACTAACAAATTAGCAGACATAAAAACCACAAACATCCAAAGTGGAATGTGGCTAAAGACAACAGACTCTAGAGAACAAATAACAGACAGGGGAGTCCACTGCAACTGATCTATATCCTGGCTCCAACACTTACCTGCCGCACAACCTGGGAAAATGACTTAAGCACTCTGAGGATCGGTTTCATCATCTATAAAGTAGCATTTTAAAAGTACCTATTTAATTTGGTCATTTGGGTTAAATGAGAGAAAGCACGAGAAACACAACCTAAAATAGCTCCTGGCACATAGCAAGGACTGAAAACATATTCGCCATGGTTATTTTATCTTCATTGTCATAGAAGAAACATGTTGATAGCCTTCCAAAATCCAAGCATCAGGAAGGTTACACAGTTTGCAGGACCTCAGTCCTCTAAAAGAGCATATACAAATCACTGATTGTTCAGTCCCCTTGGGAAGGGTCTACTTTTCAGCGACACTGTGCACGGAACTCGGCCCAGATGTCAGGGGTTCTGGATACTTGGCATGGCTTTGTCACCAGTTGGCTGGGCGACTTTGAAGCAGTCACCTCCCCTTTCTGGACCTCCTTCCATGCCTTGTAAATGGTCAGGTTGGCCCTGATCCTCTCTCTCTCCTCCTTTCCAGCACTCACATTTTATTAATTCCGCTGTGACGTGCCATGGGCTTTGTGTGGTCATTCCACCACCTACTAACCCATCCTTCATTTTTATAGCCCAACCACACACATCAACTCAAAGGAGTGGGCACGGAAGCTCAGACACACTCCAGCTTTGTCTTCCTTGGTAAGAAAACAGAAGAAACCTGACATCTCGTGTCCCCAGATTAATGACACCCCAGAGGGTGTCTGTGAGAGTCCTCCAGGTGCTGTGCCGGCTGGCTGGTCTTTTGTGCTGG
The DNA here is from genome assembly GCF_003031525.2 of Neophocaena asiaeorientalis asiaeorientalis. Lineage (NCBI taxonomy): Eukaryota > Metazoa > Chordata > Mammalia > Artiodactyla > Phocoenidae > Neophocaena > Neophocaena asiaeorientalis. Next base: position 1,278,677 of record NW_020175837.1, on the reverse strand, counting down.
TAATGCTTTTAGTATGACAATGTCTTTACTTTTGTTTCTGGCAAGAATTAATAAATTACTTATGATATTTAATAAGAAGCAGATGTTCCCAACGAGAATGGGGCCTGGTTGCCCATTAATTCTGGTTGGATTTTTCGTGCCATGTTGAATGGAAGCAGACAGAGTAGGTGATCCACACGATATTTTGCAAGACCAAAGTTGTCTGCAGACAGTAGATTTGAGAACAATTGCTCTGTATAATTCAAAATGGATGGAACAATGATACGGTGTTTATAATTAGAAAAAGCATTTGGTTTCTATAGTTAAAAGTTAATAAGCCTTATGGCCCTGAAACTGTTACAGCTAGCAAGAAGAAATGTTCATTTAACTTTATTCTAATTTTGAGATTTTATGATTCTTTAATATAATTATTACAAAATAAGTTGTATAGTTAATAAAGGCCAAACAAATTTAGAAAGTGGAGGATTATGATGACCTGAGGAATCAGGGAAGGCCATTTCACAGTAAGTGGGAAGTCTCACCTGGCAGGTGGGTTAAACACGTAACGATAAGATAATGGAGAAAAGTGTGAACATAGGACTGGTTTCTTCATACATATTTAATGGCAAAGGAATCCTTGGACATGGTGGGAAGTGTCTATGGAAAGACAGAAAATCATGTAGGAATTGACAGTGAAATGTAAAAGCTATATGATCAATGGAATGTATATAACATACCTAAAACTTTTCAGAGCATAGATAAGAACACAAGTAAATATTCTAGGGAGAAACACTGCGGGTGTTCTAAGGGTATATGATGTGGTTAATGAGAGGTAGGCGCTCACAAAACATTTCTTAGAACTATTGTTTTCAAAGATGCATCCTTTCATGAGGCGAGGAGGGTCACAGAGTTGGGCTAGATTGGTAAATAGGTGGACAAATATATACTAACTTTTGGGACTTAATCCCCATCATTAATCAGAGAAGACGTTTACAATTAGGTGGCACAATTAGTATTACAATCCTTCCCTGAGAACCTACAAATAATTTTATATCAATTCCTTCATCTTGCCCTCATAAAAATGGTCACATATATGGTTAACTTTATTTTAGAGGTGTGAAACCCAAACCTGAAAGAGAGTATGACTTATTCAAGATTTCTCTGCTAACTAATAAGAGGTGAGGTTATCTAGTAAGTGGTTTCCCAGAAGAAGCTCCTGAGAATCTATTGTGTGCATCTCTTCCCAACTCTGCATTCAGCCATGTGACATTCATTGGTGGCTTGAGACTGGCCACCATGGGAGTATTTACACATGGAAACAGGCAAATGAACTCTATAAATCAGGGATTCCCCCCCCACCTTGAGAGGAGGTATTAAACATTTTACCACCATATCATTAAGCAGAACACAGGTTGTGCAGACAGGGGTTCCATCCTGTCAACCCAATAGCATCAATTGGCCAAATCTTGTCCTGGTAATGCTTCTACCCTTCTGACCCTCCCTCATGGGTGCATTTACAGGAGCCCACAAACGCACAAGCAGATACTTCAAGGCACATCCCTAATTCTTTACAGAAATTTAGTGTTAACATTGTTCTGCTAACGATGTGAAGACAGCCTATGGGAGGAGGGAATAAAACATTTAGACTTCAGTAATTTCATAAAAATCAAATACCTTGTGTAACTTAAAATCTTTGGTTGGCCCACATAGTATAATGAACCTTAACACAGTTGGAACCTGGAGTTGATTACCAAATATTCCAGCCAGGTAAATAGATAAGCATATCATGCTTGGATACTGAGTAAGTATAATTTTATTCACTTATCCTTGTAAGGAGGTCATTGTATTTAAAATATTAATGTCAATTTACTCTAAACCAATGTTTCTCAAATACTTTTAGGCATTTTACTTTTTTGTTTGTATTATTGTAAAAGCTATGGAATAAATATGAGTTTTCAAAGTATTTATCACAAATGCCACATGGCTTCGTTAATAGAATAATGAGGAACTAGTAAATTCAGGTTATTATATTCCTCAGATCCTCCATCATTCAGTCTTTGATTGACCATGTCTCTTTCTTCTACAAAGACTTTACGTAGCCGAGGAGAGTCAACAAAAACACCAGCAGTACCAAAAAAAAAAAAAAGAAAGGAAGCCAGTAAGAAAAGCAGATTGCAGTAGGAATGGAAAGATCTGGAAGTCACAATAATTACATTTTTACTTTAACTTAGTGGGTGCTAAAGAAAACAACATTGCCTGGCCCGGCTGCAAAGCTCACTATATTTTACACAGAAGTTGGAAGATAGAGGATTTCTTTTTTAAGCATGTATCCAAGGATTATGCCATTATGACAAGGCCTAATTTGCTCTCAAAGAGGTTATGAGATGGGACTCATCAATTATGTCTCTAAAGATAAGCTGATTCTATACAAAAAGGAAATGGGTGAATGCTCTCTCAAGGCCTCAAACGAAGCAGTCTTTCTCTCACTGTGTCACCCTCACCTCTTTCTTGCCCATGGATGTGACCTCTAGAGGACTCATGTCACCTGTGAGCATGGTCCCCATTCTAGAAGGCCATACTTTAAACCACAAAACCAGCATCAGGCAAATGAGGCTAAGCCTAGGAGCTGTTCTGCCGTGTAGAGGGTTAGAAACAGCCTCAAGCCTTGTAAGACGGGCCGAGGGAGTTTTTTATAAGCCTCCCAGGCGAGATGGAATTGAAGCTAGTTTTGAGTAGCAGTGGTTTAGATGACTACATCTTGGTGGTGACTGCATGAGAGGTAGGAGTCAAGGATTTTGATGTTTTCATCTCTAAAATTCCTTCATTCTATGAGTAGGTTGCAATTTGGATCATGAGGAACCCCAAGGGGAAAGGGATAAAGGAGAAAGAAGTGAGGGAGACGGAAAAGGAGGTGGGAGAGGAAGGGATAAGGGAAAGAGAGAAGTTATGTTATGCTTTTTCATAAAAAAAATCCTACCCTAACAAGAGAGAATTCAGCTCAAATGAGGGGGTTTTCCTTGTAAGGCCCAGCATGGGCACCTTAACCTTAACTGTACTTGTAGGGCCAATTTTGGCATCACCAGCACAAGTAACTTTTACTTGTAAGAATCACTGCACTGTTGAGGGGATATAAGAGTGAGTGACGGGTGAGCCCCAGTAGAACCATTATTTAAATTCTGTGCAGCAGGTGACATTAATAAATGAGGTATAATCTGGTTATGGCACAAAGTGAAAATTGGAGCCTATTCTTCCTGCTGAAGCCAGACTCCTCAGTCAACTGAGAAGAAATAGACAAAGTCAGTTTCAAACGTTGACCCTAGTTTAGAATTACAAAGTGGGGAGGGAAATAAAAGAAGAAATTTAATTGAGCCCCAATAAAAAATTTATCCCAGGGACCATGGACAAAAACAAGAGAAAGCAGAGACAAAAAACCCTTCTCTTCTGATGTAATAGTTTAAGTTAATTTTACTGTGCTAAGTAAGCGGTTTTCCTATAAATTAGCTGCTCTTTTAGCTGAGGCTCACTTAAAAAAAATAAAAAAAACAAGATAATAAAATGTACGACATTTATTGTGCATGCAGCACATCCAGGATTCATGACTTGGAACTCCGAATCAGAACGAGGAATTTGGAACACAAAACATAGAATGTGCAGCATGGCATTACATGGAGCCCAGCCGTGGCCATGCACAGAAACCAAGTACAGTTGGCACTTTATAATTACAAGTGGCACAACACTGTGGCAGAGATCTAGTGTTTTTTAATGCATGTGCCTCAATATGGAATGTTTTTGTTCATGATGTATTACTACTGACATTGACAACTGGCCAGGTGCTGTATGTGTACTGAATTAACATAGGCTGAGGACAGATTTTCTTAAGCAATATACAGACGTACCTTGCATGGCCAAGAAAGGCAAGGTATGGTGGTGCGGATTTGTATTTGTATACAAGAACACACAAACACGTGTATACTCAATTTCATAAAGACATATATCTATATATCTATATATGTCTGTCTTCATGAAATCATTTCCTTATGAAAAACATCTCTGCCTTTCTGAAATATATATTACATATATATATATTTATTACACATTTTATATATATATATATATATATATATGGCTTAATTGAAAATGTCTTTTGAGAGTTATTAGGAATAAGGTAGTTGAATAAGGAAACAGCAATCTTTATCTTCCGCCTTCATTTCTCCATTTCCCCTCAATTTAGTCCCAGGTTCTTGTGAAAACAGGTAACTGAATGAGCTTTAGGGTTTTGTGGGCAAAACATGAAAATGTTTCTCCCTCCCGGTTCTTTCAAAGTTAATTTACCCAGTAGAGTGGAGTACCAGATTACTCTATCCTCGTATTTCTGCAAATGTCAGCCTTCATAGGTGCTAATCGTTAGCCCAGGAAGTATCTGTCTAGGAAAAGACATTTGGACTATTTTGTTTAGTAATCAAGTAAAAATAGTGGAACTGTGATTGGGTTTGAGTTAAACCCATAAAATAATTTTGAAACAATATTTTCAGAATATTTATATTTTTATCAATGAACACTGTATATCTCTCTCAGAAAGATTTTACAACTTTGTGTATCTAGGTACTTCACATTTCTTGTAAAAATTATGTTAAGGATTTTATGATAAAATATTGAAATTTTAGGCATATTATTTAAAATGTTGTCTTTTCTTTTTCTATTTTGTTATATGCCTCAATGGCAAGAATTCAGAAGTGTTAAATATCAGTGGGGATAGTCGACATCCTTAACCCGTCCTCTTTATTTTAAAAGGAGTGTTTTCAGTATTTTACTAAAAATTAGCTGTTTAATATAGATGTTCTCTATCACATTAGGTAAGTATCTTCTTTCTAATCCTAGTTGTTAAAGTTATTTTTTTTCCGAGTTGTGATGGGTATTTAATTTTATTAAATACCATTCAAGTATCTTCTGAGATTATATATGTGGCTTTTCTAGTTGGACCTTGGCTGTGCCGTATGATATGAAGAAATGTCCTAATATTTAGCTTCCACCCATTCCTGCATTAACATTCTTGGAGGAGGCCGATTTTCTCTTTTACTAGATATAGTTTCATTCATTTGCTAATATTTGATTGTCTGTAATTTTCTTATGCAATTTCTTTCAGGGTTTTATTATAGTTTATAAAATAATCTGTAGTTTTTCAAACTCTTTCCATGTTCTGGAACAATTTATTAAGCCTGCTCTTTGAAAACTTGATCAACAAGTCCTGGAGTCTTTTGTGGAAATAATTCTTTGGTAAGTTTTTTTTTTTTTTCTTCAGTTTTTCTTTAGGTATTCCATATATTCTGGTTTTTAAATTATTTATGAGTCAGTTTTCCCAATTATGTTTTTTTTAAATAAATCATCCTTTGTACTAAAATTCTCATATTTGCAAGCACACTTAGATAATAACATATTAGTCTCTGTATTTTTAAAAGTATTATCTGTCATTTGCTTATAGGACCTATATCAGTTACAGTTTTTTCCATCATATTTTATTTCTATTTTGTAAAAATTAAAGTTACTAAAAGCTTGTCCTTTTTTCCTTCCCTTTATCCCACAGATGTATTGATGTTTTGCCTTTATTATTATTTTCCTCCTGATATGTTTAATTTTTTGTCATTTCTCCAACTTCTGGCATTGACTGCTTAGTTCATTTATTTTCATTCTGTCATGCCTAAGTAAGCATAATTAAGGCCATAAATTTGAGCCCACTGTGCTACCAGCCAGAGTTTTTTATTTTCATTATGCTTCTAAATAGTCATCATTCATTCACTGAATGATTATTCACTTGGCACCTACCATGTGCCAAGCACTGTCTTCTTTCAGAAATAAACTAATATTATCATTTTAATTTTTTCATAGAACAATGGATTTTAAGAAAATTTCCCTCCTCTTAAAGTGGTTAGATTTGTGTTGGTTTTGTTTAAACTTGTGTTAATAGGTGTTAGTCATATCACATTATACTCAGAGGAATCTACAAGTATTCGAGTGTTGGAAACTTCCTCAGTTTTTCCTTTGTGGCTAAATATATGATGAACTTTTATAAATATTTCACAGGTCACCAAAGAGAGGAAAGCTTTTCTACAATGTTCATTCAAATTTATCAGTTATAATGGTCAGACTGTCTTAACTGATTTTTCAAAGGCTGAGAAGTCTGTGTTAGAACATAATTAACAATTATGAGTCTGACCAATGTGTTCTTTTAAATATTTGTTGCTACATTTTAATGCACACATTTTCATGACCATTGCGTTGTAGTTCTAAACTGCACTCAGCAATACAGAACAACAGTCTTCATTCCGTATTTTTTCTGGCTAAAACAGTTTTTCCTAAAATTAATATTGTCACATATTTTTTGTTTCTATTGTCTAAAAAGTCCATGACTATCAGGCTATTTTTCACATGGGAATAAATAATAGTAGATAAATGAGACCTTTAGAGACAGACACAGAACGCCACCTCTGTAAGGGGCTCCCGGGGTTGTCCTCATTTCTGGCTCTTAATGAGCCTGGGTCTCTAAGTTAGTGGGTAATGGATAAAACTTTCTGCTCACATCATTCTGGAAGGTAGCACTGCTCTGTTTCATTACACAAAACATAGGCAAGCCACTCATTTTTTTCCTCAGGCCAATTCCTTTGACCTTACTGATGGGGAAGTATGCCCAGATTCTGGCATTAAATTGTTGGCCACTCGTAGTTTTCAGGCTGGTGATATTTCAGTATCTTCGATGCTATCAGCAGGAGCTGTATCAGAGACTGCTAATCAGATGCTATTTTATAGCTCAGTTAGGATCAGGCTCAGGTCCTGACATGAAAATTGCATAAGCGCTATGCAAAACAAATGTAACATCATCTGGTTATATTTTGATAATGTTATTTCTCATAATCTTGGAACAATCTGAGTTGCAATTTAAAGGGTGACGAAGTCATTAGGCAGTGTTACCTGCAAAATCCCTCTACAGTATGTTCTTTTCAATTCTAGGCAACTTATTAAAGACAATGAACATAAGGGTTTTCACATGTTCCTAGGAGGAATAATTAGTACATCACTTCGAGAGTTTAAATTTATAGAAGGTAAGTAGGAAGAGATTTCAAGAATAACAGCTTATATCCTGTCCGATGGAACCAGAAGTCTGACACACTGCCCAGAGTGACACTGAGGGCTAACTGCTACTTGTAGTAAAATAAGCCAGACTCTCTGATCCTAAAACAGGTAAAAGGGAATGTACAATACATTGTAATACCTTGCAATGATTTTTCACCTATGCTTTAAATAGTCCTACGTGGATTCTTTAATTCTTTAGAAAGACTTTTAGAAATGTTAGAGTGGCCCTTAGGAGGCTGCAAGGAACACGAGCTCTGCTTTTCCCAAATAGTTACAGGGGACTTTCTGAACGCTATAGATGAATAACCTAGACAAGGAGCATGGTCAGATCCCCCGTGCACTCGTGCAGAATTGTTTAGGTCTCTCTATTCTTCAAGAGGATTGAATTAGTTCAGAAATTTGGTGTATTCTATGTCAGCAAAATCACAAACCAGTAAAGTCTTGGCTGGGCTTTTGGTATGTATATGTGTGGCAGGGGGGCAGGAGGTGTGTACAGAGACTAAGCCTCTTCCTCTTCCTGCCATGTGGTGGTCACAAGGAGAGAGGAAGAGGCAGAAAGAAGAGTGGTAGAGAGAAGCCAGGGGCAGGAAGTCGGGGGGCTGGTGAAATTGGGTGAAGCGTAGGCAGGTGATACATGGGCAGGTGTGCTCATGTGTCGGGGGCGTACTGTTGAACAGACAAGTTATACGGTCTGTGTGGAAGGTTCGCCCACTCCAGGGCAGTCAATAGCCGAAACCCAGAAGTAGTGAAATGGCCAATCCCAATTCAAAACGAGGAATGACATTTCCAAGAGCATCACTATAGGAAGGGGCCTCTAGCTAGAATCTGGAAGAAATGATACCAGTTGGAAACGACTGGTCAAAATGTGGGCTGGTCATCCATCATCCAGCCAAAGAATCATAATCCTGGGAGCAGCTTTCCTAGGGCACAACCTCTCCACATGCAGAATGTGAAAAAGACAAACTTTGGGGTCCTCCAGACCAAAATCACAACCAGTGTTCTCTCTAGATATAAGAAGAATGGCCTCATAGGAATTTTTGTGAAATTGATTAAGAAACTTCCAAAAATCCTCTCTTAATAGTAATGTAGACATATTACTATAAGTAATTGTTTGCTTCCAAGTTCTCAAACTCAGAATCATAAATAACTGTATGTTGACTTTAAAGCAATTTTTTCACTGTTTTACTGCTTACAAGATAAAATATGGCAGTTTTTAGAACATTTAAAAATACAGGAAGGAAAAAAAAAAACAGTCCCAAGACTCAAACCACTAAGAGTCGGCTACTGTCAAAGATTTGATGGACACCCTTCCAAGGCTTGCTCTATAATATATGGATATATATGTATGACCATATATGTATATAATTTGCACATAAATGGGATCAACATATACATGCTGTTTTACAAGCTGTTTTTTTCCAACAATATGTCAAAGAGATTTTTTTAAGATAGGGTACAGACAGATACACACACACACACACACACACACACACACACACACACACACGCAATCTTGTTTAAGAGCCATGTAGTAATCTTTGTGTGAGATTTTTTTCATGGTATATGCACCCAGTTTCCTATTGATAAGCAACTAGATTTTGTCCACGTTTCATTATTATAATGATGTGATGACATCTCCTTATAGGTACATATTACATACTTGTCTGAGTATCTCCCTTGGAAAGATTTCTCAAAATGGGATTGCTAAATCAAAGGGCAGCACATGCAAAATTTTCGTATTCCAGGGGAGTTTTTTCTCAACCCAATTCCTTTGACCTTATTGATGGAGAAGTGTGCCAGATTCTGGCATTAAATTATTGGCCACTCTTAGTTTTCACTCTGGTGATTTTTCAATGTCTTCAGTGCACTGAATTAATTTTCATTTATTTATTCAGTATTTCTTGAATATCCACTGATGACCAGATGTTATTTTCGGCAGTAAGGATTCAGTAATGAAAAAAGAAATAGCCTCTTGACAAATAGTTGACACAGAAGTAAAGAGATCATTAACGTGCAATGTGATGATAGCCGTAACAGGAGTGTGAACTGACATTTAAACTTGAATTTAATGGGCCAAAAGACAAAGACATTTTCCAGGTGGAGAAGGAGGATGGAAGTGGAATAGCAAGAGACACCAAGTGGTAAACATTAAAGCCCTTTGGAGAAGAATAACATTTCAGTGGGGTGAGGCAGAAGTTGCCTATATGTCCGCATTTTTAAAATGCATACAATGGTACAGAGTGCCTGAGAGAGAGGCTCTTGGGAGGAAATCTTCCACAGACAAATGTGTTTGGGAAATTCAGCATATTACTGGTTCACAATCCCTTTACACACAACTGCAAAATCCAAACATGTTTTGTAATCCATCAAGCTGCAAAACCTCACCTGAACTCATGTGAGGCTATTTTATAGTCTTGATTTATCTCATGAAATGTGATATCTATATATTTTGATACAGAAACAGCAATATGAGTGCTGGGAGGTGTTATACAATATCTGCTGTATAAACATCTGACAGATTCTGGATTGCAAATACATCCAGCCCCACGGATCTCTGAATCAGAGACTGTGGACCTGTATAATTTCCTTTTACAGAGTCACATGAACATGACCAGTTTCTAAGAAGTTCTTCAGCTAAGAAGTTAAATTTCTTTCATCTAGCACTTCCCACATAGATTTGACTTTTCAACACTTAACGCCTGCCCCCTTTTGCTTACAAAACATCTACTAACAACCCGAAGAAAAATTATAATTAATATTCCAAGGAGGGCATTTTGGAAAATACTATTTGGTATTCAGCTAAGCAGTCAGCTGAAGACTGTGAGCAAAGGGGAAACAATTCCAGTATTTTCCAGGATGACAAGTTTGTCTTCAGTGAGGACAAAAAAACTGATGTATGCTACAGGTTAGCAGACTTCTGCTGCAGTAAAGCAAGAAATGATATAAGCCTGAACTCTTCATTCCAAATGGCATACATTAAAGTGGACAGATACAAACGTGGGGACGAATTCAAGGTTGAACTGATAGCCCTTGGGATTTGACAAGATGTTGAAAGGAAAGAGAAGGAAGAGGTAAGTGCAGTTCTAGGTTTTCTAAACTCAGAGAATGGGTGACTGGCGACCTTATCAGTTAGGCTAAGGACCATGAGAGAATCCATCAGTGTACAATGAGAGATGACTCCTGAAGGATAAAGCTCCAGGTGTCTGGTAAAGTATAGGTGCTGAAGCGTAGATACCCACTAGGCTAAAGGGAATTAGGCTGTGCTTCTCAGAGAAATATTTGATTTGGAGATATAGAGCTGGGACCCATCGAAAACTGGGACGAGAGAGTAAAGGAGTCTAGAACCTCACCTCCAGGGAACATGCAGAGTAATGCGACCAAGATTAGAATACTGGTAAAATGTCAGTATTGACAAGAGGGGAGGAATAGAAGGAAGAGTTACTTAAGGAGAGAGAGGAGAGCCAGGAGTGGAGTTAAGAGAAGCAGAAGAGCACTCCGAGGGCTGGTCAAGGGCATTCCTCACGGCGTAGGTCAAGGAGGAAGAGGCTTGAAATCAGGTCCTGGCCTCGAACAATTATGGGGAGCTGCCTCTGTGGAGTGGCCGACACAAAACTAGATCCAAGTGGGCTGAGCAGTGTGTTAGTCAGCCCAAGCTGCCACAACAAACACCACAGACTGCGGGGGGGGCTCGAACACGAGAAATTTATTTTCTCACAGTTCTGGAGGCTGGAAAGTCCAAGATCGAGGTCCAGCAGGCTTCTGCTGGTGGGAGCCCCACTTCCTGACCTGCAGACAGCTGTCTTCTCACTGGGAGAGGATGGAGATTGCTTTCTTTCTTCCTCTTTCTTATAACACCAATCCTATAGGATTTGGGCCCAATCCTTATGACCCCATTTAAACTTAATTACCTCCTAAAAGCCCTATCTCCATTTACAGTCACACTGGGGGTTGCGGCCTCATTATATAAAATTTGGGGCACGGGGGCGGGTGGTGGGAGGACACAATTCAGTCCACAGCAAGGAGTGAGGAAGAGATCCTGACTATGCTAATAAAGGTAATAAAGATGAGAAAAAGAGGTGTTACCTAGTGTGAATATTTAAAAATTATCTTTTAAGACAATGGAAACTTTATCATTCTTGTAGGCTGAGGAAAGGAGAGAATGGAAAGGGAGAGGCTGACAAACCCCACAGAGGCGACAAGGTGAGTGGAAGGACTGGCCTTGGGAAGGAGGAGATGTGAGGACTTCTGAGAGAGGGAGGGAGAGGGTCAGTGTGTGTCTGTTCTCCTTAGTCTAGAAGTGAAGTGGGCAGCAACTGAGTACCTTTATCTTCAACAGCATCAGTTTCCTTGAAATTGAGGTTGTACTGGACCTGTACTGAACAAGTCAACAGATGACAATTATGTTTTCCTTCCACGTTGTGAAGTGGCTGCCACTACTTCCAAAAATGAAGAGCCCATGTCTCCAGTATGTGGTGGCAGTTCAATTGTCCTATGCATCCACAGATGATATATATCACTTAAACATTTAAATAGACTTCTCATAAGCCTAACAAACAGATACAGAATGATGCAAGATTAAAAAGTTACCGCCATCGTCACCTCACATGGGTCAGAATGGCCATCATCAAAAAATCTACAAATAACAAATGCTGGAGAGGGTGTGGAGAAAAGGTAACCCTCCTACACAGTTGATGGAAATGTAAATTGGTGCAGTCACTATGGGGAATAGGACGGAGGTTCCTTAAAAAACCTAACACTAGAGTTGCCATGTGATCCAGCAATCTCACTCCTGCGCATATATCTGGAAAAGATGAAAACTCTAATTTGAAAAGATACAGCACCCCAATGTTCATAGCAGCACTATTTACAATAACCAAGACATGGAGGCAACCTAAACGTTCACCGACAAATGAATGGATAAAGAAGATGTGGTACGTATATACAATGGAATATTACTCAGCCATAAAAGAGAATGAAATAACACCATTTGCAGCAACATGAATGGACCTAGAGCTTATCATACAAGTGAAGTCAGACAGAAAAAGACAAAAATCACATATCACTTATATGTGGAATCTAAAAAAATGATACAAATGAACTTATTTACAAAATAGAAATAGGCTCGCAGACATAGAAAACAAACTTATGGTTACCAAAGGGAAAAGTGGGGGGAGGGATAAATTAGGAGTCTGGGATTAACAGACCCACATTACTCTATTTAAAACAGATAAACAACAAGGACCTACTGTATAGCACAGAGAAATATACTCAGCATCTTATAATAACCTATAATGGAAAAGAATCTGAAAAAGAATATCTATATATATATACACAATATCTTGTATAATACATATATTATATACATATATATATGTATAGCTGAATCACTTTGCTGTATGCCTGACAGTAACACAACATTGTAAATCAACTACACTTCAATAAAAAAAAAGGTTACCTCCACTGCCATCACTTTTGAGGAACGAGACTATAAAAACAAATTTCATGGCCTCAATTCCCACAATTATCCCAAAGTTATTTCATACCTCTACAGCTGGTCACATCTGAATGGACAGTGCCATCTGCCCCAGTCCTCATCTTTCTTCAATGAGGAGGTTGGCAGATAACCAGTCCATCCGCAAGTGCGAGCATAACTCTGCTGCACGGATGGGAGGTCATCTGAGCAGCTGTTTACGATGTCATGAACAACGGGAACTTTAAGCAGAAGGAAAGGAAGAAAGTAAAAGCATTTAGAGGAGTCTGTGGGACCACACTTTCTGCCGAGTGGCTTCCTGTCCAGCTGAGAAACAAAGACCCGCCAGTTCTTCATTCTCTCATTCAGCCCACCATCCATGCAACCAATATTCACTGCGTACCCAGGGTTTGCAAGCATAATACTAGGCACTGGGAAGACAGTGGCAACAAGGTGAATGCTGACCCCAGCTCACAGCTCTCAGAGCAGGCAAGACCGCTGTAAAATAAGCAGTCACAACAAAGTGAGATGTTGTGATAAGGATGCCTGGGCATTATGAAAGCACAGAAGAGAGGGATTCAAATAGGATGTGGCATTTAGAATCCAGAGGATAAACAGTAGTTAGTTAGATGAAGAGAAAGAGGAAGACTTCCAGAAATACAGAAGAGCAAATAGAAGCCCAGAAGTGTGAACAACAGAAAGACTTCACTACATCTAAGGGCGAAAAAAACAAACAAACCCCAAAACTAAAAACACCTGGGCCTAACTGAGAGAGAAAGTGAGCAAAGCTGAAAGGCAAAGTTGGCAATGGCCAGGTCAGGATAACTTTGTTAAATTAAGGTATTTGAAACACTGGGAAATTAAGCACCGTGTCTGCGTGCGTGCCTGCGTGCGTGCGTGGAGGGGGGCGGGGGGGGGGACCAGTCAGGGAGGTGAGAGTGTCAGATTTGCTTGACAGGATTAGAACTCTATTTTAGGAAATGGATTGGAACTCAGGAGACCAGCCCTAGGGTGATGGCGGTAGAGAGGTGGGCTGACATAGGATTGTGATGTAGAATGCTTCAGAGCAAGCAAGTTGTACCTACTTGTGCAGATCAGGGTCCAACACCAACACAGGTGAAGTTTCCTCTAGACTCCTGGTCCTTCTCCTGGGGTCTTACTGGTCCATGGACAGTGTGGGGAGGGGAGTCTGTAACCCCCTGTGAAGTCTCAATGACACGCTGCTATAGCATCTATCTCCCTCTGCCCTTTGCATTGTGTGGTCTGGGGGGGAGGTATGTGTTAGTGTGGTTTTTCTTTTTCTCCTGCGAATGTTCTAATCTGTTCTGTACTACTAGGAACTTAGTTTGGCTTGTAGAGATTGACTCAAAAAAAGAGCCTGGGGAGCTACCAAGCTTCACCCCCCCATTTCTGCAGAACAGAGCCATCAATAACCTGGATGGCCAATGGGAGGAAACACACAACCAGGGGCCTGGTTCTGAGCTGGAGTCTTGGTGAAACAGAGCTGACAGATGCCACTGCTTTCTGCCAAATGCCCATTCCAACCCCATCAGTGCATCATGTAGGGATAAGCGTACAAGAATCACGCTGAAAACAAAGGCAACTGGAGGTCCGCCCACAGGCTGGTGCATGGCTGTGCTCACTGCAGGGTGGGCTGTGCTGGGCAGTCTAGTCTGGTCAAGTCTGGCCTCATACCCTCCTGGACCCCTGCACCGAGTTAGGCCAATGGCAGGGGCCCTGCAGCTGGCCTGCCTCTATTGGAGGACAGCGTAAGGAAGATCAGGCACTTGGCCTTAGACACAGAGGCTCTGCAAACAAGTATACCCCGGGGAAGGGGCAGGCAGAGTGAGGAGGTTATTCACAGGAGCCCGGAAGAGGCAAGTCCATCTAAATCTGCAAGTGTTTAAACAGAGATACTGGGCACATCAGATTGCCATGAAAAAGAGGGATATTAAAAGCAACTTTATGTTTGGCTATTTGAAATTCCCTACTGACTATCAGTATGGCTGACTTGCTGCTGGCCCGGGAGGGTGGCCTTCCCAGGCAGCTTATGCCCATGCAGCCCGGGGCTGGGAGTTATTAGAGGCAGAGTGGAACGCTTTCGTCTTCCACGACTGTTTATTAACACACCGTTAGCACCCTGTAGTCCACTTGCACGGCTCTCTGGTCCCAAATAGAGGGCAGATGGCATGCCACTCCCCAAGGGACTCCAGGCTTCACCTCGCTCAGCTTTATCCACTGAGCTCTGGGATCTGGAGAGGAGTCTGCTGTGCTTTTACAGCAGTCCCCAGGGCTGCAGACAGGCAGTTTTGGAATCCCTACATAGCAGCCTGCTAAGGGGCGGGGGCTTGATCCACACAGGCTCTCCCTGGAAGGGATGATATTCCAGATCTACTGCCTGCCGTGGAGCCTGTCCACAGCCATGGGGCGGGAGGTGAGGGCTGCAGTGGGCCAAAGCCGGACCTGGGCTGGGGGGAGTCGGGGTTGGGGGAGTCTGTGTGCCAGAGGCTGCCCAGCTGCCTGGCCCGCTGTGGGCTGGGGCGCATCCCCCAGATCTGCTAAGCTCTCTCTCCCTTTCCTATCAGCACTGCTGTGCTGTCAGAGATAGTGGAGAGAGGGCAATCAAGACGCTGATAGCAAAGCAAGGACATTAGGGTCACCACGAATTACGCAGAGGTGTGATAGCATGACCTGGAAGGAGGCTGAAAGCAGAACAGATAACAGTCAGAGCAAACTCAGTAGATGTCAGCAGCTCCCGCCAACGTCAAGCCATGTGGCCCCAGCAGACACCCACTCTCACGCAGAGCGGCCAGTGAGGATTTGGGGGTTTCCTAAACAGGGCAGGACCTTGAAAGAATGCTGATAAGGGGCCTATCACTGAGCGGCAGGGAGGGTCATTTAGTCTAGGTCTCACATTTAGATGTGTGATTTTATCTCCAAATGAACCTGTTTATCTAGTCACTGATACAGTGACCAAGTTGAAAGAAGATGTTCTTTAAAACTCATCCCATTAACAGACTCTCTCTCTCTCTCTGTACACACACACACACACACACACACACACATGTATCTCCTCCAGTGCGTGCAAAGTCAATATTTTCATAAGTCTTGGGCTAACTTATAAATAGCATAATATACTTCATTTTGTTTTTTGAAATTACTAATTTGCTAAATGTAAGCATGGAAAATGGCCCACAGTTTGTACAACACTCTGTTGGTATATCTTCCTGTTTTAATATACCCGGAGGGTCAAAAGAGTGGAAGTTACTGATGTCTCTCTTGAACCCTGAGAGATCCTGATAATTCCTCCTTCCCACTCCCCCCAAAATAGACATTTTTCATTGTATTCAAAATTAAGGCAATACCCATCTATATTTAGAACTAACCAACTGATGCATTAGTTGTGAATCTGAAAACACCAACTTGTGACCAACTTAGCACAAAGCTGACCTATCCCTATATGGTGTGGTGGGAAGATCATTGGAAATAGAAACAAAACAAGACACATCTGTTCTGGCCCCGGCTTTGCCAGCTACCCAGGTGTTTGTGTAGGTGACGTCATTATGCTTCCCTGGGCCCCAGTTTTCTCACCTAGGAGATGATGCTGCAAATACACCACAGGGAAGGCGTAAATTAACTATGTGAAACCCCTTGCATGGGACTTGGCACACAGATGTTAGTTTCCCCCACTTTTTCCATTTCTGGAACTCAGTTTTCTGTAAGATGGTGGCTTTCCAAATTTTAACACCCTCCTATTTTCACTGATAATTGATTTTATCTATTTTAATTAATACTGGAAATACCAAAAAGAAATCCAACTGCTGCATTGATTTCAGTGATTTTTTTTCCCCCCTCTGTGCCATAGATGATGCTATCCATCCATTGTTCCCTAAAGGCAGGGAATTTCCAAAGGAGATCCTAATCTATGAAATTATAGCCACAGCCCATACACCAAAGGCAGAAATGATCCTCCCATACAGGGGCAATCCCCAGAGGTCACTCCCATCAGAAACCAAGCTCTGATCAAGTCCTCCTCCCACTGGGCCTTACCCAGCAGAATCCTGGGTAACCCTCAAGCCCTACCTCAAAAGTCTCCTTCTGTCACCGGCCTTCGTGCTCACTCTCTTCAGAAGTAAACGCCCTCCCGTTCAAACCACTAGCACCCTACGGGGTATCACTGGTGATGGCCAGGGATGACATGTAGGCTCCGGCTGGTGTAGGTGAGTGCTTGGAGAAGGGACCAGCACTCACCCTGGTTCCTGTGACACCTTCTCCTTGCTTCCCTCCACACTGCAGACTGCTCCTGCGGTCCACCTCCAAGGATGAGCTGTCTCCAGGCCTGCAGATCGTGAGAAATACAATGAGGGTCACAAATAAGAAACACATAAGTACTTTTTTCAGCTTTATTGCTCTATAACTGACAAATAAAATTGTAAGATATTTAAAGTGCACATGACGGTGATTTGATATATGTATACATTGTGGAAGGATTCCCACTAGTTAAGTAACTGGTTACATCCATCACCTCACATATTTATCTTTTTTTTTTTTTGGTAAGAACATTTAAGTTACTGTCTTAGCAAATTTCAATTACATAACAGTGTTATCAACCACAGTCACCATGTTATAAGTTAGATCCTCAGAATTATTCATGGTACAATTGAAAGTTTGTATCCTTTTACCAACCTCTCCCTACTTCCCCCAGCCCCAGCACCTGGCCTCCACTTTTTAATCCCTGTTTCTATGAATTTGACTTTTTCTTTTCTAGATTCCACATATAAACGATACCATGCAGTATTCATCTTTCTCAGTCTGGCAACATATGTAATTTAAACATATGCAATGTCATGGCTTTATTAGGAGAGAGAAAATGTGATGCAGTAAACTTTTCTACAACAATGTACAAATAACCTATTGATAGCAGGCGAAAGAGAAAGAATGTTTTCTGTTTGTAGGTTCAACACTAAAGAGGCCAAGATAGATTATAAACTATACGTGTACTTTTTTAAGAGTGCAAGGTGTTACTTAAAAGCACTATTGCATAAACGGTTAGAATAAATGAGACATTTCAAGTAAGGAAGATAAACGAGTGAAGGAGAGACAAGTGAGATTGCGACAGAGGGACAGATATAATTTACTGACATAAAAGATACTCACTGAATAAAGCCCAACCTTTCCACTTTTGTGTTTAGAAAGGAGAGTAGAAGCCAGAAATGGACATATGGTGTCCCCAAGGAGGAGAGGAGACAGATGCACTATAAGTCATGCTTTTGATACAACAGGTGATCAAGAAATTTATAATTTTTTGAATTAATAACCAAGACAACTCCAAGGCCAGAGAGAAAACGTTCGCAGCATTTTGAAGGCAATGGCAAAAGACAAAAGACTATCAACCTTATGAGAAAAAGTCAAAGTTTAACACCTGGAAAAAACATCATTCCTTTAACCCTGAAGGCACAGCTGACTTTGTAGAAAAAGCCCCTTTGGGGTGCGGAGTCTCGTACCCCTTCCCCTATTTCTCTCGTCAGGAGACCAGGGCCAACTCTTACAGGACTTGAAGACCAGCCAAACTGTCATTTGACCATAGTGAGAGGGAACGAGGGAGGGCTGGGGTGGGGGCGTGGCAGGGGGAGACTGTCCCAGGGTTTAAGGAAGATTGAAAAGACAAACAGGAGAGAAAGGGCTGCAGAAAGCGGAAGAGAGAGCCTCTGGGAAGAATGGGATTGACTGGGAAAGTGCAATGCTTCGCTATGGGGCTTCCTGGGAATGCAGAGCATGAAATAAAGAGAAGTATTTACATTAAAAACAATATGTAACATGTCTATCAATTACCCGAACTGTACGCCACAACCATTTTAGGGGATGTTTGTCATCTTAAAAGTACCTACAGCTGCCTGGGAGGTCCCAGGGCCTGAGCACAGAGTGCATGACCCTCCAATCTTCAACCTAGCTCCGTGAGCAGGGAGTCTTGTTTACCCCCATTTTCCAAATGCAAAGTAAGAGAAAGCTATCAAGAATTATGAGGAGCGAATTCCTAAAATGCCCCTCTCTGGCATTTGCATTCAAAGCCCTAGAAATCAGTGTGACCAGACCCAGTCTACCTTCAGAATCTGTGCATCTAGGGCATTGCCTCTTATAGGCCACGTCCAGCCTGGCTGCTCCAAGGCAGGGAGAGGTTATGCACACACACTTGAGTACTTTGAGGTGAAATATCACCAATTTTAAGTAGAGAGAGGGAAAGGTGATGCCTAAACTCCCCTTGCCCTGTTCCTACCTGAATTTCTGGTGGTACTGTGGGAACAAGGATGAGTAAGCACCTCCTACCTTGTAGAAAAGTAGTTCTCCACCCTGGCAATCATTAGAATCCCCGAGGAACGTAAAAACCCCAGATTCTCAGGCCCTCGTGCAGAAGCTCAGAGGCACCAAGTCAGGAAGGCTAAGGCAAGGAATGTGTATTCTGAAGAGCGAAGGGGTGATTCTGACACTGAGACACGTTTGTGAACAAAACCACAGTCCTGGGGACAAGCTGAGAATAATGTTAACTTCAGTGAAATTAAACAACAAAAACTGTGTTTTTTTCAACTGAGCATGACCCGCAGTATCAGAGGGGAAGGTAAGAGCTGACATCTCTCAGCTGCTGAGTTTGTTCGAGGCACTGAGGTAAGCACTTTATACAGATTACCTCATTTAACTGTGATGATAAATTTATGAGGTACTACAATTATTATCCCTCTTTTACCAATGACGAAACCAGAGCTTAAAGAAGTTCAGTAATTTGGCCAAGGTTAACCATTAATTACATTCAAAATACTCAAGGGAATAGAAATAAAACCTGAAAGGGACTAGTAAAGTATCTGTGAAATTGAGACCGACTCTTCCATTAATCTGAGTTTTAGAGGCACATTCTTGAACTCCAGTTATTGAATCTAACCTAAGGTTGGATTTCTCCATTTGTAAAGTGGGTGCAGACTGACCTCATTCTCTGCAATAAGCTTGCCTTCTTGAGATGGTTCAGAAGTGTAGAGGGTACACTTTATGGTGTTTGAAAGGCATTTATGCAAAAGCCTGGTCTGAAGTCAAGTAAATTTCATCTGAGAACAACCCTGGTTTAAACTAAAGCAAAAGAAGTGAAACACTGACCTTGTTTGGAGGACTGGTTAGATAATCACACTTTGGAAATCTTGTTTTGATGACTTTAAAAAAGGTAGCAGAACCAATCCCTAGTGGACCAAGTACATGTTTACCCCGTTAGATTTAAGTGGGTTCTAAAAGCTTGAAAACAAGTATTTCCTAGCTGAGAATGGTGCTTAGGGAGGGTTGTCTTGGCAATGAGAAGATTTCCTAATGTAACTCCAAATCTGTAAATAGACCATGCCTTAATACCACCAGCCCTTTGTTTGAAAAAGGGCTAAATAGGTGCTATTTACTAGAGGACAAATTTCCAAGCAATGACAAATAAAACAGCGACCCCTCCACATTCTGTGGCATCTCCTTAGGAATTCCAGTGGCCTCTAATCCATCAGATCCTAAGCTACGTTGGCTAAGAACGCCATCCTCCAAGGTAGGGTTTTGGCAACTGGAACAAAGTCAGTGAATACTTGTAATAGCCCACTTCAGAGAGCAGACAGAAGCTAAAATTTATTGGAAGCTTCCTTGGGATAGACAAATCCTTTAGAAAGGTAAAACTAGTCCAGTAAAAAATAAAATCATAAATAATACTAATTTGGTTAAGCTAAGGTAGAGCAGAAAGTTTTCTGCAGTCTAGAAGTCTGGAAATGTTGACTGACACCAGGGAGCCTGAGGATTTTTCAAGAGATAAGCCCAAGGATGAATCCCCTGCCATGGTAGTTATTCCTATTTACTGTATTTAAAAATGCAATAAATACACCTTTTTTCATTCCCAAGTTACTAACAGAGATGCCAGAGACATCTGATGTTAAAGGTGGTATCATTTTTGCAGCACTGTGGTCGAGAAACATGAGCTTTGGAATCAAGCAGATGCATCCGTTGTTTTTTTTTTTTTTTAATTCTAGATTTTACCCCTTCAAATGTGTACATTTATGGCTATTTACTTCTCTAACAGTTAATCATCTGATCTGTGAAAAGAGACAATAATACACAGTTATTGAGGGTTCTGATACAGCAATGCCTGTGACGTGGCTATACACTGCTGACAATTAGTAGATGCTCAATTAACATCAGTTGCCTTCCGTGGTTTCCTGAGGTGCTTTCCTCTTCCATTTTACCAATGCTGCTGCCCGCCACCCCAGCTAGATACCACATCTGAGGGCTCCAGAAAAAAAGAACTGCATGTGCTCCTGAGGTTTCAGGGCTATGGAAATAGTAACAGAATTAAATGAGGTGACAAATTTGAACTGGGTCTGAGCAAAGATATTCTCCTGCAAAAGCTTCCGTTCCATTTTCCTCCCATCTAAAATTACTCAGAAAAGTTGCTTTTGGTTAGAGTATAACACTTGGAATTTTTAACATTTAATGTTTAGTTAACATTCAGCCATGTTTAAGTCATCTCTGGGATAAATATATGTATATGTATTTTCAAGTATTTTAAAATAAGTGTGATAACGTTTTACTTCTCACAACTTTTAACATATGTTATTCAACTTTGCTTTCACAATTCATCTTCTTCTGAAAAAGAGAAGAAAAAAATTACCTTAGGACTTAGAGAAGACAAGCAAAACTTCCACTCTAGGAAAATAATATTAGATTTGACATAAATTAGATGCTTGCCAGTAACTCAACCACACCTGTCAAATAAGACGTTAAAGTATGAAATAGAATATTAACAAAAGTCAATTTCGCTAGTGATTTAGCATAAGATTTAACTGTGTTGTAACCAAAAGGAAGCGGAGTCTGAAGGCAGATCTGTTTTAGTTGGAGAAATATATATCCCTTTTAAAAAGAGATTTACCAATGGAATTTTCACTGTACTTTTTCTCCAAGTAGCCTTTGGAAGCAAAGGAAAAATGTAGCTCATTTCCCTGCAAAAAGAGTGCTTAGTTTACAGTACTCTCATTTAGCAACACCCTTCAAAAGTTACTGAGTACAAATAAAAACAAGTAAAAATACAAACAAGAAAACAATCCCAACACAATGTGATACATACAGGCTTCTATAATTTTATCCGTGATCCTGTGGGATTAGCTCCGAGGACACCTGACCCAGGGCACAGTGAGAACTTGAATATTTCAGGTCATTTCCAAACACATTTTTGTTACTCCTGAACTGGGGCTTCATTCCCCTAGGACATACAGCCAGTGTTTCTCAAGCTTCAACATGCATACGAATCACCTGGGGCTCTTGTTAATATGCAGATTCTGATTCTGTACGTCTGCATGGGACGTGAGATTTTTGCATTTCTTTTATTTTTATTTTATATTGGAGTATAGTTAGTTAACAATGTTGTGTCAGTTTCAGGTGTACAGCGAAGTGATTCAGTTGTATATATACATGTATCTATTCTTTTTCAAGTTCTTTTCCCATTTAGGTTATTACAGAACATTGAGCAGAGTTCCCTGTGCTATGCAGTAGGTCCTTGTTGGTTATCTATTTTAAATACAGTAGTGTGTACCTGTCAATCCCAAACTCCCAATTTATCCATCTCTTATCAGCTCCCAGATGATGCTGATGCTTCTGCTTTCCTGACCACACTTGGAGTAGCAGGGGTGTAAACTGCACTGCTGACTTACGCCTGCCGTTATAGCCTCTCCTAGAATTTGTCCCCAGTGTTCTACAATAGCATAGAAAAGTTTGTCAAATACAGGCAGGCTTGTGTTTGTAAATAAGTCTTAGTAATATTAACAATGGGGAAAAAAATGCTATTCATTTATTTTTCTCTTTGCATCTACAAACGTGTGACCTTCAAATACAGGAGGCAAGTTGGCCAAGTGAACTACATTCTTTTTACCAGAGTTTTTTACTCCTTTGGGTTTTCACTTCAAGCCACATGTACTGTGCCCAGCACTATTTTTCTCCGCAGATTTCCTTGTTTGTGCTGGGATGACAAGCCAGATTTGCTTTAAAATATTAGGTAAAAGCTAAAGTAAGTGTTGACTTTAAGAAAACATTGGGATTTACTGATACGAAGCCTCCATACCCCTTTGGAAGGAGATATATAAATAGACACAATGCTTTTGAAGAGCAATCTGGTAATATAAGCCACACAATGTTTTTTACCTTTTGTGCTAAAGACATCCCAAAATATAGAGGAAAGCTTTCTACACAAAAAAATGTTCACTGCAATGGTATTATCACTCATAGCAGAAACTTGGAAACACGCCAAAGTTCAAAAAATTATGTAATGGTGAAATGTGATTTCACACAACCACTTAAAGGAATATGATTTGGTTTCTGAAAAATGTTTTTGAAGCAGTTCTTACAACTTGTAAAATACAATATCACATTAAGTAAAATGTAGTATCGTATAGGCAGTTTTCACAGTTATGAGAAAAGAAAAAATGCCCATGTATACAGATATACGTTCTCTGTGATCTGTGGTGCAGCTTTATTGTACAATCCCCGAGAGTGTCGATGGAGCAGCAGTTTATGTGGATGGTGCTTCCTGGGGTGGCAACTGAGGTAGCGACCCTGTTTAGAACCTACAGAGGGAAAGAGTCTGAAATGAGCACACCAGACATCAGCAGCCTTTTGTCTTTGGAAGATTATATGACGGTTTATTTTTTTTCCTTGATTTTCTGTATTTTTCTATAAAGAGCCTGCTTCCTTTCATAAGTGAAAACAATAACAACAATTATATTGAAAATTAAAGAAACGGACAGACCTGACAGTTTGTTCGCCCATCTTTTCTCTGCTGGATTTCCCCCGAAGAACATCAAAATGCATTCTACAGATCTTATATGGTAATGATTGTTGATGTTCATTTAAATAAATTGGAGGGGGTTTTCCCCTTTATTTTTCTTTTGTCTCTAAAGACACACGGCGTTAAGACTGGATTTTTTTCTCTGGATCATGGTGAAAAATCTTGATTGAGTACTAGCTATGTGACAAGCACACAGAAGAGTGTTTACAAGGCTGATCTCATGTAATCTCAGTTTTGTATTGTAGGTAATACTATCATCACCAGTTTCTAGACCAGGAAGGAAAAAAATATATATACTCACTGGTTTGACCATTCTCTCCTGACTTTTTCATTTTATTTCCCTCTGGATAATGGTGGGTGGGAGGTCACATTAAAAGGGTGAGTCTGGGGGAAAAGTTTGCTGAGGAATCTCACGTGTTTTAAGAAATTAAGACACGGAATTCCCTGACAGTCCAGTGTTAGGACTCGGCGCTTTCTTTGCTGAGGACACAGGTTTGATCCCTGGTCGGGGAACTAAGATCCCACAAGCTTTGCGGCGTGGCCAGAACAAAATTAATTAATTAAAAATAAATAAATTTTTTAAAAAACTAAAAAAAAAAAAAAAAAGAAAAGAAAGGAAGGAGGTGGAAGACTGAGCTTCTTGACAGCAGGGATGCTTTTTGTTCACCAGGGTCAGAGAGCCTGCACCACAGCAGACATACCTAAGTACTTGTTTAGTGAATGAAGGTGGTCAAGAGGGCATTGAATGTAAGCATGACTCCTTAAGAAACTATAAAATTGTCTCTTGCAATCCAGATAGATAAACAGAAAAAAAAAAAAAATTGGGAGTAGTAAGGAGGAAAATCCTAACATCTTAAATGATCAGACAAGGTAACCAAGATAAGTTCCCTAAGAGCAGACAGACTACAGAACAGGAAGTCACAGATAAATCCCCTTATTCTCCTATATTGATTGACTGGACATTTATCTCTTTACTGTTTGGAAGAGGCAGAAACCTTTGGCGGAACGGAGGATAATTAAAGCCCCAAGAGAAAATTATGTTCCACGAGGCCTCCATCAAACTCGATACATCTGAACCTCCACTGATCTCATTTCATAAACCTACTTCTATTGGTAAGAGTCTGAACACTGATAGTGGCAGGATTTCAAAGTGAAGGGCTAGAGCAGAGAGTGTGCAGAGAATACTCCTAGAAGATTTGTTTAAGCCATGGAAACTTTGGAGTGAGCCCGCTTTTCTTCATCTCAAAGACCAAGTCCATGAATGCCTCAGTCTCTTGAATGATCTTGCCTGTATCATTCTATAAGTTCTTACTAGTTGGCCGGCAAGAGGAATCTCCTTATATAAGATGCGTATTTTCAACTGACTTTCATGACTAGAGTATTGCCATAAAAATTTCCTATTCCTTTTTGCTTGGAAAGTTAAACAAAATGTTCCTTAAGAAAAGGTTCCTTAAGCATTTTTTCTCTGAAAGTATCTTTCAATAATTATTTCATCATATTGACTGAAAGCATTTAAATAAATCTTCTTAAAATTTAATTTAACTTGTAAGCCTGAATTCAAATTTAAAACTCAGCACATCTCTGTTTTTTATTAACATATAGATGATATGTGAGAGTCAAAATTCAGTTTTACTTTCTTTTTACCAGCTACATTCTTAAAAAACAGAAAATTTACTGAAGTCCAGAGCTCTGCCCTTCTGATTTCTAAATTTAGCTGCCGGGTTTTAGAAGAATTTGCATACTCTTGAATAAATGCCAGTGAAGGGGGAAAGTGGTTTAGTAAAACTACTTATATGCAGGGCTCCTCCTAAAGTGCCCTGTGAATAGCTTTTATTAAGCAAGATTAAAATTGCTCATTATCCCAAAATAACTCCGGTGCATGTGATGTTATAAAAAAAGCATACACCGTAATCAATTTGACATTTTTGGAATTTCGAAAGGTAATTAGGCTCTCCTTCTTGAAAAAAAAAAATCTGCTATTGTGAGCATTTCCAGTGAAGCATAATCCTCGTTTTCATAGATCCTGAAGCTTGCTTTAGTTTATCTCTAAAGTCACTGATGCTAGTACATGGTCAAATACAGGGGAATTCACCTTTAAAGGGCAGATTGATGACACAAACTAGAAGGATATTTGAGGATAGACACTTGGGAAATTCACCACAGATGCCATTCACAGGTCTATCCCAGCACGCTGTGATTAAATGTTGGCTCTGGAGTTCAATATTCCTGGAATCAAATCTAACCCGCATACTCGAATATAGCCAATGGAAAGCTACTTTGCTTCTCTTGTCTCAGTTTTCTCCTCTATAAAAGAAGGATGATAACTAAAGGGGCCATATGTTCCAGTTTGCCATTGAGAATACCTATTTATGCTTGTTGTCAGGTCTAATTATTAGTAGTAAGTTCTTTCAACTCTGAAAAGTGTCCTGATCGGCATGATAAATTAGTAGCTAACTCTAATGCAAACCCTGGTGGGGTTGTTAGGAGGATCCGCTCAGCACGAGTCCTGGCACATAATCAGTACTGAACATATCCTGTGAAATAGGGACCATCGTGCTTGCCTCCCTCCTAAATCTATGGTGAGGACCAAAATGATACTCCATACAAAAGACTATGGCATACTATGTGCTCAATAAATATTTTTATTAGTACTCATTTTGTGGTATTTTACTTATCCTGAAATAACTGTGAGTATGGAGTTCACACATAGCTAGAAAATTGGAATTAGTCATAAAGACTTAGAGATGGAATTACAGATGATCTTCTAGATGATGTGTACACCCATTCCCAGGTCCAGCAGGTCCACGACAGATGGGCATCTTTAGCTGGAGAGGGTCTCTAGCCAGAGTCTGAACCAAATGTTCAAAATGCCTTATATCTAAAAAAGTGAAGGAACTCGATCTGCTCCATGTCTTGTTAGCAGACCTGAACAGCGAGGTGGTCAGTCCTGATTCAGACGGAGTATGGCAGAGAAGCTCAGCTCTTTGGATCGTAACCTAGGTGTTCTTCTCACTGGTCATCATTATGTCAGATGAATTTACATATCTTTAAATAAAATGAATGTTAAAGACTGCAGCTTAAAAATAACCATGTGGACTCTTTCAGTCTCTGGTCTGGCATGTAAGGAGCTAGGAAGTCATCACTCCATCCTAACTACAGGTAAAAAAAAAAACTGAACAAACTGATAGATCAAAAACTCCTTTTAGGTCCATCAAACAAGTCAAGTCACAGGGCAAACCACTGTCCCCCCAATTAGAGACAGAGAGGAGGACAGACAGAATCAAAACTAATCAGAGCAGAAACCCATGAGCGGGGGCAGCCGTGGGAACCAGTCCTGGAGGAGGAGAGCCTGGGCTGTGACGGAGGAATTGCTAGAGGCTCAGGCTGGACGTTCATGAGAGTTGTGAACTCTAGTGGGAGTTCATGTGAAAATGCACGACTGTAAAACCCCTAGAAGATAACAGGAGGAAACCTAGATGACTTAGGGTATGGTGATGACTTTTCAATACAACACCAAAGGCACCACCCATGAGAGAAATAATCTGTAAGCTAGACGACATAAAATGAAAACTGCTCTGCTAAACACACTGTGATGGGAATGAGAAGACAAGCTACAGACTGGGAGAAAATATTTGCAAAACACAT
This sequence comes from Neophocaena asiaeorientalis asiaeorientalis, assembly GCF_003031525.2. Lineage (NCBI taxonomy): Eukaryota > Metazoa > Chordata > Mammalia > Artiodactyla > Phocoenidae > Neophocaena > Neophocaena asiaeorientalis. The sequence continues at coordinate 1,251,621 of NW_020175837.1, read as the reverse complement.
ATCTGGAAAAAGACAGTTATCCAAAATACATAAAGAACTCTTCAACTCAACGTCTTACAATAAGAAAGTTAAAGTTTGTATTTTACCTTCACCTATACCTTCTCCGATGCTTTTCCTTTCTTCATGTAGATCTCAGTTTCTGATGTCATTTTCCTTCCCTCTGAAGAACTCATTTTAACATTTCTTGCAACCCAGGTCTACTGACAACAAATCCCTTCAATTTTTGTTTGTCCGAGAAAGTCTTTATTTGTCCTTCCCTTTTGAATGATAATTTCTCAGGGTACAGAAACCTAGTTGGTTGTTTTTTGCTTTTGTTTTTCTCTCAACACTTTATTAATTTCACTCCAATCTGTTCTTGCCTGCATGATTTTCAAGGAAAAGTCAGATGTAATTCTTATCATTGCTCCTCTATAGGTAAGGCATTTTCTTCTCTGGCTTCTTTCAAGACTTTTTTCTTTATATTTGATTTTCTGAGGTTTGAATATGATATGCTTAGGTTTTGGTTTTTTGTGCATCCTCTGAGCTTCCTGGAACTGTGGTTTGGTGCCTGACATTAATTATCAGTCATTATTGCTTTTAATATTTCTTCTGCAACTTTCTCTTTTTTCTCCCAATTGTGCTCACATTACACATATGTTACACCTTCTGTAGTCGTCCCACAGTTCTTGGATATCCTGTTCCATTGCCTTTTTTTAAAATTCTTTTTTCTCTTTGTGCTTCCATTTTCCAGCCCAGATGTAGCTAAGTAACTACAGAGTGAGGAAGGGTCTAGGGATTCCAAGTTTGGAATCTTCCACCTGGAGGTGTGGGATGAAGCTCCAGGAAGTCGAGAGGAAGGAGGTTTGGGGGGTTCTCCCATTGATGGAAAGGGTCATGACAGATGGTAAAAGCATACAACTCAGAACATGAAGATTGATGAGTGATACCCAGTCTCTCCTGTCCACCGTCACCCTCAAACACTCATATATTTTCCATAATTAACTTTTGTCAAAATACATATGTACATGTGTGCTTACGTTAATATAGCCATCACCAACAGATCTCCTTAATTCTGTACAAATATCAAACATAAATTCACATAAATGTGAAATTATTCAGCTTCCCCCTTTTTAATGTGTGAAGACTGGACTAGAATAATCTGATTTCTTAGGACTATGAAATTGAAAGTCTATCTTTTGGAGACAAGGAAACTAAATCCCCAAGGTTAAGTTTCATGCACAAGGCCATGAAGCTGGCTAGTTACAGCTGGGACTAAATGCAAAGTTCCTGACCCTCAGTCCAGGTGCCTTTTTCCTGCGCCCAAAATTGCTTTAACTCCTCACCACACATTGCCTACTGACACAACCGAAAACACCAGCACGTTGTATTATCATTCAGAAAATCAGATGCTGATGTTCTCAAGGATCTCATTCAACAGGCAATACATTTTTTTTTTAAAGTAACAGCTGATGTGACTTACTGTAATTAGCTAATGAGTCTGAGCCTATAATTCCTCTGTCAGACCCTCAGGCTGAATCGCTTGTGTTTTCAAGTTTTGTCATACAGCTGGTTCTACAGGAATTGCATGTTTCATGGGAGAAATGAGTTTTTGTTTTCATGTAGGGAAAGTAGGCTGATTTTCTCTCTCAGCATCCCAGGAATGGATGCATGTTGTCAGCTAGAGGAGAGAGAGTGCAAAGGATAGAGACTGCTGGAGGAGCTGGGCCGCAGGAGGCAAAACTGAAGGACATTGAGAGATTCCATTTACTCTTCTAAGGGGGAAATCTGTGTTTTACATTTTTGCATGATTTTCAATTGTGAAAATATTCTGGGTTGAGTTTTTCTTTTTGGAAATCACCGATTAACTTCATTAAGCTCTTTACACCTTCAGTGTTGTTAACATGTTTTGGCAGGAAAGATGTATTCTAAGCTATGTATTTTGTTATAAAATGGGAAAGGTCAGTGATCCTTGGTCTGTTACTAATTTCCACGCTCAGCTTCGGTGTTATGATTCCTTTGCAAATGCTTAGGAGGCATCTGTGTGTCAGACACCACATGGTAGGCGAACGTTCTAGACCTCAATAAAGACTCAAGTTGAACTCAACATTATTTCCTCCCAAATCTGTTCCATGTCCATGTTTGGTGTTTTAGGAAATGGCATTGCCAGTTACCCATTTCCTAAGCCAGAAACTTCCACGGGACCTTTGACTCTCATTCAACTCATCAATGATCAAGTCCCCTTGGTTCCATCATCTAAATATCCTTCAGTTCCAACCACTCCTCTCCTTCTCCACTGCCTCACCCTCCCTACGGGCCAAGATCATTTCTTCCTTGTGTTGCAAAATGACCAAAGCCAATGTCATGTTTGGCCTTCAGTGGTGACACTGAAAGGCTGTGCTCTTGGAAAACGGGAATGGTTAAGAAAGCACCTCACTTTTATTTTTGAAAATTTGCCCACCCTTTCATCTTCCACAAAACTTCAAAGGACCACCCTGCCCTGCATAGTCCAAGATAAGTCTGGTCTCCATCCTTCCTCAAGAATCCCAAAGTAGATGATTCCCTGTTCACTTGCCTTTATAAAACCCCAGGCTTTCTTCCTTTTCTTTGAAAATTTCCTCATGAATGAAAGTTCTCCCTATTGCAATAGCCCAAATAAAATCATCTCCCCAACTGTCCAGTGCATTTTTTTCTTTCACAGTGGTTAGAAGTGTTAGAGAACCATTGACCGAAACCGCCCGCATTGGCCAGACAAGACACTAACCACTTGCATGAATTGTCTCGCAACGAGAGGTCCCAATAAGGAACACAGTGCTGCTGCCGCCGAAAATTAACCAGGAGAATTCGGGAGGGGCCAAAAGGAGGGAGGAGATGCCAGCTCATAGTATGTCCTGCCAACCTCCCAGAATCCTTCTCGCTGGAATCCATCTTGGCTGAGAGATGCATGAACCATCAGGAAGGACCCTGAGTCAGACCAAATATGGGCCAAGCAAGATGACTGGCCAGAGACAACCCGGAAACTAACCCCATCACCACAAAACCTGAGACTGCGAGCCACGTGGCAGAGCAGTCCTCCTGGGTTCCCTTACGCTGCTGCTCTCCTCCTGGGCGCCCTGTCCCGGTCAAGTCTCTTGCTTTGTCAGCCCGTGTGTCTCCTCAGACAATTCATTTCTGAGTGTTAGACAAGAGCCCACTCTCAGGCCCTGGAAGGGGTCCCCCTTCCTGTAAGAGAAGTAGGGGAGAGCATACACTCATGGACAGAAGTGTAACTATGAAAGTTAGTCTCATCTTGGACACTGCCCCGCACACAAGCATTTATCAGCACACAGGGATAGAAACTGCCATTCTACCTGCCTGTGGGGTTGGTGGAGCTCCGGTCTCTGCCCCCGAGTCCCCCTAAATTTGCCCTGATGAAAGGCACTCCAGAGACACATATGACAGTACTGTAGTGTCAGGATCTAGCCTGGTAAGAAAATCCTCAGGGAATCATGGGAACACAGTTTCATCAGACTGGTGCCCCTCTGAAGGGTTTCAAGGCTGGGTTCGCGGGGTTCCTGCATCCTTCAAGAAGGCCAGTCCATCTATTTTAACACTGCTCATTTCAAGAATGAAAATTTATTTCTATCGTTCCCTATACTAATTATCCAATCCTCCAGGGCAGGTCAAATAGTTGTAAATGGAAGAATCTGTAGTGGCTGGTTAGTGTCTTTCATATGCTAACTACTTCCCCTCCAAGAGTGTTCATTCCTGGTTAAAGGCGTTCATCGGTCAGTTAACCACACTCAGAGGTTAACAGATACTTTTGGCTCATGGGCAAGGTGAGCGCTGAAGTATTTCCAGATAAATTACAGGCAATATAATGATCTAGGTCACTGCAGAAATGTTCTGAGATCCTTACTTCCAGGACTGTACCTCTTTAAGTCATTCACATTGTAGCTGGAGAATGTTTTTCTAAATCACACATCTGATCTGTTTTCAGTAACTGCTGAATGATCTGAGGATAAATTCCAAACTGCACAAATGCATATAAGGCCCTGCGTGATTTAGCCCCTATTTATCTTTCCAAGCTCACCTCCAACCACGTCCCTTTTCTGGGCCTCTGTCCACTCTGCCATAGCGCCCCAGCTCCCAAACGACCCCAATCCCCCTATCCACCCACCCACGCTGTTTGCCCTCAGATGCATCTCTTGCCCTTCCCCTGCTCTGCTCTATAGTGCAGTAGATCCCCCCATCCCTTGGTCCCTCACAGGCTGTGGTTCTGGGGGGTTTCCCGCTCGGTTCAGCCTTTGGGATCACTGCTGGTAGACAGAAAGGCTAGGAGATATCCCCCCTCTGTCTCTGCCGAGGAGGGCAGAGGGCAAGTCTGGCGGAAGATGCCTCTCTTTCTTAGCTTAAGCTTCTCTAGCACAGGCCTGGGTGATTCCAGGCTCCTCCCAGTGATCTGGGCCCTTGGGCTCCAGCAACACTGCTTCTTCCCTTTGAAATGGGGATCGTGGCTCCCTGCTGCTGCTAGCCTCTGGGATGTATCACCCTCCATGGGGTGGCTTCTCAGCCTCTCCCACCTCTTAGGGAACTAATTCCCCACGTTAAATTCCCTCTGCTGACACACGTACATAAACAAACGTTTCTTATGTTCCTTATTGGCTTTGAGCAACTGCCCAATGATGTAACTTGGCTCTTTGACCAGCGTAGCAAATTTTCATCCATAAAGGACCTAGATGTAAATCAGAGAAAGTCTGTGGAATTCCAGCGGTGGTTATTGCCAACTACCAGTCACCCCTCCCGCGGGCCCAGCCACGCTGAACTGTTTTGGTTTCTCAAACACACAAAGGTTGTGTCATCTGCTTCTCTCCATCCCCATCACTACTGCTCTGGCCCAAGCCACCATCAGTTCTCTTTGGGTTACCCCACTACCGTCAAAGACCTCCCTCCATGTGCTTTTCCAACTGCTCACACTGTCATTCAAAATGGTAATTTAACCGTAAGAAACTCTCCTGCTTAGATCCCTCCGGTTGACTTGACCCTGTCCTCAGAATAAAATCTCAACCCCATCACCTGGTCAAATGCTTGGGCTCTGCTCAAGACACTGACCTCACTTTCTACTGTGATCCTTGGTGCTCTGCAAGTTCTGTGCCTGGAAAGCCCTCCTCCTTCGCATCTGTTCATGGTTGGCTCCATCTCACAACTGAAGTCTCAGCTCAATATCACCTCCTCCAAGGAGTCTTCTCTGACCACTCACATGAGAGCAGCTCCCTTCCAATCACTCCCCCTCCCCTGTTTGCCTTCATGGCAATTATCATCATCCAACATGATTTGTTTCTTTGGAGACACTAAAAGTGAGCTCCAAACATATCTTAGTTACCTAATCCATCTCCATCTCTCTGGCAGGCAGAGCAATCCCTGCAGCATAGTAGGGACTCCACATATATTTGCTGAATAAAGGAGTACATGGCAGGCACTGTGAAAAATGCCAGTGAGATTAACTCACTGTCATCTTCACAGCGATCCAGTGAGGTAGGTGTCCCACTTTCCCATTTTAGAGAGTGTAAGCAGACAGCCCATGTCACAGGGCCAGTGAGGGGTGGGCCTGGGCTCTGATTCAGGAAATCTAGCTGCAGAACCAGGGTGATAACTTGTATGTTACACTGCCTCTTACCACGACGCAATCTCTTAGAAAATATTTTAAATGACAATGAGTAACAAAACTATGAAGTAGAATCTAACATGTTGCTCTCATAATGCAATTAACCCCAGCAAGGTTACAATTGGAGCTCGTCTCTACCCAGACAAATATGAACATGATCAGGCAATGCCAACCACTTCCTCTCCCTGGGGGCCAGGCAGCTTGTTTTGACAGCCTTTGTATGGTACACCTCAATTTTAGAAAAGTAAAAGTGTGGGGGGAAAAACACATATACTTTAGGGGCATGAAATACAGGCATCAACAATGCTTTGTAAAATGTAAAGAATCCAAAATATTATTAAAAATAACAATCAAGGTAAGACAATAGATTACAATGGTTACTATGTGATGTTACATCATTATCAGACTATGCATTTGACGTTATTGGAAGGGTAAGATGAGAGGCAGTATCTTTACCTGGAATATGATACATTCCATATTTTTTCCTTTTCTTTTTTTTTTTTTGGCCGAGCTGCGGCTTGTGGGATCTTAGTTCCCTGACCAGCGATTAAACCCGCGCCCTCAGCAGTGAAACCTCGGAGTCCTACCCACTGGACCACCAGGGAATTTCCATACACATTCTATACCTTAATCTCTGACCATCTGAGGGATAATTCATAGATACATCCATTTTCTACAAGGTCACAACTCCTCAGTTATATGCCTGAAGAAACATTAATTGATCTTTCCTCATTTTCCTATCTCTCCAATACTTTATCTCTACCAGAGCTAATTATAATATTCTAATTATATATAATTATATACAAGTTTATATATAAATATAAGTATACAAGTTTTATATTTCAATTTGAAATATACAGGAAATATACAAGTTTCTCCTCAAACTTGTTTTAAATTAGCTACAGTCCCAATCATTTATAAATGACATGATTTCAAGAAGGAAGTAAAGCTAGATAGGGGAAAAATGGTATCTTCCCCTTTAAAAGCATAGTAATAGGTTTTTGGAAATGGTCCCAAAGAGATTTCACAACATATATTACTGTCAACAATCATCCATAGGAAATAGTCCTAATTATCTTCATCTTTGATCTTAAGAAAATGGTTTTTTCTATTTCTCCACACACACACCCCGAACCCAATGAAAATTGCTCACAATGCATGGGAAGCGACTCAGAATTCTCGGAAGATGGTAGATCCAGAAACGCAGTTTCTGCAAGATAACTGGCCCTCACTGTCTTAGCTCATTTGCACTGTACGACAAGATGCCACAGAGTAGGTAGCTTATTTACAGAGAGCAGAAATGTATGTCTCACAGCTCTAGGGGCTGCAAAGTCCAAGATCAAGGTGCCAACATGGCTGTGTTTTGGTGAGGGTCCCCCTTTTCCTTGTTAGCAGGCACTCCTCACCTTGTCCTCACCTGGTGGAATGTGCAAGGGGGGTATGTGGGGTCTCTTTTATAAGAACACCAATCCCATTCATGAGGGCCTCACTCTCAAGACCTAAGCACCTCTCCAGAGCTTCATCTCCAAATACCATTACCATGGGCATCAGGATTCAACATTTGAATTTGGGGGGGACGCAAACATTCAGACCAGAGCACTCATCGAGACAAAGAGGTAAGGTGCTACTTCAACACTCAGTTTGCTTAGGAATCATCATAGTGGTGAATAGGTTTGTTATCCACCATTGCTTTTCTCTGTTCTAAACATTGTACATTAATGTTAATGTTGGCATGTGGAGACGTGCTTTGGTACTTAAAACCCTTAACACAAACGGTAAACCCTTAACTCAAATGGTAAACACAGAAATTAAGTATAGTTTATCTGCAGTACTCCAGGTGGCTGGTTCAAGTCCGTTCCTGGACTTGTGTAAATGGAAAAGACCAAAAGCCGGTTCGGATTCAAAGAACTGTCCATTGGCCATGCTGACCTCATTCCTTGGCATCTGCCCTTCCCAAGACGCCTGTCTTATCTTCTCACATAGGTGTAATCCTTTCTAGTACCCTTGACTTTTCTAGAAAGCAAGTCACCAACTTCTTCCATTAGAATACAAGATTTTTTAAAATTAATTTTTATTGGAGTATAGTTGATTTACAATGTTGTATCAGTTTCTGCTTACAGCAGTGAATCAGTTACACATATACATCTATCCATTCTTTTTTAAATTCTTTCCAGTACCCTTGACTTTTCCAGAAAGCAAGTCACCAACTCTTTCCATCAGAATACAAGATTTTTAAAAAAATTATTTCAGCATTTCCTATAAGAAGACAGATTCACCAATCATCCCTCCCAATAATTGCCTGTGACCTCAAAAACCCACCTAGGCATAGGATATCACCATTAGGCTTTCTTTTCTGGCTAGCAGGAACAGAAATGGAGTGAAAGGTACAGCAGGAAAAAGTTCAGGAAGCTTATAGTCTCCACTGCATGCACATTTGAAAGCAAAGGGTTTAACAGTTTCTTGAGCAAACAATTTCCCTTCCCATCATTGTTCTGGGATTACCAGGATTTACCTGCTTTATCCGTATCTTCTGTGCCTCAGCAGGCTAATGTGAGTCATATTTACAAGGATAAAGTAATGGAGATGCATAGATATTAGGGGTGTGTGTGTGTGTGTGTGTGTGTGTGTGTGTGTGTGCTGGGATGTATACAAAGTTTTCATTGTCTAGGAGTATGTTTTAGAAAATGTGATCTTGGGCAAATGGCAGACTTTGGTAAAATCCCTGTGGCTTTGCAGTTACATAACGTGTGTCTTTACTTATATTTTGCCAAGATTACCTGCTGAGATGACTTGTCATGCACTTTTATATTTTTGTACTCTAGATAATTGAACATTTTAAGGAAGGAATCCATGTAAAATATTTCCTTTTTTACCTCTTCAGTGCTTTCTGGAAGCAACTCTTCAGCAGAGTGGGGGATTATTGTAGAAACGTAGGATTCAGGGTGTATAGTGACTCAATTTTGCTCTCCTCTTTCACTACTTCCAAAGAGAATTTCAGATAAATAGCAATGACTGAAAGATGACAAAAGGGCAGAGCTGGCCAAGCTAATCTCTTAATTCTATATAATGACCCAAATGGTAGAAGCATCGCTAATCTGACTTCCACGAACTCTTACTGGAGCACATCTACTCTTAAGGTCCCACCAGCCTCTGCAGCCTTTCTCATCCACTCTCTGGACATCACTTTAGAAAATGCAAGTAGAGCAGAGGTTATGTGACTCAACTGGCATGAAGCTGTCTTCGTATCTGTAGGAAGCCCTTCATTTAGTAAAGAACAAGGGAAAGATAATGGCTTGAATTCCACTGCCCGCCAAATTGCTAACTTTACTCCACGTTCCTGTATGGAGCTGTTTTTCTCTCTCTCTCTCTCTCTCTCTCTCTCTGTGTGTGTGTGTGTGTGTGTGTGTGTGTGTTTTTCAGGGCAATCTAAACTCCCATGTTCCATTCACTATGCTTTTATTTTACTAAAAAGAAAAAATAGTATCTACTTACTTTTTAAATCAGTCCGTCACTTAACTATTAACACCAGAAAGTGGGAATTATTTCATGTTTATCTCTGCATCTTCAGGCCTAACGGGATACCGGCATTCCACAAATATTTGTTGGAGGGAAAAGAGGGAGCTAGGAAGAAGGTAAAAAAGAGAAATTGTTAGGAAATACACATTAATGACAGAAGGTGACAAAGTCTATAGCAACGAACTGTTCTAAGATGATAATACAGGAGTTTCAAAAGTTACTTGTTGATATAATTAATTGTTGGTATACTTAATTCATCGCCCTTTCATGTAGAAGTAGTACTGGGTCCCAGATAGTTTACTGATTTATTTAAGTGTCTACAATGTTCCAGGCACAGTTACAGGCAGTGGAGATAGGGTGGTAAGCAAAACATTCCAGGTCCCTGCTCCGAATGAGACAATTCAGTGAAATGACATGAATAATCAATAAGGAAATATACAAACAAAAATGGTTGTAAGTGTCCCAAAGGCAATACAAATGGTAATAGGATGAAGGGTGGGTGTTGTTGGTGGTGGATTGTTGAGAGATGAAGGGGCAGGAGCTACTTCAGATAAGGTAACTAGGTAGACATCAGGAAGTAGTGTCTTCTGAGCACAAATTCAGAGGCAGAAAACAGGCAACCAGGGTGCTATCTGCGGGGAGAGCTTCCTGGGCAAAATGTAAAGGCTCTGAGGGGCAGAGTTGCAGGATCTGAAATAGGGCAAGAGCATGTGAAGCAACATGGGTGAAGGGGGAGTGTTCTAGGTGACAGGGTCAGACCCTAGAGAGCCACGGAGCCCATGGTGAGAAGTTTAGAGATTCACGTTCATGTTGATATTCTTCATTGTTTAATTATTATCTATCTGATCTTCCACACCCATGGCTTACACCACTCCCAAGTTTCCCTTCCTCTCTGTAGTCTTGGGGCATCTCTGGAACAGATTTCTGTTGGCATTCTTTCTTTTTTTTTCCATTTTTATTGAAGTACAGTTGATTTACAATGTTGTGTTAGTTTCAGGTGTACAGCAAAGTGAATCAGTTGTGTGTATACATATATCCACGCTTTTTTTTAGATTCTTTTCCCATATAGGCCATTATAGAGTATTGAGTAGAGTTCCCTGTGCTATACAGTAGGTTCTTATTAGTTATCTATTTTACATATTCTTTCAGACACACCAAACAAAGTGTTATTCTCCACTCTCGCAACTGGGCTATTCCATCTTCAAATGCTACCCCATCACTAAGCAATTTAACGTGTCTGCAGCTGCTCCTATAGGATAAATTAATATGCAGCCGCACACTTCCCAGATAGTGTTTCACAGTAATCTCTGTTGAAATACATAAATATTAGATGCACGAGAGGGATAATGGAAATTACTTTAAGGCAAGTACCTAGCTTCCATATTAGCAATAGGAAAAAGTTACGCATGTAAGTTGAGACACTCCAATTTATTTGGAGAAATTTTTTTCTATGGGTTGTTGGAAATAATAACCTTCAACAGCAATAGAACCACTTAGAGAAACTGCGAAGAGAATGACATATTTTCAGAATAAACTTGATTTGATACAATGCATTTCGAAAGGTCCATTTTAAGTATCTGGTGAAAAACTCTCGAGACAGCAAACTACGCAGGAATGCTTTTAGCTACTGCCTGCTCAGCCTGGCTCCTTTAAGCTGCTTTCTCCAGGAGAATCTCTCTTTTGGTGGCTGTTACCTACTCATCACATGGACCCCATCTGGAAGCTTGGCTGGGACAGTCATCAGAAATAAAGAGGGCAGGGTGCACAACAGCCATTTGGAAAAGTCAGGAAGGTGGTGTACAGGTCAGGAGCGGAAAACGGGAAGGTAAAATCGTCAGACTTTTTCCAACAATCAGACCATGGCAGTCAGCATCACAGGTATGTGAAGTATGTGTAAAAAAAACCAACCAAACAAACAAAAAAACAAAACGAGAGTGGAGGAGGCTCTCATGAGAGCTATCTCTTTTTAAACAATATGTGTTGATTATTTTCCTTATAGCATAGCTAATACACAAGCATGCATTATAGAATATAGTTTTTTTGTTGTTGTTATTCTACAGAATTGGAATCACGCTATACACACAACTCTGTAGTAACTACTTTATCACTTAAGGATTTAATATGAGCATTTCCCCCATATAATTCAATATTTATCTATATTATTTTAATGATTTTATGAAATTCTACTTGTCAACATTTATTTAACCAATTCATTATGGCTAAATATTTAGATTTTTTTTTCAAATTTTCCAGTTACACATTACTGTGTTAAGAATCTTGGCACGTGTTTGATCATTTCCTTGAAACTGACTTTCAGGTGTTGAATTTCTGGTCAAGATTCAGTAGAGATCCACTGCGAGAGTTTTATTCCTAGGTACAGACTGTTCAGTGAATCTCAGTTGATTATACCAATAATGTTTAAGGCTGTAGAACAAACAGATAAACTCAGAAAAGCAGTATTGAAAGAGCGGGTGAGAAATAAGAAAATATCCCAGGTCCTGCTCTGGTGGGGCTCCTCACAGATAATCAGAAAGACACCCACCAAAGACAAGATAAAATCAGACGGCTACACCTGTCCAAAGGCAAGAGAAAAGGTAACACTGCTCAACAAACCTCTAGGTCCGTTATACCAACATACATTTACACCAGAGGTGTACAGAGATGCTCATTTCCTCATATTTCTGCCCAAACTTTGCTATCAATTTAAAAATCTTCACTTAGTGTTTTAATTTACATTTAGTTGATCACTAATGAGGTCATTAGTGAGGTCATTTCAGTATATATTTTTTTCTATTATGCGCATTTTTCTATTATGTTGGTCTTTTCTTACTGATTAGAAGAGCTCTGTTATTATGTTGCAAATATATTATTTTCCTTCTAATTTTTATGAGGTTTTTTGTTTTGCATAAACATTATTTATGTGGCTATCTTTTTTCATTATAGTCTCCTAATTTCATTTTTTGCTGAGATAAGCCCTTATTGCTCCCAGAATAACATAAGTACTTAGATTTATATCTAGTCATTTTTATGGTTCTATTTTTTTGTATTTAACTCTTTAATTCATTTTGATTGTACTGCTGTAATTTTACTATTTCGCAAATAGCTAGCCAATAGTTCTAGCATCGTTTACTGGGAAAATTTTTCCCTGCTGCTTTGAAGCCCTCCCAACATGATATTTTAAGCGAGCGTATGTACTCAGGCCTGGCTGGATTTTCCATGCTGCCTTACACACTTGTCTGCTCTGCAGCCAGAACCACACCTTGGTCTGCTCTTGGTTTAGTCTACTTTCTGCCTGGATAAATAGTGTGCTAGAAATGGGTCTTTCAAACTGACTCCCTTATCTGCCACCTTTTTCTGCCTTCTAATCTGAAGAATGGACCATGCAATGCTTACTGACTTGTTCACGGAGGGAGAGGTGGGGGAAAGTGTGAGAAGAAAAGGAAAGGAAGTAACATTTTTTGAGTATTTACTTCATGCTTTGCACAATGCTGCATATAATAAATCTTTTTAATCTTGATAACAGTAACAATATCATCCTCCCTATTTTGCCAATTATGAAATTGCCCCTTAGAGAGGTTAATTTACCCAAGATCACACAATGAATAAGTGGAAGAATTAGGATTCAAACTAAAATCTATCTGATTTCAACTTTCATGCAACCCTACAGAGACCTAGCGAAAAGAGTGGGAGAAGGGGGCCGATGTCCCTGGATGCTGGTCCATGAAGGAGTGTGAGGATAAGAGTCATTGCCAGCTCTAGTGCCATTGCAGGGAGAGGGCTCAGAGCCATGACATTGTTTCCAGATGCCATTTGCCCTTGCTATGCCAGCGTCTTGCCACTGTATTACACAAAGACAGGGTGTTGTACCCACATGGTAAAATTAGAGTTCATTTCCAGCAGCCCCTCCCCCATGCCCTGTCCCCTTCCCAAATATATTTTCCTTTTTTTAAAAACTGATAAATGGAAAAAAGGAAAAGAAGAGAAAAAGAAAAAAAATAAAACTGATAAATGCATATATTTTTATTAACATATTTTCCCAGATTCAAATCAAAGTAACTATTGTATAGTAACTAGATTAGTGTGTATTTTATTTACAACACTGTATGCACTTAAGATTTTTGCTACATCCTAAAATAGGTCTGCATGATATAGCAAATTAGTTTATCATTACACTTATGTAACAAGAAAAAGGCAACACTAAAATAGTGAAAAGGAAACAAATGGTTTCCTTTTAATCTGCCATAGTCTTGGAAACTTCCTATCACTATACCCAGACTTTCTTTTATGTTTAGGCTCCATCTCTGTTTTACTTGATGACAACGTGGGGCTGGAGGGAAACCCTAGCCTTAGCTATGTGGCTTTGGGTAGTGTTTTTTTGTTGTTTTTTGTTTTTTTTTAATAACACTGAGCCTCAAGTTTTTTACCTGTAAAGTAAGAATAAGAGTAATAGTTCCTACCTTGTGAGGATAAGAGAAATCATGAAATAAAGTGCTTGGAGCATGTCTCACTAGTAAAGGGTTCAATTCACATTAATTATTGTTACCACCATTATTATTATGTATTGTTCCCATGAAAAATGAGAACAAAGCTATGAAGGAATGGGGCGCTGGATAGATAAAGGCATTCAAGGAAAGCGTTAAAGGAGTTTGGCAGCTTAAGAACAATGTGGAGTTGTAAGATCTTAAAAAACAGATGTAAATTATGGGTGTAGGGCTCAGGAAGGGAGACCAGGAGAGAAAGCAGAGGGAATGGGCTGCCTGAAGCTAGAAGTCCTCTCTCTCCAAATTTTCCTAAGCCTGATGTCTAACAAAAGAGGAAAAGTTTTGACTACCTCCAAAAAGACCCAGCCCCTTCTCTTCCGGGATTTGAAATCACTACTGTCTGTCCTCAGGAAGCTGATCTGGAGTCTGGGAAGCAGTGGGGAGGGAGGCAGAAAAGCACGAGAGGCACCTCTACACATCCATTCATGCTTCATGCCTTCATTCAGCAAACGTTCATTAGAGACAGTGTGAAAAGGAGGTGATATGCTGATGTAAATGTCACAGGAGACCCTGACTATAGGAGAACCTAGTGGGAAAGAATGAGAAAATAACTAGGCAATTAGATACAGTGCAAAAACTTGTATGATATGTGCAGTCAGGGATGGAAGGGGACTCATACAGATGGCATTCACCCAGCATTGAAGAGTCAGACAAGGTATCAGAGGCTGAGTCTCAAGGAAGCACAGTGGAAACCAGGGGTAAGCGGCCAGGCGTGGCATTCCAGGCAGTGGAGCAATCGTGTGCAAAGGCTTGGATGCAGGAGTGATCAAGGCCACTGGAGGAATTAGGAATGAAATGCAAGTCATTATTATGGCTGGAAACTAGCGCGGGAGGCGCAAGAATGGTGAAAGGTAAGACTTGATCACAAGTGTACGGGGAACAGCTCATAAAGGCTCCTGTGGACCAAGCTGATGCGCTGGGCCTGAACACAAGGACCATGGATCATGTCTACTTATTTCTGCTGAAAGGATGGTGGCAGCAGCCTTGGTGCATTATTGTAGAGTACAAGTTTTTTGACTAGTACAGTGGTTTAGTTTTTGACACCCCATTAGTCATTCTGAAGTTCTAAAATAACCTATTAATGTGTCCTGAGGAATAAGCCAGAAGGATTGAACTGTAGCTAGAGCCAGAGGTGAACTTGAACACCAACCTAGTGCCACTAAAAAAAACATTTTCATTGGTATCTTGAGAAAGAAAGAAAGAAAGCTCTGTGTTGCTTTGGTAGAGAGCTTCAAAACCCTTTCCCTGAAATGAGGAAATGCCAGAGATAAAAGCCAGCTCAAGTCTGGCCAATCAACACATATTAATCCTATGGCTTGTGAGCAGTGATCTCACTGTAAAATATAACAATAATTCATCTCAGTGAATTATCTTTCAGCAGAAAGTCAAAACTGCACATGTTTTCAGTATGTACTTTTTGAAAGAGGAAGAGGGAAAGAAAATATAAAAGTTAAAAGGAAGGAAAGAAAGAGACAAAGAAAAGAAAGAGAAAGAGGAAGGAAGGGAAAAAGGAAAGAAGGAAGGAAGGAAGGAAAAGTAGATCTGTATGTATTAAATCTTGGTGAGATTGGCACTTAAAATTCGAGGAGTGTTTTCGGTAATGAGCATAACATTTGAACATATTCTACAGTCCCCACAAAATATGGAGTTCAGCAGTTCCTCCCAGACCCCAAGGTTTAAATGAAACCCACAGGTGTCGTAAGGAATCAAAGGGTCTCATCCCAAAATACTTAAGGTGTTCTTCCTATTGAAGTGGAGCCTGTAATATTCAGTGGGTTCCTCTGTTAGGTTGGTGGGAAGGACTCATTGTAATTGTTGGGTTATCAGCCTATTGAGGGACCGGCTGTCCTCCACCAAATTCCTCTGAGTCAAAAAGGAAGTGACACAGTAACAGGAAAATGTCTTCTTTAAGCATAGACATGCTTTTCAAAGGCTAATTACAAACATCTCAACATGTGGGTTATTGACTATTTCAAAATAAATTTAATAGAAAAATGTTTATCATTGTCCTAAAATCATCTTCTAAAAGAGATGATCACAGAAATGACTCTTGTTTTGAGATTTTTTTTTTTTTGCGGTAGGTGGGCCTCTCACTGTTGTGGCCTCTCCCGTTGCGGAGCACAGGCTCCGGACGCGCAGGCTCAGCGGCCATGGCTCACGGGCCCAGCTGCTCCGCGGCATGTGGGATCTTGCCGGACCGGGGCACGAACCCGTGTCCCCTGCATTGGCAGGCGGACTCTCAACCACTGCGCCACCAGGGAAGCCCGGAGATTTTTGATTACAAGAAAGAGACTCAGTAAAGTTGCCCCAGAAAGAGGGTTTTCTCGTATAGTTATGCTAGGCTATCAGGAATCTCATTCATGTGGAACCCAGCCTTGGGAAAGCCAAGCATCTAGGATTTATGAAAAAAAAGAAAAAAAAAATTGCAAGGGACCTGGACCAGATGGCTTGAGGACCAGGTCAGAGCCTTCTGTTCTCAGTGGCAGGACTGCTGATAATTTTTCTAGCACTCTACTATGAACTACCCTGAAATTCCCCTTTGTATTTCCTTAACCCTGTGTTTATTTGCTTCTCCTTTTGCTACCAGTTCAGTGATTTATTTCATCATTTCTTAGAGAGAAAATCTGATTTGCTACTTCTATTACATAAGAAAAATATTGTTTACAAAGTCTCTGTCTACAAGAAAATTCTATAGCTAAACACACACACACCAATTAGCAAAATATCTCTTGCATATTTTAATGCATAAAATAATTAAAATTGAAACTTCACATTGGTGAGCCTCTTAAAAAATTGCACATAGCTTCCCCCATAAAATTCTGTAATGCGTAAGTGACTGTGCTAGGTGTGGTACAATACACTGTAAAGGCAATTGAACAGTTCTTAGGCAAGTTGACTCCTTTTCTTACTTTTGAGGTCTTAGAGACGTGCAGAGAATTCCCTTAATGCATTTATTTTCTTGTCCAGATAAAGCGTATACATATTGCAGGAATATTTATAGTTGTGTTATTTGGTGCTGCTAAAAATATTTTACTGTGTTATAGTTTTGCTTATATGGTATAATCTATGTATGCTGTAAGGTACTGTATTAGGTTGGATCGTATTTTAATTTTTTCTTGGTGAGGGAGGGAGCAATATGAAGTATTTATTATTGATACGAAGGATATAAGGGCTGCTGGGAATTGGGGGTCAGGGAAACCCCTGGACTTTCTGGTTTGAGAAAGGACATGATTCCTAACCCTGCCCTGCTGATTCTAAGTACAGGTTTCCCCCGAGATCTGCAAGCAGGGTGTTCTTATAAAACCTTTCGTAAGCCGAAGTGGCAGAAAGCAAAGAAGCAGTTACCTTAGGACACATCTTGCTAACAGATGCATAGAGTAAACCGAGACAAAGCACAGATGCTCTCTCACAGACACAGTTCAAAGCTATGGCGGCTTGATGCTGAGTGTACTTCCTGAAGAAGGAGCTTGGTGGTGCCACTCTCGCTGCTCAGGGTGTGTGCTGCCTCTGTTAAATGCTTGCTGCAAAACAGATGCCGACGCTATTCTCAATTTTCACCTTTTTTTTGTAAAAGTGAAAAGTCTCTTTGGATTTCTATTTGTGAAACAGGTAATAACGTAGGTCCTTCATAAAAGTGAAGTGGCATAAAGCCGGGGACGCGTGCAATTGGAAACTGTCAGGAAGAAAACATAAAGATCCTACAGTGAAATCGCAAAAGGGATAGAGGTCTTAGACGCAACTTGGCCTCTGCCTTAGTCTTGTGGCCAAGAGGCAGAGTAATTCCAAGTTTTCAGAGAGTGGATTTGGAAACTGATTGTGACGCTGTGCTCCCGGGGGCTGGCTTGGCCCCGAGGCAGGGGCTGCGGGAGAGAACCTGGAGGGCTGCCACGAGGGGACTCAGGCCAACTTGCTGTGGAGCATCAAGGAGGGGCGCTCCTCCACCCTCATACCCACAAGAACCACTGTGGCCTTGACGGGGAGCAACTCTGACTGCGGCAGCAACAGGCACCAGAATCTCAGCTCCGAACGTGTGGGCTCAGAGATGTCCACTGACAATGGCTGTAACACATGAGGACCGAGCAGTTCTGCTTCACGTGGAAGCAAGGGGGAAGGACTCCCAGACTCAGCTGAGTGGCAAGAAGAAGCTGACTAGTTTCTTGGTATTCTTAAACATTAAGGGCTTTATTTCCTAAAAACTGGTGTGGAAAGGAAAGAAGAAGAGAGGATGAGTCCAAATGAGCTTGAATTGCTGCCGATCTGGTCCATGGGAGCTCACTGATGTTTACGTAGGTCACTACAGGGAGGCCCTATTTTGCACCCCACAGCATAACATGAGGTAACCCCGCTAACAGGTAGCAAATAAACATTGATGCTGTGCACTATAAGCTCATCTCATTGTGTCTCAAGATTCCTGGGAACCTAGAAAGATAAACTCACCAGAAGTCTAAATAAACGGAGATGTGGTGATGTCAACGGAGTTAAGCATTTTAGACTATGTGATGGGGAAACAAAAAGTACGAGCCAAGATTTGCTGACGGTATTTGAAAGTTTCACTGCATTATTAGGACACCGAGATTATCTATCAAACTGCCCTAATTATTACAAATCTGTCTCGCATATTACATGCTAGAGTTTTCCCAGGAGTCGTATCCTATGATTTTTACTCATTTATAGTGAACTGAACCATTAACTTATTTATTTATTTATTTGTTTGTTTGTTTGTTTTTTGTGGTACGCGGGCCTCTCACTGTTGTGGCCTCTCCCGTTGCGGAGCACAGGCTCCGGACGTGCAGGCTCAGCGGCCATGGCTCACAGGTCCAGCCGCTCCGCGGCATGTGGGATCTTCCCGGACCGAGGCACGAACCCGTGTCCCCTGCATCGGCAGGCGGACTCTCAACCACTGCGCCACCAGGGAAGCCCCTGAACCATTAACTTTTAAAGGACTTTCTGTAAAAATTTATACAGCTAATTATAAGATATCTAAGGGCTAATTATTCATATTGTGGATAGCTCATTCGTCCTCTTCCTTACTACATACTCATTACTTACGAGCTGATCAAAAGATGAGCAATAAATTGTAGAGACCATAGAACAACGGTTCTTGAACTGCAGTTCTCTAAGTCACCTAAGATCTTTTCATTAATGCATAGTCACCCATTTTCTGCTCCCTTCCCAGCCCCCAATACCTGTAGAGACCTGACACTGTTGTCCTGGGAAAAGGGTAAGGATTCTGTAGTTTAAATAAACACCCCAGGTGGATTCTGACCCAGGTGTTCCCAGGACGGTGCTTGGAAAAAACATACCAGAGAACTTTGATTAAATAGCTTTAACAGCTCTGCTATAAAGTTTAGTGAGAAAACAGGGTAAGGAATTCCTTAGCCTTGTGTTTTTGTATAAGGTTATGCATGCCCTTATTATCTCCAAAACCAGGTAGGAAAACTGAGGTATGAAAAAATTAGTGGTTATTTAAATGATACAGAGATACCCTTGTGGGCAGAAGAAGAGAACTGCAGCCTGCGCTTTCTGGGGCCCCCCCAACCTTACACAATATAAACTTCAAACACAATAGGATGACAACCAAGTGTAGATCATCTTATTTTGGTTGGCTACAGTGAAGCCCATTCAGTCCTGCTCAAATGTCATGTGGTAATACATCCTCAATAAAAATAACAGCTGCATATCTCCTATCTTGATGTCTGTAACCCCTTGTTACAGAGCATTATAAAGTGAGACTGGAGCCTTCTGTACTACAAATGAGAGGGTTTGCTTAAGAAAGAATTACAAGCTCTTTAATTAATCATACTCTGGTTCCACTTCCTACCTGGAGCACTAGATCTCATTGTTTTCAAAATATTGGTCCATAGTTCTGAGAACAGAAGCAGAATTTTAGAATTTCTGCTGACATATCAAGTGTATCAGCACGTTGGTGCCCTCCAGAAGTAATCCAGCATTTGATTATACTCCCCTCAGATACTTAGACACTTGCTTTGCCCATGCTACTTAAACAACCCTGGTTGCAACAATAACTGGATCTACTGAGGCCAATTAATAAGCACATAACTCTCCAGGCTGCAAAAGAACTAGGCGAGGCCTTATGTACTTCAGCAAGGATTGCACTGGAAAATATTTTTATTGCATTAAATCTGCAATCATTTTTGGGGGGACATGGGCTGTGGCATGAGTGGTGGTCTTCTCACTAAATTTAATTTATATTTATTCATTAATTCACAAAGCAGGAAATAGGATTTTTTTTTTGACTAGCTCAAACTTCTGGATATTTCCTTTCCTCTTTATTCATCCAACAATCCAGATTTCTGGTTCTTCAAATCGAATTATACCATCTTTTAAGTTTAGAGAGTGGATAGGAAGACATTTTTCAACAGTTGCCTAATTTAAAGATGTTCTGACACAGTATTTTGCTTACTTATTTAGATTTTGGTTGCATACTTAAAAATTAATTCAGTTATCACAGTCTGAGGCCAAAATATATTTCACATTGCCTATTACTTCAGTGGAATCCAATAATGTTTGGTTACTGAATAAAAGAGCTATAAGAATGGACCAAATTTGTAATAGTAAAGTAATTGGTGTGTGGTATACGCTTCCATGGGAATTATGTCATTTTCCAGTGCATAAAATACAGTCTTTTCTTAGGGTCCTCTATGTGAAAAAAGAAAATGATGTTAGAATGCAGAAACAACAAGCTTGCATGCTTATTTTTATATCCAGAATCATGGTTTACATGCAAAAGGAAAAGAAGACCGTGAACCCTGGGCATCAGCACAGATTCCCAAAGTACACCTTGGTAATTCTGAGACCCCTCCCCTCAAAATATTCTGCATAAATTACTGCACACAGAATTTTGAATGTATTTCTGTGTTCCCTGGAAAATAAAGTAAATCTCCTATAGCCAAAACCACAAATGGAATGGTCGGTAATATGCAAACAAGGAAGGGGAAGATTGTTCTGAAGGCACATTCCTTTATCAGAGCTGTGATTCCAAGATTAAACCTTCTGTTGGCCTCAAGATGGAAAAGCTACCTTTGAACATTTCCTATTAGGCAGAGACCTTTTAGAAGGTCCAGGATTAGGATTTAGATTGTTCCAGGATGATGGCATTGTCTGCTTTCTGGCAGAAGCAAATACAAATCATATCTGTAATTAGGCCTCAAGAGTCCCAGAGATTAAATTATATTCAGTGCACACAATGAAAAAGACACTGCGACTGGGGTCAGGAGAAATCACAATGGATCTAAATCTCCAAAAATTTTCTAAAGCAAAATATGAGATTATGATAATTGATAAAATTATAAAATAAAATTTTACAAAATTATTCTGAAGAAATGATTAATGATGATTTGAATTTAATGAATGAACAAGGAGCAAGTAACTATTTTTAAAAAAAAGTCCAAATAGGTTTGGATAAAGAACCATAAAGAAGTGTTATATCTCAAACAAACTGAATTAAAAAGTCAACTGGTGAATTATACAGCAAATTAGACATAGCTGAAAAGAGAATTAGAGAACTGTAAGATCAGTTTTAATAGATTATCCAGAATGCAGCAAAAACAGGTAAGGAGATGAATTACATGAAGGATATTAACAGGCATTAGAGAGAGAATGATAAAGTCTAAGCAAAGTATTGAAATAGTGGCCTGGTTCCTCCTGATGCTTATAATAAAATGAGAGAAGGGAGAAATGATTTACAGACAAAATTGTTCAGAATAAAAAGAAGCAAAGCTTAAAGATTTGAAAAATTATCAGCCTAACCATACTGTAAAAAATGCAAAACTGGAGCTGAACGAGAACCCTAAGGGTGTGGCCAATGACTATTTCATAAGGTGATTAGTACGGATCAGCCATGTCCACAGACGCCAGGAGTTATTCTCCAAGATGATAGAAGAATGACCTGGGAAGATAGTTCAGCGATCTGAGGTACTGCCATTTCCATCACAGGCTCAGAGTGTATGAGAACAGGGAGCAGAACGGCTTCAAAAAGGGGGCCCATGCTCTCTCTTTCAACACGCCAGAAGTCCTCCACCCGAAGTTGGTGGGGCAGGGCTGCCCAGAGCCATGGGGTCCCACCCAGAAGAGGAAGGTGGCTGTAAGAAGCTTCAGTGACTTGGGGAAGAAACAGGAGAGGAGAAGAGGAGTTGATGATTTATATAGGAAGGGATGAGCACAGGGATATTATTAAACTTATTAATTGTTTGGGGTTGACACGGAAGATGGTTGGAAGATTTTAATGAAAGAATGATCATAAAACAGCTGGATAAAAATGGTTCACAACCAGTATTTTCAAATGACTAAAAAGAGGCACAGATAACTGAGCTACAGTGAAAGACAGGAATACAGAATGGAAATAAAAGTTCTGCAGTTAGATATTCCACATTATGAGGGACAGTAACTCAAAGTACTGTGGAACCCCTAGGTGGTGGAGATTGGTGTCATGCCAAGGAAAGGGGCCACCGGTCTATTTGTTACCAAATCTATCTGTAGTTCTAACATTTCCATCCACTCCTCCAAAACCGTGCCTTGGGACTCAGGCCCCTTCTCAGGAACCCAAGTTAGAATCAAACTCTTTTTCGATCCACTCCCAACTCTTTGACCAAAATAATTTTCATCTAGTCTGGAGTAGGAAAAAGTAGGTCCCAGTTGATTTTTTGTGTTCCTTCAAATTTACTGATCAGTGCCTGAATCTCAGATTCAAGACGAAATTCCACACAATTGAATACTTACAGCAATGAGAACTAACTATCTACAGTTACATACAGCAAGGTAGATAAATCTCACAAATAATGTTGAGTAAAATAAACTACTACTATGTGCAGTAATTTATGCGGACTATTTTGAGGGGAGGGGTCTCAGAATTACCAAGGCGTGCTTTGGGAATCTGTGCTGGTTCCCAGTGTTCACTGTCTTCTTTTCCTGTTGCATGTAAACCATGATTCTGGATATAAAAATAAGCATGCAAGCTTGTTGTTTCTGCATTCTAACATACATGCACATACATGTATGATTTCATTTATATGAAGTACAAAAACAGGCAAAATTAGTCTTGGCTATTTGAAGTAATTTAGCCTCGGGAGAGTATAAGAACTTCTGGCATAGTGGTATGTTTTCTAAGGCTTTAGCCAGTGTTAACTGAATTCCTGAATGCAGCCATTCAGCACTCTCCATCTGTAAGGAGTGGGTGGATAGGTGAGCTAAGGCAGTTCTCTAGGCTTTCAAGGTGTGGAAAGGTTGCAAAGAATCCAGCAGTTTTGTGTGTTTGGTTGAGAGGACATTTCTGTTGCTGGAAGTGCCAGTGGGTATACAGAGATTGGAATCTGGGTGAAGATGAAGCCATGGGTATGGTCCTCCAGAGTAGAGGCAAATGGCTAGGACCAGGGCCTTAACAGTGCATGCCAGGATATTTTTGCTCAAAGTCAGGGGCCATCAGTTCTTCCTAAGAGGTCACTAACATGATTATTAATCAAACAATTCCCTCTGACAGCAGGAATGTGCAAATACCCAGAGGACCCCATGGGCATCCAATGTAGATCTGAAGATTATTTGATTCCTATCATTATGGGTCAATGAAAGCCACACTGTGAACCCAGATGCTAGATATAAGCCCAGGTGTAAGGAGAGGAAATCTGAAAGACTGTGCATTTTACCTAAAGAGCTGTGCGTTTATCTATGTTTAAGGGATTGCAATGGATTAATTTTATTGCTTTGGATGGCTTTGGGCTGAAATCTAGCTGTTCTTTGCTATTTTTTTCTTAACTGATGACTGGGGCAGGGGAGGGGAAGGCACCTAAGAGAGATCACAAGAGTTAAAGGCTGAAAAAAGAGACCCATTTTCTTTGCATACCTGAGTAAAGTGAGAGAAAATGTGTGTCTCCATTTCACCTGAAAAGTCCTTTCCTAAAGGCAGGGCCAGCTCAGCAAGACAGTCAACGTGAGTGGAGCAGAGATTAGCATTCTAACTAACTTAGTCGTGACCCAGGGAAAGCAGGTCCCTCTCTGTGGGTCACAGTCCTGAGAGCCTTCTGTCACATGGCTGTTGACTCCTGTCTCAGGAGGGGAGGGGGTCTAATCGCCAAAGTACAGGGAAGTGCTGACTCTCTAGTCCTAGTTCAGCCTCCATTCAGTGAGATCCGTGGGTTCTAGATTCTTGATTAGGTAACCACTGAAGCTGGTATTTTTTCAAACAAGTGTGAAATTTCCTTCAAGATAGGACATCCTAAATAGATATAGTGTCTCCTACTAGCATGGCCCTTGTTTGATCATTTTGAAGCAATTACTCTGCCTTTTCTGGCTTCGTCTGAACCTTGGAAAAACAAATGCACACACCACTGTAGCATATATTTCCACCTTGGATTATCCACTTGTTAACTTTAGTCACTAAAAGATTATGGGTTTGGTCATGAATCCTCTTCTATAATCTCACCCTCATCACTTTGCCCTGCATCTTCCCTAATCCATCTTCTTATTGCTCCCTATCCCTTCCCACTGTTTTCAAAACCACAGTTTCCTTGTAGTGGGTTCTCTTTAACCTTTACTAACCTCTGTTCCATCTACTTCCCTGATTTAAATGAGTTGACTCTCCCTTGGTGACACCATGTCCCTCAAAGCAGCTTAATCTCCCACAACCACATATCTCCCAATTAAGGGATGAGATTGACCAGCTCCGTCTTCCTCTTTGATGCTGTACCCCATCACCCCACATCGTGCTCAGTCCCTGTTCTCTTGGGATCCTGTTTTCCAGGAGAAGCCTCTCTCACCCTTCCATGGACACACTTCCTAGAGCTTGCCCTCATCTACTGTAGACTTGGAGGTTCACAGCCTCCCTCCTCCCCATTCTCACCATCACTCAGGTAAGGTCTACAAGACCAACACACACAGTTCCTTCATATCCTTAACTTCAAACATTTTCTCCTTTCATCTTTGGCAGGACTAGAGCTCCCGTCCTCACACAAAACCCCTTTCTCTGACTATAATCATCTGTTTTTACTTCCTCCTTTATTTTCACTACATCTAGCCAAGTCACTCGGGTGACCCCAAGAGTGAGCACTACCTCACGTTTTGTGCCATAGGCACCTCACTTACCTCACCCTAGTCCCAGCTACGATCCTATTTCATCCGGATTGTCAGGCTACTATCCTTCCGTTTCACTTCTAGGCAAAACTCTCACTCAAAATCAACCCAGCTGCCTGCCTTCTCTGCTTCTTTATCTCCTGCTGGAGATAGACTACTCAACTGCACATACTGAATTCACTAAAAATTCAAGATTTCCAACCTGAACTGAGTACTCAGTGTTGTCACACTTCTGAGGATGGGTGTGAGTTCACACGGCCATTCCCCACAGTGGCTATCCCGCCGTTTAGCTGTCCTTTCCCAGCAACTCCAGTGGCAGTGCTTTCCTGGATTTCACGACTGAACAGGGTCTTCTGTTGCTGTTCTTGGAAACTGTGCATCGCCCTGTGAGAGCACCCATCACTGTGTGTTCATGACCTGATCCCTCACCAGGAGTTAAGCTTGTTGAGGACAGGCATATGTTCAGTACCTAGAATAAGGTCTCATTCATACTAGACATCCCATATACATTTTGAAGTGAATCAATAAATTAATGAACAAGGGAACTTACTAACCATGAGCCTTTCGCCCAGGCCTTTGAACTCAGACCAGTGTTCACTTAAGTGTAAAACAGAAAAAATAGTACTTTCTGATACTTAGTAAAAAGATTATTGTGTCGGGCTTCCCTGGTGGCGCAGTGGTTGAGAGTCCGCCTGCCGATGCAGGGGACACGGGTTCATGACCCGGTCTGGGTCCGTGAGCCATGGCCGCTGAGCCTGCGCGTCCGGAGCCTGTGCTCCGCAACGGGAGAGGCCACGACAGTGAGAGGCCTGCGTACCGCACACACAAAAAAAAAAATTAAAAAAAAAAAAAGATTATTGTGTCATTAAATGGGGTAAACCATGTGAAAGTACTTCGTGAGTAGCACAATTGCTTCACAGATGTGGAGCAAAATATGGCATTGCTATGTTTACCTTCACAGGTGATTTTTTTTTCACATCATCATGGTTTGTAATGATGACATCATTTTCAAGTGTCTCAATTTTGAGGCCATGTAGCCAAGGAGTTGCAAGTTAGATCACAGAATTATTCAATAATGAACTTGCCAACTTATGTTTTCGTAGGATATTAATTGAGCATTAACCTGGAAAGCTGAGCCCTACAAATCATAGTAGAAATAACCCCACATGTGAATCATTAATGTTTACTGTTTTTAATAAAGGATTATAAAAGAGATTTTAGGTTTTGTTAGGAAAAGATCAATTTTCTTCAAGTTTAACAAAATCTAAATCTATTAGAATTAAAACTCTGGAAAGAATACATTTTATGTTTAGCAAATCATAACTATTTTATGACATGATTATCTTGAGAGTCATTGAGATACTTTTATAATTCTTTGCAGTTTAAATTTAATGGGCTGTGGATCTTACTTCAGAAATTTTACAGCTTATTCTTTTGACCTATGAATCAGTTGCTTACATATATTGTTACAATCTTTGCTTGTGATGCTTTCAATTTTTCCACTAAAATAATCTAAGAAAAGGAGAATTTTTAAAACTAAAATTATGTATAAAAGAAATTAAGTGCCTTATTCCGTATTATAAGAACAATAAAATGTAAATGTATCAGTAATCCTTTTCAGTTTGATTCTTTTTATTGAGCACTTATAATTATTGAGTAAGATATAGCTCCTTCCCTGCTAGCATTTACTAAGGAAAATTAAGTTTGGAGCTTTCATGGAGTTCATAATATATCAAGAGAAACAAATCTATTTTTAACTAACTATAAGTCAAATGTACTATAGAAAAGGTATAACAAATAAAGTTCTTTGGAAGGAAGAAAAAGTAATAGCTCTGCCTAGAGAAACTGAAAAGTCTCAGGAAGTGATTACTTTTAAAATGATTTCTGAAGGAAGAATAGGCATTTTGGAACCAGAAGAAGAGCTTTCAAGTGCTATGCTTAGAGCAGTAGTTTTCAAACTTCAGCACACAGGCTTGTTGAACCCCACACAGCTGATTCAGTAGCTGTGGGGTAGGGCTTGAGAATCTGCATTTCTAACAAGTTCCCAGGTGATGCAGATGTGGCTGTTTTGGTAGGACAGTGACTATACTTGATAAAAGTTGATACTGTCCAAGAATTTTAGAAGACCAGGTTTAAAAATAAAAAACGGCTGTAGCCAAATTATAAAGATACTCGATATACGAACTCAGGCATTTTTAGTTTGTTTTAGCTAATTGGAAATGCAGGATTGAAACTGTATTTTACAATAGATTGGAGTTGGAAAAGCCCGTAGGCCATTGAAATAAATGGCCTAGTTATTAATAGTGGATTAGATGGGAAAGCCATCAAGGATACATGGCTGACAGGGCCTTGCAATTTCTTGACTTTGGAAAAATGGGAGGAAGAGTCTTAGCATTGGTTCCCTGGGGATTTGGCCATTCACCAAGTTAGGAGCCCCAGGAGCAGGCACACCTCCAGACTAGGGGTGGGTGCAAGGCAAGGGGAGGGGACTGAGAATGTGATAGGACTGATTTTAAGGTGCTAAAGCACACCCAAGGGCAGGGGCCAAAGAATTACTTGGAAATTTGTGTCTCTTATTCAGAAGAGTTGGAAGGAGGTTTGATGGATATGCACGTCAGAAATAAGGAAAGTCAGGAGAGTGGGTGAGATTTCCCAGGGAAATATTGTGATCAGTAAGAGGGGAGGATTAAAAAAATAAATCCAAGGACTACCCAAAAAGCACAGGGAAGAAGCCAATGTGGGTTGCAGAGCCTGGAACTTTCCAAATGTTGATAAAATATGAACTTAATATTTTGAAACAAAAGAAATTTTTTTTTGTGCTTGCTATCCATAAAATTTGGGGAATTTTCCTGAAATCTGGCATCAGTATACTTTCTGCCCATTACCCTGTTGAATGTAAGCATGCTTTTCTGAGTGTTTGTGGACTTGTTATAATGAATTCTGTTCAAAAACACAGAAGAATTTTTAATTGAGGTTAGAGGGATTAGGAGGCTTGTTAAGCTTTGCCAAGATATAAAGCCCTAAAAGTTTTTAAGCGGAGGATGACATCTTGAAACATTTGTTTAACAAGATCTTTTTGGCCCTTGGAGAGGAGAATGGATCTTGGAATGTGGACTGGATACAGGGAGACATCTGGCTTAGAATATGTTGGTAGAAGTAGAGAAGTGGTGAATGAAATGAAGGGGTACTAGAGATGTATAATTGACCACCTCGCATTTGGATGCACTTGAGATGTGGAGAAAGTGAGACGTTAAGAATAGCTTCTTAGTTTCACCAAACGTAAAACAGATAGCTAGTGGGAAGCAGCCGCATGGCACAGGGAGATCAGCTCGGTGCTTTGTGACCACCTAGAGGGGTGCGATAGGGAGGGTGGGAGGGAGATGCAAGAGGGAGGAGATATGGGAACATATGTATATGTATAGCTGATTCACTTTGTTATAAAGCAGAAACTAACACACCATTGTAAAGCAATTATACTCCAATAAAGATGTTTAAAAAAAAAAAGATTGTTAAAAAAAGAATAGCTTCTTAGTTTCTTACTTGAGGACTCAGATGGAGAGTACCACCACTGGGTGAAATGTAGGGAAGAAAAAGGTCTAGTTCATTGAGGTGAGTATAGAGACAGAATTGAGGATTAATGTAAAATGTTCAATTTGTTTTCTGAATCTCAATTGAAAGAACTATTCCAACACTACAAGGTTATCCACGAACTCACTGTTATAAAATAACATGGAAAAAAAAACCAGGCAAATTCAGGTATGAACTTAAGTATATATTTTGACTTTAAATATTTCAATGGAAAATAAAACTTTAAAAAATTACTTGACCTCTTTTACCTATTTCACTTTTCAAGAGTTGTGGGGAACATGGGAATTTTGATCAATTTGAGAACTTTTAGGCCTAGTCTACATATGTACAGTATAAGAAACTTTTAAAAATGCTAAGACTAAAGCTAAAATCAAACTCCAGGATTTGTTAAGTTTTTCTTGATGATTTGAAAATGTCCAAATGAATGAGCATCTGATCCCTTCAGGAAGCCTGATGATAACACAGGAGAATTATTCACTCAGAACGAAAGCTCCAGAATGCGTTAGGAGCAGTTGGAAGCAGATACAATTACATCAGGTGAAGTTCTTTCATGACTGCTGGAGTTGCTCCGAGGTGAAAGAGAAATGCAGAAACTTGGGACTCCAGATGGCAGGAGATCTATTTTTAGGCCAACAGAAACTTATATTTGGTTGGGGCACTTAATAGAATGAGTAGCAGAAATGTGTTGAAAACGTAATTTATACCTGCATTTGAGAGTTCAGCATGGAGCAGATGGGAGCAGGTGCCATGGAAACAGTGTAGGTCAGCCAGCAAGTAGAAAAAAAAGGGAAAAGAGCAAATATCTTAGTGACAAGTTACTCGGAAATTTTGGTTTTTCCTAATCCTTGCTGAGATATTTACAAGTAAAAAAAAGTGGAAGTAACCAGTATATAGGAAATTTCATTCTATGCTGGAAAAAAAAAATTCGAAGGCAAGCCAATTATTTAGAACTTAAGACTCACCTTCCCAAGGGAAAACTTTTTTTTAAAGTTATAATGGTGGTTAGATTTTCAGGCTAGTCAACAAAAAGCTCCTTTAATAACTGCTGATCTATTTTACTGTGAGTCTGAAGTTAGGTTCCTGGAAGCAAGAGATCCTGGAGAAGATGAGGAAGAGGAAGAAAAAGAGAAAAAAAGGAAGTCCTTTTGCTTTTCCAAGTGCATTTTTTTTTTAATGGAAAAACTGAGAAACATCTTTCTCCAGGGCCACTCTCTATAGTCCATAGTAATAGCTCAAACATCCGCAAGACTGTGTGGCTCCCACTCAAGTCTGCTTTTCTCACCTGCTCCACCGGGTTTAGGCATCTCCTCTCTCTGTGCCTGTCAAGTCCCTTTCTCCCCAACAAGAGACAGAGCTGAGGCCCATCCAGGCATCATGACAGCTGAGAGCACATGGGATTTGAAATGAGAAAATCTGGGTTTAGCTATTGGCTATAAGTCATATGAAATTTAGAATTGGGGTGCCATCTCAAACTTTCTGCTTCTGCTTACACATTAAAAACAAAGTTATGACTAATTTAATGTCACAGATTAGGGTGAGAACTTACTGGAAAAAAAAAAACAATGTAAAAGTGAATTGCAAGGTGGCAACTGTAGGGTGCAAAAATCGTTAGTGTTGTTATCAAATTTTATATTAAGAAAAAAGGTGATTGAACTAAATTATCTAAATGTGTGAATTTCTAAAGAGCCGACTCTAAAGGCTACAAGGTATGGATTGGTTTGATTTGTTAAAAAAAATTTTTAACCAGAATAAATATCTAGTTAATGAAATTTTAGGAAAAAAATTAACCGAAGTGAAAAAAGAAGTTAGAGGAGAAGGTATTTTTAGCTACTGAGATCCTGCCAGGAAGTATACCACTGTGGTTACTAAATTTCCCTCTGCATAAAATTGGACTGATTGTACCTGCTTCTTGCCTACCTGCCAACATTTTGAGGCAAAGTTTGTACGTGTGTGTGAAAATACTTGGCGCCCTTAATAGTAACTGTGCTATGTATGTTATTGCTACTATTCAAGTTCATTTACCATCAAAGTTAAAATCAGATGTCCGAAAAAATCAGATTAGATACAAAATATTTTACTACTCTGTAATATTAAAATTTACATTTTCAAGGTGATAGTAAAGCATCATTGCAAAGTGTTTCTGATGGTTTACCACTTACTTGTATGAGTTAGTACTTTAACCAGGGGACAGGGTTGTCATCAAGCTGGGTAAGTAAGAGTTATGCTTCTACTAAGTAGGGCACTTCAATTCCTGTCCCACAGAACCATGGGCACTTTATTTCCATTCTTCCTGTACTCCTTTCCTCATCTTAAGAAAGAAAGAGATAGAAAAATGATGCTATACTTAGGAAAACCTGGTCTCTTGTAGGAAAACAGAAAATCCAAACTAGCTTGCAAGGTAACAGAACCAAAAACTGAAGGGAAAAGAGAGAGTGATTTTCCAAGATCACTAGAAGTCTGTTTTAAAGCTAAGTTGCAACAGGAAGGAAGCTGCGATTTCAAATAGGGCTTTAAAGTTAAGGATCCAATCCAAACTGTATTACTGCGAAGATCCTATTGTGATGGTAATGACATGGTACGTGGGAAGTGGTGGTTTTACTTGGAATGGAGAGAGAAAGAAACTTGCCATGATTGATGTACCATATGAGGGTCAAACCACAAAATCACTAACTTGCTGACTGTCCAACTAAGTGAAATTGGGTTGCTTATTTTCCTAAGAATTCCAAGTTTTGTATATATGTCTGTGCTTGTGGGACTACTTCATAAATTGAATGCAGTTTCTTTGCAGGGGAGGGGTGTTATAATTAACATAAGAGTCACTTTCTATGGGTTTATGAGGGGCCCCTAATCCAAATCAGAATTGTCCACTCACCAGTGCAACGGAAGACCACCCAAGTGGTCTTCCGTGGTTTGTCCTAAGTTTCCTACATTTTAGCAACAGGCTATTGAAGGTAGCTAATGGGAGATTATGTGTCACCAATCCAAGTGCTCCACAATTTGGCTTGGGATCCAAAAGAAATAAATTCGAGGTTCCATTATTTTCAGAGCATTTGTAAGACATTACTAGAACCATTAAGGGGATTAAGTACCTTTTTGCTATTTCATATTCATTTTAACCTTTCCAAGCAGATTAAAGTGTATGAACACATTTGAAGGTGAGCCATAGCAGTGGCAAGTGCTTCTGAAGGATGCTCCTGGACATCCTTTCTGAGTGAAACAGGGGAGACTGGTGGTTGAATAAAGAAGGGGTCAGCATTTTTCTAAAGAACCATCACCACCAGGCTTGTAGTGCTCACTAAAGAGAGAAATGTAAACTCGGGCTTCTCAATCCAAGATGACTGAATTTTACCAGATAGGTTAACGTTCTGGTAAAATGAAAGAGCCTTCAAAGAAAAAAAATAATAAATCAAGATTGCATTTTACTTTCTGGGGAAAACGGCTAGGCTTCGACTGAAAAAAAAATTACTAAATATAAAATAACTCATCTTTCCAAAAGAGGGAGTTAAAATCAGATCTGAGACTCTTTTAAGTTTTTCCAGAATTCTTAGGAATCCACTTTTCATCAGCTCCAAAAGAACAGTTCTTTGAGAATACACTGCTGTAGACTTTTCTGAAACACAATAACCATTTCTTTCAAAATAATTTAAAACAGTTAGGCACCAATATAATGAATTATAATGGAGTAAAAAGTAAGAAGTCTTTGAAAATCTAATATGTCTTTAATTGATTTTAATTTCTTTAGAGGCATGAAATAACAGTTAATAGAGAACTTGCTATTTAGTATTTAATGAAACAAAGCGATCATCTTGAACTTTTCAATTTCCTGTTAATACGTTTTGAATTTTGAAAAGCTTGAAAAATGCTTAATAGCTTAGATCATCTTTTCTCTACGAGGGTTCCTCTTCTGAATCACAGAATACAGAAACTGAATGTAGTGACAATTTGCTCGATTCTGTCAAGGATGGTACATACTAATATTGTTCTTCATCTTCGGAGAAAAGTTAATTCATTACATACAATGCATAATTTATAGTTCTTAATGCTTAATCTTCTCCTGGGGTTATATTTTAACTGGCTTCTTATTGGGGTGTTCCGTGGCCCTATTTCATTTTTTAAACTAATGAATTAATTTATTTTTATGTTTTTTATTGAGGCATAAGTCACATGCAACATTAGGTTAGTTTCAGGTGTACAGCACAATAATTCAATATTTGTATATGTTGTGAAAAGATCACCACAATAAATCTAGCTAACGTCCATCACCATACATAGTTAAAGAATTTTTTTTTTTCTTGTGATGAGAATTTTTAAGCTCTACTCTCTTGGCAACTTTCAAATATACAGTCCAGTACTATTAACTCTAGTTGCCAAGCTGTACACCCATGGCACTATTTTAAGTGCAACATGCCATCATGATACATTGAGGGTCCATTTTTATTTAATATGTTCTTCTCCTCTCTGCCTTTTTGTAGTAAAACACTTAAGGTCCACTTGTAAAACCCATGTCAGGGGAAAGAAGTAATGTGTTGGGAGAGCTTTAGTCATTGTACCCTCCCACCTCTCCCACCTCCAGTGATCTCTTTAGCTCTCTTCCGCCTTCCTGAAAAATTTAAAAATATTAAAAGAGTCTTCATATGAACAATTTGGGGGGTCAACCTCATGTAAGGTTTCTGTGGTCCACAGGTCAATGCCCTGATCAGATACTTTAAACTAAAGCAATGGGCTTTGCCAAGTTGCCAGAAACTTAGGTCCTGTCCCTCCTGTAATCAGTAAACTATAAGAACAAATGGCTCATTAGTCACTGGTCTCCTGACACTGTAGAATTGTCAGCTCGGTAACAAATACTTCATTGTTGTCTATAATTCTAAAATATTAATGGTCAGTTAACGACAAGAGAAAACTTCTGTACTACTGACAGGTTATATTCCAATAAAACCTGGCTTGGCCCACGAATATTTGAGTGTTAGAGTTCTTTTTTGGAGAAGAAAGCTAAGGAAAATGTAACCTGCAATATGTATAACAAGAAGTCTATTGACACTTGAACTTGCGATTCGATAAAATATATTTGCTCAAGAACCAAACTGTGAAGAGGGAAAAACTGAAGAGGGATAAATGAAGGATAAAGGAGATGGTGTTTAAATTACGGGAATATTTTCAATTAAAATCCTATTATGAATAGGTTTGTCCATAGATGAACAAAAATGTTTTCTATATAGTTGGTTTGAGGGCTATACATTACAAAAGAAAGTATTTTAAAAGATTCTAACGTGGCATCAATTTCTTACAACCCTGGGCTGTAGACAAGATGGAGCAAAGCTAGAGAGAGAGAAGACAGACAGAGAGACAGATAGAGGTAGAAAACAATTCCCTGTGTTAAATCTGAAATAAGAGAAAGGCTATAAATCACACTTTTAAAATATCTAAGGAAATTGTTTCGAGAAAGTGTGGGTCCTCCTTGGAAAATTAACCTCCAGGGTCAGGCTGAAAAGAATCAGCCAAGAAATCAACAGGTTAGACTAAAATCCCATCCCCACTTCCATGCTGACTGTAATGGAATAGCCTTGTGGATTTTCCAATACAATGGATTTCATACCCTTTCTTGTAATCATTAAAGAAGAAGGCTTGGAGGGTTGGTTCACCTGAGTTTATTGAAAGATTGAGTCCTTCACAAAATTACAAAGCCTTCTCTTCCAGTCAGATTAAATAATAAGGAACCGAAAATACGCATTCTCGCAAGGAAAATTCTCTCTATCACAAACGCAGAAATGTTACTACACCATGAAAAGAGTTAAAGGAAAGACTCCCTAACTCCAGATGACATATGAATATCTGTATACCAAGAGCTTCAGTTATGAAGATGTGGTACTGTCCTATGAATGTAGTTCTATATCTGTGAGGGAATAAGATACCTGCTAAGTTCCACTCAGGGATCCAAGAAATGTTTGTGTAACTGGACTTTCTACTCTGCCAAAATGATAGAAACATGAGGAGAAAATTGTGGGGGTCTCTAGACAAACAACTAGACTTGCTATGACCCAATGTAAATAACTCACTCTTTCTGATGGAGAACCAGCCAGGCTCAGAAAAAGCTGTGAATGACTTCATGTCATTGGGAAGTCAAAAAAGAAAAGGTGTAAAGAAGGCAGTGAAAGGAGAGAGATTTTTCCAGATGCAAGCAAATGATAGGATGATCATCATGTACACACTACTTCAACTGCACTCTCATTTTACACAGAAATATATAATTGAAAACTTAGGTAGAGGTGAATTTAAAAATCAGCCCCATAAGCTTGTTTTACGTCTCATTTCATTTAAGAGAAAGGCAAAACCAAAACAAAGTAAAACAAACAAACAAAAACATCTAATTGGGTAAGACTCTACATCAGATGTTACCTTAAGGTCATTGTTATCTGCAATTCACAGGAATTTGGCAAATGCATTTATAACTTCAGAAAACATATAAAAATAATATTTTAAGTTATGAATTGGTGCTATGAAAAACAGATGACTGACTCTACCTAAAGTATGACTCTCAGACAAGACAAAACTAACAGAGTTTATCAATACTGAACTGACACTAAGAAAAATGCTAAAGGGTCTTCTCTAAGTGGAAAAGAAAAGGCTATAACAAGTAAGTATCCACAGGAAAGGAAAAATCCCACTAGTAAACGCAAATATATAATAAAGGCTGATGATCAACCACTTAAATAAGCTAGTATGAAGATTTAAAAACTTGTAATTCAAGTATAAATACAATAATCGGTAAAAGGATACAAATGAAGATGTAAAATATGACATCAAAAACACGAAGTGTGGGGGAAGGGAGTAAAAAATGTAGATCTTTTGGAATGTGTTTGAATTAAAGAACTACCTGTTTAAAACAAATAGATATGTTATAGGCCGACATATATGAACCCCATGGTAACCACAAATCAGAAACCTGCAATAAATACACAAAAACAAGAAAGAAAGGAACACAGGCTTACTACTAAAGAAAATCACCAAACTGCAAGGGAAGAAACTAAAAGAAGAAGAAAGTAACATGGAAGACCTACAAAAACAACGGGAAAAGAAGTAATAAAATGGCAATAAGTACATACCTATCAATAATTACTTTAAATGCTCCAATCAAAAGAAATAAGGTGGCTGATTGAATATTAAAACAAGAAGCATCTATATGCTGCCTACAAGAGAATCACTTCAGAACTAAAGACACACACAGATTGAAAGCGAGGGCATGGACAAAGATATTTCATGCAAATGGAAATGACAAGAAAGCTAGGGTAGCAATATTCGTATCAGACAAAATAGACTTTTTAAAAAGTCTATAAAAAAAGACAAAGAAGATCATTATATAATGATAAAGGAATCAATATAAGAAGAGGATATTATACTCATTAACATGTATGCACCCAATACAGGAGCACCTAAATATATAAAGCAAATATTAACACACATAAAGGGAGAAACTGACAAAAACAGCATAATCGTAGGGGAGTTTAACACCCCCCTTCCATCAATGGACAGAAAATCCAGACAGAAAATCAATAAGGCAACAATGGTCTTAAAAAACACAATAGACCAGCTGGACTTAACAAATATCTATAGGACATTCCATCCCAAAATAGCAGAATACAATTTTTTTTCAAGTGAACTTGGAACAATCTCCAGGATAGATCACATGCTAGGCCATAAAACAAGTCTCAACAAATTTAAGAAGATAGAAATTATATCTAGAATTTTTTCTGACCGCAGTGGTATGAAACTAGAAATCAATCATAGGAAGAAGAATGGGAAATGCATGAATACTTGGAGACTAAACAACATGCTATGAAAAAATAAGAAATCAAAGAGGAAATCAGAAAATACCTTCAGACAAAAGAAATGGAAACACAACCTTCCAAAATCTATGGGACATAGCAAATGCAGTTCTAAAATGGAAATTTATAGCAATACAGGACTACATCAAGAAACAAGAACAATCTCAAATAAACAACCTAACCTACCAACCAAAGGAATTAGAAAAAGAAGAATAAACAGAGCCTAAAGTCAGCAGAATTAAGGAAATAATAAAGACTGGCAAGGAAATAAATAAAATAGAAACCAAAAAATAGAAAAGATCAAGGAAACTAAGGGCTAGTTCTTTGAAAATATAAATAAAACTGATAAAACTTTAGCCAGGCTCATCAAGAAGAAAAGAGAGAGAACCCCAATAAACAAAATGAGAAATGAAAGAGGAGAAATAACAACTGATACCACAGAGATACAAAAAAATCATGAAAGAATACACAAAAAGTTATATACCAACAAGTTGGACAATCTAGAAGATACGGACAAATTTCTGGAAACAACCTTTCAAGACTGATTCAGGAGGAAACAGATAATCTGAACAGACCTATCACTAGTAGTAAAATTTAATTTGTAATTAAAAATAACTCCTAGCAAACAAAGTCCAGGACCAGACGGCTTAACAGGGAAATTCTACCAAACATATAAAGAAGAGCTAATAGCTGTCCTTCTCAAACTATTCAAATAAATTGAAGAGGATGGAACACTCTCAAATTCATTCTATGAGTCTACCATTACCCTGATACCAAAACCAAAAACTCTACAAAAAAAGAAAATTACAGGTCAATATCTTTGATGAATATAGATGCAAAAGTCCTCAACAAAATATTAGCAAATCAAATTCAAGAATATATAAAAAGGATCATACACCATGATTAAGTGAGATTCATTTCAGAGCTACAAGGACGGTTCAATACCCACAATCAATCAATGTGATACACCACATTAATGAAAGGAAAGATAAAAATCACATGATCATCTCAAGAGACAAAGAAAAAGCATTTGACAAAATTCAACATCCACTGTAATAAAAACTCTCATCAAAGTTGGTATAGAGGGGACTTAACATAATAAAGGTCATTTATGACAAATCCACAGCTAACATCATCAGTGGTGAAAAGCTGAAAGCTCTTCCTCTAAAATCAGAAACAAGAGAAGGATTCCCACTATCTTCGACAACTTTAAATGGAGTATAAATAACCGATAAAAATATTGAATGTTATACACCTGAAACTAATATTGTAAATCAACTATACCTCATTTTAAAATAAATGAATAAATAAGAAAATATTGCTTGAAAAAATAAAAATAAAGAGGATGACTCTAATTTCTACAGTTTATCATGTACATTCATACTCCAGCTTTAATTAAAGTGGATTTATATAAGAAACAGTTTTAGAATTAGAGGCACAGAACTGAAAGGGACTTTGAAGATTATGAAATAACTCAACTTATCTCTTATGATTTCTTTTCTCACAACGGCCACTTTGAAGGGATTAATATTTTAGGTAGCACATGTGCTCAATTTATGAAAATTATCTGTGCAAAGTGTTAATTTATAGATTTCCTTATCCATCACTGCAAAAACCAAGTTATTCAAAAATAGGTTAACTGTGCCCAACAGAAGGCAGACATTTGTTCTTTAACCTTCAATTTACTAAGAATCTTGAGACTGATCAAATGGGTACAACCAAGAACTGATGATTTTGATTTCCTTTTCATTGGGAGAACCTAGAATAAGGCTGGAAGGCTGAAACTGTAACAGAAACAATGGGGAATGTTCAAAAAAAAATTCCTAAAAATTAGCAATTTTGATGATGGAGTCCAGATTGTGGGTATATTAACAGACAAAATGTACATATATAATAATAATGTAAACATTTTCTTTGAACATTCTTATAGTCATTCAAAGAATCCTTAATACTTCTGTTTTTTAAGGAAAAATTAAAATATAATTAGTTGTTATGTGGTGCTAGAGTCTAATACTTTATAACAATTTGTTTAAAATGATGAAATGTTTCACTGCAAATTATTAACAGTAACCCCCAAAATGTGAATGAATAAGCAAGATTTTTTTCTTGCCTAACTTTATTCAAAAGCTTTACAACTTAAAGCTCAAGAATTAAACATCTGGAGTCTGATATTTTTTTTTAAATGAAGAGTTTAGTATTCCATTCCTGTCTATGGCAGAGTAGTTTCCATCAGACACCAGTCCTCCTGCTGAGTACAACTAGAAAAACTGGATAAAATATTTAAAAATACATGAAGCATCATAGAGCTTTCAAGGCAAGACAACTTGAGGGAGCAAGGGACACATGGGGAAGTGAGCCCAATAGTCAAGTTTGCTTTCCCCTGCAGGCATTTGCTGATTCTCCAGTGACAGGCTAAGAGATAGAAAAGTACAGTGGGAACATTCAGAGCCTCATTAGTATGGGAAGTCAGAATTGGAGTTCAGGGCCCAACAAAGAGTAGGCATTCTGGTGATTTTCCCAGGCCTTTTGTTTCAGACACAATAGTAGTAAGGAGTAACTTAAAGAAAAGGGCACATGGTGAATTCACCAAAATAGACCACATGCTGGACCATAAAACAAGGCTCAATGAATTTCAAAGAATCAATATCACATGGAGTGTGTTCTCTGTCCACAATTAGAAATCAGTAACAATAAAATAACTAAAGAAAACTAAAATATTGGAAATTAAACAGTTCTAAATAATCCATGAGAAAAGTAATATGATAAATTATAAAATATTTTGAACTGAAGGATAATGAAAATATAGCATATCAACATTTGCTTTTTTATTGCTTTTAATTGCTTTACATGTTTATATTAGAAAAGAAGTCTAAAATAGATAACCTAAGGTTTCACTTTAAAAAACTAGAAAAGAAGATCAAAGTAAAGCCAAAAGAAATAGAAGAGGATAGCAATAAAGATAAGAAATAGAAAACAGAACTAGAATATCCAGAGCAATCTTAAAAAGAACAAAGTTGGAGGAATTTATACTATTTGGTTTCAAGATTTATTATAAAACTATATTAATCAAGATGCAGTCACACTGACATAATGGTTGACAAATTCAACAAGCAGCAGACTAGATAGCTGGGAAAAATAACCACTTAAATGGTCACTTGATTTTTGACAATGACAGCAAGGCAATTTGATGGGGGAAAGGAAAGTCTTTTCAACAAATGGCGTGAGAATAAGTGGATATGCATTCCTACCTCATATCACACACATAAATAATTTAAGATGGATCACAGACCTAAACACAAAATCTAAAACCATATGCTTTTTAAGGGAAAATATAAGCAAATATTTGGTCACTTAGAGATAGGCAGATATTTCTTTTCTTTCTTTTTTATTGAAGTATAGTTGATTTACAATGTTGTGTTGGTTTCAGGTGTACAGCACAGTGATTCAGTTATATATATATATATATGTATATATATGTATGTATACATATATATATACTTCAGATTCTAACCCTTATAGGTTATTACCAAATATTGAGTATAGTTCCCTGTGCTATACAGTAGGTCTTTGTTGGTTACCTATTTCACATACAGTAGTATGTATATGTTAATCCCAAACTCCTAATTTATCCCTCCCTCCCTTTCCCCTTTGGTAACCATAAGTTTGTTTTCTATGTCTATAGGTCTATTTTTGTTTTGTAAGTAAATTCATTTGTATCTTCTTTTAGATTCCACATATAAGCCATGTCATATGATATTTGTGTTTCTCTTCTGGCTTACTTCACTTAGTATGATAATCTCTAGGTCCAACCATGTTGCCGCAAATGGCATTACTTCATACTTTTTTATGGCTGAGTAACAGTCCATTATGTATGTAGATATATATACCATATCTTCTTTATCCATTCATCTGTCAATGGAGATTTAGGTTGCTTCCATGTCTTGGCTTTTGTAAATAGAGCTGCAATGAACACTGGGGTGCCTGTATCTTTTTGAATTATACTTTTCTCTGGATTTAAGGCAGATGGTCACAGAAAACAAAATCCACAAAAAAAATGATAAAATAGATTTCATCAAAATTAAAATAGTCTGTTATCAAAAGATACCATAAAAAATGAATAAGCAAGCCATGGAGTGGAGAAAATACCTGCAGGTTACATACAAGACAATGGAGGGGACACGGGGTTTGTGCCCCGGTCCAGGAAGATCCCACATGCCGTGGAGCGGCTGGATCCATGAGCCATGGCCACTGAGCCTGCGCATCTGGAGCCTGTGCTCTGCAATGGGAGAGGCCACAACAGTGACAGGCCCACGTACCACAAAAAAAAAAAAAAAAGAATTCTGATTACCCAATAATAAAAAGACAAATACCCCTATCAAAAATATGGGCAATGATTTAAACATACATTTAACAAAAGAACATAAATAGCCAATAAGCAAAAGTGTTCAACGATATTTGTCATCAAGGAAAAGCAAATTAAAACAATAAGATACTACAACATATCTACAAGAATAGCTAAAAAAAAAAGTAATAATAAAAAATGATGACAACACTAAACATTGGTGAGTCTGTAGAGTGGCTGGAACTCTCGAACATTGTTGGTGGGGATGTACAATGGTCAACAATTTTTGAAAAATAGTGACATATTTTTATTAAAGTAAACATACATAATTCCACTCCTAGGTATTTTGCTCAAGAACAATGAAAATATATGTTTATAAAAAAGACTCGTATGAGAATTTTCACAGCAGCTATATTTATCATAACCAAAAACTAGAAACAACTCAGGTGTCCATCGATAGGAGAATGGATAAACAGACTGTGATACAGTCATACAATGAAATGTTACTGAGAAATAAAAAAGAAAAAAGTACACAAAAAACATGGATGAGTCTCAAAAACAGTATGCTGAGTGAAAGGAGCCTTAGACGAAAAGGTATAAAATACTAGAACAGACAAAACAAATCTATGGTGGAAAAATCAGAACAGTGGTTGACTCTGAGAGGGTAGGGATAGGGGTTGACTGAGAAGCATGAGGGAACATTCTTTGGAAAACACTGGTGTATGTATTTGTCAAAACTCAGTGAATTTACACTTAATATTTAGCATTTTATTGTATAGATATTATATCAAAAGAAAAAATAAATAAAAACCAAAGAACTTTATTTAATTAAAAAAATCTAAATATTTATTTATTTTTGTTTGTTTGTGGTACACGGGCCTCTCACCGCTGTGGCCCCTCCCACCGCGGAGCACAGGCTCCGGACGCGCAGGCTCAGTGGCCATGGCTCACGGGCCCAGCCGCTCTGCGGCATGTGGGATCTTCCCGGACCGGAGCACGAACCCGTGTCGCCTGCATCGGCAGGCGGACTCTCAACCACTGTGCCACCAGGGAAGCCCAAAAATCTAAATATTTAGAGAAAAGTATATTAATGTGTGTAATTTACTTTTAAGTGCACCAAAGAAATCCCATGGATTAGTGAAATGATGAGGATGCAGATCGATGGATATGTGATATTAATAAAGCAAGTGTAGTAAAATACTCATATTAGAATCTACATGGTATGTATACAAGTTTGCACTACAAAATTCTTTCAGCTTTGCTGGATATGTGAAAAAATATAACAAAACATTGGAAAAAATGAAGGCAAAATAAAGTCATTTTCACACACACACACACACACACACACACACACACACACACATACACAAGACAATTTACCACCAATAGATTTCACTAAATAAATTAGTAGGGGAAATTCTGAGACAGAAAGAAAATGATCCAGGTTGGAAGCATGGAAATTTAGGAAGGAAAGAGTGTAACAGAACACGTCAATATTTGGATAAACCTAGACTATCACTGACTGAGAAAATGATATACGTGAAATGAATACATGAAACAACAGTGTTCAAGGCAGAACTGGAGTGAGTGGATTTAAAATGTTCTAAGATTCTTTCGTATATTTGGTAACAGCACCAATTTATATTGGACTAAGTCAAAGTTACATTTCATAACATCTAGGGTAAACACTGTATTAGTTTCCTAGGACTGCCATAACAAATTACCACAAACTGGGTGTCTTAAAGCAGCAGAAATTTATTCTCTCACGATTCTGGAAGTTAGGAGACCAAAATAAGGTAGTGGCCGAGCCATGGTCCCTTTGAAATCTCCAGGGAAGAATCCTTCCCCATCTCTTCCAGCTTCTGGCGGCTCCTGACAATCCTTGATGTCTCTCAGCTTGTGGTGGCACTACTCTAATCTCTGCCTGCATTGTCACATGGAGTTCTTCCCTTGTGTCTCTTTGTGTGCCTTCTCTTCTTATAAGGACAGCAACCACTGGATTTAGGGCCCACCATGATCCAGTATGACCTCATGTTAACTAATTACCTCTGCAAAGACAATATTTTCAAATAAGGCCAAATTCTGAGGTTCTGCATGGACATGAATTTTGGGGAAACACTTACCAACCCACTTCAAGCACTAAACGAAAAGGAAAATATGTAACGAGCTAATAAAGAGGGAAATGTAAAATATAAAATACTTGTTAACCCAAAAGAAGTAAACAGAAGAGATTAAAAGAACTATCAGCAAATGGATAAATAGGAAATAGGAAGATAGGGGATTTAAATGTCAAATATCAGTAATTATAGCAAATGGAAATTGACTAAACATTCCCATTTGAAACAAAGATTTTCAGACTAGGGGAAAATCTCAATTACATGTAGAGTTAAATTATCTGAAACAACTGCATTAAGGGCAGAACTGTTGTCAGTGGAGTTACATAAAATATAAGAATACAGAATGTAAAATAAATAAATAAATAAATAATAAAAATTTTTTAAATTAAAAAAAGAATACAGAATGCTTGAGAGTAAAAGGATAAACAAAATACTATGTAAACACTAATCAGAAGAAAGCTAATATTGCTACACTAATATCAGACAAAGTAGCCTTTAAGACAAGAAGCATTATTAGAGATAGAGATATATTTCATAATAATGAAAGGATCAAGTCACCAAGAGGATAAAAAACATTCTAAACATACAGGCATATAATAACATAACCTCAAACATGTTAAGTAAAATTTAAAGAACTTTTAGGACTGATACAGAAATTAACAATCTATATATCTCAGTAACTGATGAAAAAAAGACAAAAAAATCAGTAAAGATATAGAAGATTTGAAGAACACAATTAACTAACTTGAACAAATTGACACTTACAGAAGAGTGCAACCAATGGTTGCAGTATACTTATTCTTTTCAGGGCCACTTGGAACATTCACCAAAATTGCAGGGTCATAGCAGTGATCAAAAGATTTCAAAGTACTGAACTCATCTATGAAATGTACCCTGAATACAGTGAAATTAAATGAGAAGCCAATATAAAATGATTAACTAGAAAATCTCTAATATTTAGAAATTGAACAACAGAGTTAATAAATAATTTGTGACTCAAAAAGGCAATCTAAGTAGAAGGTAAGTAATATTTCAAAATGAAGTGAATGATAATGCAGCCATGACATAAAATTTGTGGAATACAGGTAAAGTGTACTTAGAAGGAAATGTAAACTTTATTTATTGGCATGTATTAGTCATTTAGAAAAAGTGAAATCAATAAAGAAGTAAGAAGAAAGAGAGGAAGAAAAAACAAGAAAGAAGCAGAAAGTAATAAACTGGAAAACAAACATTCAATAGAGAAGAGTACCAAAAGGCTAGTAAATTAATAACATTTATAAAGCTTCGGCAAGATCGAGAATAAAAGAGAAAATACAAATTACCCATGTCAGAGATAATATAAAGAGAAACATTACTAGATCCTACTGACATTACAAAAATAAAAAGAGGATATTACTTTTTTGCCAATAAATTTGAAAAGTTAAAAAATGGACAAATTCCTAGAAAAACACAACTGTGAAATTGTCACAAAAAGAAATAGAAAATCTGTATAATTCTATATCTATTAAAGAAATTGAATCTGTAATTTAAAACTTTCCTACAAAGAAACTGAAGGTCCAGATGGCATCACAAGTGAATTTATCCAAATTTTACAAAAACAGGAAATAGAAAAAGAGAGAACGCTTCCAATTCATTTTATAAGGCCAGCATAACCTTGATACAAAAACCTGAAAGGATATTTATGAGAAAGGAAATTGCAGGCCAATGTCTATCAGGAATACAGTTGCAAAATCTCACTAAAAATATTAGTAAAGTGAAGCTTGCTATACATAAAAAGGGAACTAGGTCATGACTCAGAAGTTTTATTCCAGCAATATGATGTTCATTGAACAC
Source organism: Neophocaena asiaeorientalis asiaeorientalis (assembly GCF_003031525.2). Classification (NCBI taxonomy): domain Eukaryota; kingdom Metazoa; phylum Chordata; class Mammalia; order Artiodactyla; family Phocoenidae; genus Neophocaena; species Neophocaena asiaeorientalis. The sequence goes on along the minus strand of NW_020175837.1, from coordinate 1,207,162 downwards.
ATAGTCAATTGATGTACTTATCACATTCAGAATATAAAGGAAAAAATCATATCATCTCAGTAAGTGGATCAGATTTAATAACGATTCATGATTTAGTTGAAAAAAATTTCTTAGCAAACTAGAAACAGAAGAGAACTACTGTAATTGATTTTTTAAAAATCTACAAAAGGGCTTCCCTGGTGGCGCAGTGGTTGAGAGTCCGCCTGCCAACACCGAGGACACGGGTTCGTGCCCTGGTCCGGGAAGATCCCACATGCCTCGGAGCAGCTAGGCCCGTGAGCCATGGCCACTGAGCCTGCGCGTCCGGAGCCTGTGCTCTGCAACGGGAGAGGCCACAACAGTGAGAAGTCCACGTACCGCAAAAAAAAAAAAAAAAAAAAAAAAACTACAAAAACCCTACAGCAAATATTAAACTTAATAGTAAACTATTCAAATCCCCGCCCCCCCCCTCCATCCCAGAGATCAAGAGTGGAACAAGGATAGTCCCATCACTTCTGTTCAGCATTTTTCTAAATATCCTAGTTAATGCAAGAAAGAAAGACAAAGAAATAAAAGGTATAAAAATTGGAAAGAAATAAAACTATTATTTGTAGACAACTTGAATATAGAAAATCTAGGTAAACTATTTTATTTAGTAAGCAAATACTACAACCTTGCTGGACACAAGATTCAAAAATTAATAATATTTTAAAATAAACCATTCCTAAATAAACAATTAGAAAATGCAATTTGAAGACAAAATTAACACTCACCTGGCATCTCTACACATCAAATATTAGGAATAAATTTAACAAAAGATATGAAGAACCTCCATAGAGTAAAGTGTAAAACATTATTGAGAGATAGAAAAATAATACCTAAATAAGTGGAATAAATGTACTCTGCATGAATCAGAAGAGCTATTATTTCACAGATGCAGACTGCTCCCAAATTAATCTATAGATTCAATGCAATCCTAATCAAAATCTCAGAAGACTTTTCTTTCAATGAAAATTGATAAATTAATTATAATATTTATGTGGAAATGTGGTAAAGTGGCAAATATTGGACCAAGATTAGACCAGATATTCTAGAAGAAGAATAAAGTCAAAGGATTTACACTAACACATATTCAAAATTAATATAAAGGAATAATAATTAAAAGTGTGGTACTGGTGCAAAATTAGACAAATAGACCAATGGAACAGAATAGAGAATCTAGGACACCCACCCATATGTGGATACCTGATTTATGGTAAAGATGGCATTTCAGAGTGAAAGAACAGTCTTTTCAATAAATGATACTTGGTCAATTGGATTTCCAAATAGAAAAACAAATGATTCTTGATCACTACCTCCTACCATAAACAAAGAAATCAATTACAATTAGAGTGCTCATCCAAATGTGAAAGGTGAAACAATGCAGCTTCTAGAAAATAACATAGATCATTTTATAATCTCAGGAAAGCAAAGATTTTAAAAATAGAACGTAAAAAGTACATAAAAGAAAAGATTAATAAGTTAGACTGTAAAAACTACTATTAATAAGAACTACTATTTATCGAAATACACTTAGAATGAAGAGGCAAATGGCTAGAGAATATCTGTAATGTGTATATAAAATAACAGACATATCTAGTATATACTGAAGAACTATAAATCAATAAGAATGTATGGATAACCCAATTTTACAACTGCATTGAGTAATGACCAACACTGATTTATTTTTTTTAAAGCACTAAGGAGGAATAGGAATAGTCTCTTCACAGAAAAGGATATCTAGTTTGCCAATAAATATAGGAAAAAGTGTTCAACCTCAAACATAAGAGAAATGAAAACAAAACTATGATAAGATGCTAGTACGTCCCCATCAGAATGACTAAAATTTTAAAACTTAACAATCCAAAATGTTGAGGAGGATGAAGCAACTAGAATTCCCATAAACTGCTATGTGGAGTATAAACTGTTGCAACCACCTGGAAAATTGAAAGTACCTACTAATGTTAAATATGTACATAACCCAGCAATTCCATCTATAGATATGTACCCAACAGAAGTGCCTTAAACATGCACCAAAAAATCATGCAGAAGAATGTTCTTGACAGAACTATTCATAACAGCTGAAAGCTAGAAAAAAAATGAACTGTCCATGAAAAAAATAGAATGGGTAAATAAATTGTGGGATTATATAATCAAATACTTGATAATAATGAAAACCAATAACTTACCACTACACCTAACAACACGCATGAATTTCCCAAACATAATGTTGAATAGAAATGTCAGATACAAAAGGCTACATGATGAATGATTCCATTTATATAAATGTCTAAAAGAGGAAGCACTAATCTATGGTGTTAGAAGTAAAGATAATGGTTATTTGAGGGAGAAGAGGTTACAGTGACTGAAGGGGTTTTTAAGGATGATGATGTTCTAGTTTCTGCTCTGGGTGGTGCTTACTCAGCTACGATCACTGTGAAAATACACAAGCTGCACACAAATGAGATGCACACAACTCAAGCTGCACACAGATGAGTTGTATATATTTCTGAATCTATTTCATACTGCAATAAGAAGTTTACTTAAAAAATAAAAATTAAATCCATAAATAATGCATTTTTGAAATACTTTTCTGTCACTTTCCCAAGTCATTAAACTGCTTGGATATAAGTAGACTTGTTTCTTTTTTTTTTTTCTTTTATTTATTTTAAAATTACCTTCAGTCTTAAAGCAAATATATTCCTTGAAATTTGAAAATGAAAGTTGTAAATTGATACAGCCACTATGGAGAACTAAAAACTAAAAATAGAATTACCATATGACCCAGCAATCCCATTCCTGGGCATATACCCAGAGAAAACCATAATTCGAAAGGACACATGCACCCCAATGTTCATCGCAGCACTATTTACAATAGCCAGGACATGGAAGCAACCTAAATGCCCATCGACAGACGATTAGATAAAGAAGATGTGGTACATATATACAATGGAATATTACTCAGCCATAGAAAGGAATGAAGTTGGGTCATTTGTAGAGATGTAGATGGACCTAGAGACAGTCATAGAGTGAAGTAAGTCAGAAAGAGAAAAACAAATATCGTATATTAATGCATATATGTGGAATCTAGAAAAATGGTACAGACGAACTGGTATGCAAGGCAGAAACAGAGACACAGATGTAGAGAACAAACGTATGGACACCAAGGGGGGGAAAGTGGGGATGGTGGTGGTGGTGGGATGAATTGGGAGATTGGGATTGACATATATACACTAATATGTATAAAATAGATAACTAATAAGAATGTGCTGTATAAAATAAAATAAAATTTTAAAAAAGAGTTAACTAAATTCTTAGTATAGAATGAATTCCACTACTAGCTGCTTATATATGGATCCCAAATATTCTAAGTAATATTTTGTCGTGGATTTTTTTCTCATTGATGTTGTTATTTTCTATGTTCTGTCACATTACAGAATAAAAGGTATTTAAAATGGAAAAAAAAAAAAGAACGTTAACATCATCTGCACAGTTCTTGAGGAATCCAATTAATCCAATTAAAAATGAAATGAAAGCTTCTCATTTGGCTTCACTTTCCCATCTTGCATTAATACAACTGTCGTGGTTTATTCCTTGTTAGCTATTCACTATTCTCCCTATTCTGTTTCTGCAGCCCAGTTAGACTTTTTTTTCTTTCTTCAGTTGAAGTTTAGACCTTGCCCCATCCAAACCCTATCGAATTTGCCTGAAATCCTTGAAAAAGGATGCTGGAAGCTGATGACTTTTGCTCTGGGTTTATCCGTATTTCTTTCTTAGGTGCATGGCAGACAGTCTGGTGGCGAGAAGGTTGGTTGATTTTTTAAGAAGTTTCAGATCTAGACTAGTCCACTACCAAAGACTAAATATTCCTAATTAATGTCTACAATGCATTGCATAGTAGTAAAAGAATATGTCCTGTACAATTATTCTCTAGAACTGAAATTCTCACACTTTTTGGTCTCAGAACCTCTTCACATTCTTAAAAATTACAAAGGACCCCTAGGAAGCTTTGGTTTATGTGGTTTATATCTATCAATATTTACCATGTTAGAAACTGAGAAATTTTAAATATATACATATAAATTATTTTAAAAATAGCAATAATATACTCATTATATCTCAACACATGCAAACACATGTTGATGAAAAATGATTGTTTTTCAAAACGAAAGTGAAAAAAGTTAACATTGTTTTACATTTTCACAAATCTCTTTAATGTCTGGCTCAGTAGAAGACCGCTGGACTCTCATGTCTGCTTCTGCATTCAATCTGTTGAGATGTAATATATCATGAAGTTTTTAGAAAACTCCACTGTATCCACATGAGTGATTGAGAGTGAAAAAGGCAAATATATACTGTAACGAAAATAGGTTTGGCCTCGAGGATACCCTGAAAAGGTCTTCGGGACCCCCAGGGATCCTCAGACACTAGGACTTGATCTAGAAAATTTGTCATATTTCTTTTCTGACTACCGTATTTCGTCAATTTTTATAAATGTTCCATGTGGTGTTGGAAAAAAAAAAAGGTATCGTAGGAAATTACACCTGTAATGTAATTAATATAAATGTAGTATCAATTATTTAAATATAATATGAAATAAGTTTGCTGACCTTTGATTTATAAATCAAAGGTCAGCAAACTATGACCTGTTTTTGTATGGCCTTTGAGCTGATTATGGCTTTACATTTTTTCAAGGATTGTTAACACACACACACACACACACACACACACAGATGCATATGTAGCAGAGACCATACATGGCCTGCAAAGCCTGAAATATTTGCTATCTGACTCTTTACAGAAAGTTTGCAGACCCCTAAATAAACTACCAATTGTATTACTCAGATCAGATATAAGCATATATATTTTTTCTTCTGCTTGGCAAAATTAAAAAAAAAAATCAGTTTGTTAAAAGCCTCCCAGTATGAATATGAGTTTTATGGCATCTAAAAAGTTTTAAGTTTCGTATGTTTTGACAAGTAGAGTTTTTCCCACTTCTATCCTTGAATTTTATTTGTTCCGATTTTAATATTGTCACTTAAGTTTTTAATATTCCTCATTTTAATGTGTCTCTTGTAAAATATGTTGTTGGATTGTATATTTTAATATAATCTGAGAGTATCTGACTTTAAGTGGGTTCATTTGGTTCATTCATATTTGTTGTACAAGTAATATTTGCTCTTTTTTCAGTCATCTCAGTATCTCACACTCTTGTTTTTAGATTTACTTTCTAACTTTAACCATCTGCAATGCATGTTCTTTGATTTTCTTAATTCTCTACTAATTTGTAAGGCATATGACCCATTGTAATACAATTAGTAGTTACTAATATCCGTGCAAATACTTAAAGCACCAATGTGAAGAGTAAAACTATCTATTCAAGAAATCCAAGTAAATGAGAAATTAAAATTGCCATAGCTCCCATTAATTGTGTCAGGGTCTGTGCAAAGCATTTGCATAAATCAGCTCATTTAATCCTTAGAGAAGTCCTTTGCGTAGGTTCTTCTTACAGATGAGGGTTCATGGGGCTTAAGTAAACTGTCCCCAGTCACCCTTCCAGTAAGTGGCTGATGTGGAAGTCAAAGACTGTCTGGCTGCCTCTCCAGACCCACCATTAGCTATATACTTTGGGCTCTTGCCAAGCTGGCCAGTCTGTCCCAGAGAGCCCAACAGGCAGGCTCTTCCCTTGCTGCAATATTTTCTCCCATTCTACCCAGTCTAGAAGTAGTTATGGTGGATTGTGTCTGTGAGATCCACTGCTCCCACAGAAACACTTGTGGACTCCTTACAAGTGTTGAACAGGTTCACAAAACACCCCAGAGAACTTGGGAGGGAGCTCTAGGGTTTTAGGTCTGATGGGGGCCAGAAAGGATGGTTATTCTGAGCTCTCAACACACCATTGTCCTTTAAACTCCAAATTCAAGCTACACATCCGTGTGGCCCCTGCCACCTTATTGGCCCATTTTAAGAGGGCCTGATTGGCCCTCTTAGAACAAAGGTGTTCAAATTTGCAGTATCTACCTATGTCCAAGGTCTCTGTTTCTTAGTATTTTATTTTATAACGTGTGGTTTTCCCTTCTTTCTCTTTTAGACCATAACCTACTTAGCATTCAAACGTGCCTTAAAAAAAAAAAAATCCCATAGCATTCTAAATTCACATGGAGCCAAATAGTTTATAAATGTTCTTGTCTGACTACTCCTTATAATTTTTAAGATAATAAGAAATAAATGATGTTAACATATAGTTTGAATTTTGTCATAAAGTCAACCCAAAGATGAAAGGACAGATTATGTCATTTACATTCTCTGTCATCCACTTGAATCATCCATAACTTTTTCAAGCAGCCTACACTTGGCATTGATCCATGCAGATCCTTCAGTGGGATGGAGGAACAGGCACCTGAGAGGTGCTGACTCACATGCTGCTCTGAGCAGCAGGCTGGCATAAGCCAGCAGGGTGGAAATGGAAGGCCTTGGCCACCCAGCAGGAGGAGCACCCCAGTGCCTGCTTAGTCTTCTGCATCCAGCCCGACGCCCAGGCAGCCTCACCTCTTGTGTAAACAGAGCAATGGAAGCCCACTGGCTAATCCTTCAAGGCTCTGGCTCTTTTCGCCCTGATCGATGAGAGTAAAATTCTGTACAACAGAGTATGGAACTTTAGATAGTGTATTATGGCTACAAATCACCCCTAGTTTAAAAGAAACAGCAAAGGCTAGTAGCAAAGAGCTTCAGGGTTGTGGTTGGCTTGAATCTCGGTTGTGACATTTATTAACTATGAGATTCCCTTGTGCCTCGGTTTTTCCATCTCTGAAATGCAGTAATAATAGCACCTCCCTCACAGGGTGGTTGTGAGGATTGAATAAGTTGATATATGCAAATTACTTCGTGTCAGCAACATGGTGAACATTTAGCAGAAGACACAGCCATATCATTATCTTCATTTCTATTACACTTTTATTGCTTCTTCACCTCTACCCTCTTCTCCTCCTCCTGCCTGTCCCTCTCACCTATTTTCTCAGTGACTTAATTTTTTATGTGATCTTTGTAAGCGGCCTCATACCCTCGAGAGCAAGATGGTTTTACACATACATTATTACAATAAAGAGAAGGAAAGAAGGGGAAGGAGAGAGAAGGGAAGAGAGGAAGAGAGAGAGGGAAGAAGAAAAGGGGAGGATTGTGTATGGAATTAGTCAGGGCAGAACTTTCACTTACCATTTATTTAAGGTCACCCACTCCCTAACATTCTTATCTAAACCCTCTGGTCTCCTGGGAAGAAGGGAGTGTGATCCCTTGAAACATAGGACCCTGCCTCCTGGGACATCTCTTCTATCTCTGGCCACAGCGCCCTGTCTTTGCCTTTCCTCAGAGGCCACACTTGATGTGTATCTAGTCACTCTTCCATCTCTAATTGACCAAGAATTCTGTCCCACTCTCAGAATCATTCTCCAGCAAGCACTAGGCAGTCATCACCCATCAGAGCTGGCCTGTGACATAGAGCAAAGACACCGACACCACCTTTCCATCTTGGTCAAGGCATTGCCATCCCAGGAAGCCCACTGGCCTCCCTTACGGTTTTAACCTTATTGAACACTTTGGAGAGGGAGCTCGTGATTCTCTCTGCACATTTGACTTAAAGCAGAGTGTGGCTGGAGTGGGGTCGAGGTGCAAAGCATCACTGGAAGGAGCTCCGCAGATACAATTAATATCTACACCCCGCTTCTTTTCATAAAGGATTTGTGGACTCTGATTAATTATTACTAATGAAGTTTTGGAAACTAGCACCACACTTCCCCAAAATGAGCGTACATATAATTATTTTGCCTTTGAAAAAGGGAGTCATGGAATAAAGAGCTTGAAATTCACTAGTAAAGATAACATGATTGATGACCGTGACATATTTCATATTGAACACTCTGTGTAGTTTTGGGGCCACGAATCGCAAGAGCCTGGGAGTGACAGCTACTCAATTTTAGGAATCAGTCAGCAAGCAACATACTAGGCAGAATCTGATGTGGGTACCTGACATTTAATGCTGTGTAAATGAGCCAGAGGGCTCACAGAATCGCTTCTGTAGCTGTGTGACTTTTAACGAGTCATTTGATCTTTCTACTTCAAAATCTTCTTTTCTGTAAAAGGAGGGAGGTATTCGAAGAAATCACTAAGAAACCTTCTTTTCTGGGATTTGACCCTTATAAGTCCCACATTACAATTTAATCATATATCTGTTAAGCTGATTGACATTCTTTAAAGAGATACTTGAAACTTTTTCTGAGCACCTCTTCCCTCCTTCCCTTAATTTCCAACTCTGTAACAGCTTTAACTCTAAGAATAGAACACGGCATTGAAATGAGCTGTATACTTCTGCATTTACATGGAAAAATTCTTATAGTGGCTTTATTTGCCTTGTGTGGCTAGATATTTAGCCCCTTAATTTCAAGGCAATAATTCATCCATTTTATTCAACGATGAGACAAGTGTGTATCTGATTCTTTAATTACAGTCACAAGGGACACCATTCCAACTGAGCTCTGCTTCCTACTGAGAGGCCATGTTTTTTCCCTGCAAGATTATACGTGAACAATGGTTACTGAATTAAGTGAAATCACAGAGTCCCTAAAAATAGATACAGGTATATTTCTTTCTACTTGCACCTCATCTACACAGTAGCGGTTCTTCTTACAGGCATTAACTTGCTGTGGTTGATCCTTTAAAGAGGTTCTTGATTTGGTTCTTCCTTAAAATTATCCTCAGGAGAAAAATACCAGAGAAACCTGAAGGTTGCGAATTAACTCAAGCATAGTAGCTTTCTCCTGCTGTAACTGCCACTTGCTAACTTCCCAATTAATTCTTCGCACCCGCCCTCCACCCACCTACACCCTTGCATATGATCTTAGTTATTTGACACAATCTACTAGAATCAGTATAGTAGCACCTTGATTAGTATTCACAGTAATTGCTATTCCACAGATCCTTAGTAGAATGTACTTATTTTCTTCCAGCAAATTTTCAGGTTGCTTAAGGTCAAGCCCATTTCAATGCAGGAAGAGGCATTTAATAAACACCTTATTCTTAGACACAAATAATTCTTTGCTTTGTCGAGGTTTAATTCCTCAAATTGCATCCTATGTGGAAGGACCACATAGAAGGGATCATTGTTTAAAGGGTACAAGGTGAGTTGGTGAAAAAAATAAGAAAAAGACTGGGAGACTGGGATGATCTCTGATCCATCAGCAAAGAAGTTCTGAAATGTGGAAGTGTTTCTCCACTGGAAAAGCCTAATTCTCCATTAGTGGATGACAAAAGAGATTTGGAAGGAATTATTTTTTCTAGGGGTGGGGGGTCCAGTCCCTCTGCTTCAACATAATCACAAAAATGCCCAAATAAACGTGTGAATACATACACATGGGCACAGAGGGCAGTAACTCAGAACTCCAGCAAATATGTCCACAGAATAATTCTACTTTGATGCATTAGGAAGCAAGCATTTTAAAGACTTTTGTCTTATTTGACTTTCTATCCCCATTCTCTATCATGGCTTCTGTAAATGGCGGTCAAAATACATGTCACTGACCAAGTAAAGATTAATAACAATAACTAAGCATTTTAATCACTCGCCTTTATTTTATTTAATATAATACTGATAAAATGCTAAAAGGTATATTTTTTAGTATCCTTATTTTATAGAGAAGGAAACTGAGATTTAAAATAATAGTTTACTTGTCTGAGGTCTGTCCCCACCAGAGACCATGATCACTTAAATCACTAAGACTACCTTTTTTCCAGGTGCTTCCAGGAAAACTCTGAAAAACAAATTACTTACATTTGCCGAAAGATTTTCTTATAGTCATTGGAAATTGAAGGCTTCTGCTATTCTCATTTTAAAGGCTTGTAAAAGAGTAACTAAATAAATTCCATATACACCCAGCAAAAATTAGATGGAAAAGAACATCATTTTATGTTTTGTCTCAATGCTCATTCCATAGGATTTGAACTGAAACAGTCCTTCCCCCCACTGTACTGAATATTTTATTAATAACTGCTGTAGGCTCAGTTGAATCATTGGCCTTTGTCAGATTTTCCCGGATCTCATCTTGTCTTTGCTGGCTCTCATTTTGAGCCTGGATTTCTGCTTAATATGATTTCAATTGATTAGGCGGTACTTTGTTGTCTTTTAGGAAGGTCATACGAAAGGCAGTAACAAGTACAGTATTTCACAGAGTGGAGCCTACTGCTGCCTTCTCATCTGCTATATTAGCCATTTGTTGTATTTCCTGTGTTGACAGTTGAGACCCTAAAGGATCAGCCTTTACAAACTTATAGTTACTGTTCATTCATCTCAGCAGTTTATAAAAAGGGTTATTCCTGAATAATTCAATGTAAAAACCTGCGCTAAACTTGGGAGAAAAGACTACTACTGGGGTGGTAAGCTGCCTGATTTAGTTACACACAGCACAGGAAAAAATAAACCAAATATACTTTGTAATTTCACTCTAAAAGTCGTTTCTTTCCTTTACAGAAATAAAAATTTGCCTATAATATATTCCTGCTGGGCACTCTGCTGTCTTGTGTCATTCAAAAACAATACTCAGTTTGTCTCACCTGCAGAGATTTATAGATTAATCTTTAAATCTCTGATTAGAAATTCATATATGTGAATGAAATGCATGTTGGCCTTTGGCTTTTCATTAAATATTTTTTCTGATTATAAACAATTATATTCTCATTCTGGAAAATATGGAAAGTGCCAAAAAGAATAAAGTAGGAAAAGAAACAAGTTACAATTCTTTCAATTTGTTGGACTATTTAAAATTAAATCTCAGGTTGCTTCAGTGGGAAAAGAGGAATTCTAGAAGTAAAGACATAGATATTTTTTTGTCTGAGGTAGAGGAACCAAATTAGTAAGTGGAACTCAAAGAAGTATTTATTTCACATGGAATCAAGAGTCAGAAGGGTGAGCGGAATAAACGTCATTACATACAATAGAGTTATTTGGGGTTTTGCGGAATCCAGGCCCTGCTCTTGGCCACCAGCATCACCAGCAATGAGAGGGTTGGTCAAAACCAACAGTGGGTTGGAAATACCTATATCCTGGTATAGCACTTTGAAATCCACACATCACAAATAACTGACATTATTTCATCCTCTAACAATGCCATGAAATAGAATTTATTATCCTTTTAGAGAAAAGAACACTGAGTCTCAGAGAGGTTAAATGGCTTTACCAAAGCCACAGACTGATAAATGATCAAATCAGGACTACAAACTAGGTCTTCTGACCCTTAGACTAGTGATTGTTCTGTTAGATTTGGCTGCGTCTATAGGATGATGATGATGATAATCACAGTTGTGATAAAGCCAACATTTCTTGAGCTCTTATTATGTGCTTGGCACTGTTCTAAATGCTTTACATGCATTAATCCATTCAATAACATGATGGAATAATCCCCCCCAAAGTTCACAGTACAAAATTCTTTCTGCGTTTACAAATATGTAATTCCCCTTGGCATTCTGCAAAGTTATCACCTTCACGGTTCTGGAATCCAGAGAATTTATGCTAGATTGTGTGAAATGCTAGACAGAAGCATGGAAGAAGCAGATGGCCACCCTCAGGCCTAGAAAGGAGAAAATGGACCCTGACTAGGGAGGGAAATCAGTATTATTTCATACAATAAAAAGGCTGACTCACATTCCAAACAAAGTAAACCTAGCATTTTTATCATCTTTCTCTAATTTGGAGCTATCGGAGAGTACAGTTGTCTTTAAATTTGATTATATATAAAGTCAGCTTGCAGAGGATTAGTGATATTTCATTACTTTGAAATTCTTGTTCAGTTGTTTCTATGCAAAGCATTTATTGAGGAATAATATGTGAGTTTTATTTTAGCAAAAACAGCAAAATTTAGTTTTAATCATGGGTAATAGATGTATATATATAAAACCAAAACTACTCTATAAAATATCTGTTGAAATTTCTTCAATTTTTTTTCCTTCTTTTGTTCCCGGCCCAGAGAATTCTTACAGAGCTTTTAAAAGTGGGTTTACCAGCTGTATGAGACACCTGTTGTGTCCAGTTTCACATCCATTCAGCCCACCTTTTCTCCAAACCTTACTATGGAAACCAGCTGCTAACCGGTGTACCTGGTCCGACAGCGCCACAAACCTCTCACTTTTTGATCACAGCACAGATGTTGTGGAAACCTGCCTGGCATCTGCCTCACAGCAACCTGGTTATGCAAAGGAGTCAGCACTCTTGACCAATGGGGAGCAGGTGTGGGTAAATGCTGTCTTCTGTTGTGCAGGTGGGCAATTCTGAAGCAAATTCTGCAAGGCTTCTCCGAGGGTCCTGATGGAAGGGAGTCCCAGTTGCCCTCAGGGTGACCAACAGGAGAGCATTTATTTTTCTTTGCACTGGCCTGAACCCTTCCCATGGTTCACTCTCCCCAGCCTCCACTCTTGTTCTTTGGAATCACTTCCTAAAATAAACTACCTGTACACAATCCTTGGCTCCAGCTCTGCTTTCTGGGGGACCCCAGACTAAGACAGTCAGTTTTGCAAGTGGCCCTAGAAAACAGACCCTCAGGATGAGGTTTGGATTAGGATCTCTTCCTGGTCAGATGGTGGTAAGAGCTGCGTTGCTGATACAGCCTCCTGGGAATACTCTGGGCCTGCAGTAGCCGCACAATTCCTAAGACTCTCAGGGTGGCCAAAGGGAAGAAGGTACAGTTAATAGGTGAAGCCATAGCCTACGGCGCTTGAATAGTACTGTAGCAGAGATCATCAAAGGACTGTGGAGTTGGCTGGCCTCCATCAGTTGCTTTTAAAACCTTAAACAATATAAATAAAATGACTCAAGATAGCCAACAATCAACTCTAAACATGCTGTCAAATCAGAAGGTCTCCATGGTAGCATTTTAAGAGATCTTCATTTTTGCAGCTACAAGGCAGACTGATGAAAATGAGACTGAGGATTTAATTATAATGGTAGTCAAACAACAAAAGAGATTGAATATACCTCCTCAATAGGCCACATAGGCAAAATCAGCCCAAGGAGGAAAAGAGTGGAATCCTAAGACCTAGGATGGGGAAAATTGGGTGGATGAGCCTGAACAAACTGAACTTCCAGATTCCCCTGTACCCTCTGGGAGCTCAAGGGCACAGAGCATATGTCATCCACTACAATTACAATGTATAATCTCCTGCCCAGTTTCCAGACCTAAGGCAGTTCACAGACACAAACCCCTTGGCTTAAGGGAGAGTTAGTCCCCTTGAGAAAGGACCTGCCATGACATCAAAAGTATGTACAATAAATATAGTCCCAATCCTTCCCAAAGGACATGTGTCCCTAGAATAAATAATTTGGGACTCAAGGGGTAGGAGTAGGATTGGTCCCTCTCACCATGACTCCTGTGATCTCTCTACCTGTGTCCCACCTGTGGAATGTACACTCCCATCTCCTACTTTAGGGTCTCTGAGGTCAGGGAGAAATACTTCCACCTGGGGATACTCACCTAAGGCTGTGACTGCTGCCTGGTCATTTGTGGCCCAACGTGCCAACAGAGCAGCAAACCAAGAAAGGAGTTGCCATACTGGAGCGGGTAACTGATTCCTATTACCACGAAGAGCAAGATTTGCTATGACACAGTGAAGGCATGAAGCCTCTAGCTGCTTCCAGGCCTAACAACAACTGTAAACGGCCAGTTGTAGCAACCTCGGTCAGACATGTGCCCGGCAAGAGATTCAACATATAGGGATGAAGGTCTATGTCTCTCTACCTGGGAAGCAGTAGAGATCAGCTGAACTGCTGGGCAAGAATGAGGGAGACCTAGAATAAGCAGTGCTGTCGGGAGAGAGCGATGAGCGCTTTCAGGGCTGGGGGGAGTGATTAGATGGAGCTTGCTGCATCAACCTCCCTGTGACAAGGCTTTTCACAGAAAGTCGCTGGCTGCCTTCTGGAAGACTTGATCATGGTTTGCACTTCATGGAGAGCACAGGTGGCTTTGGGCGGTTCAAAGTATGGCCAGCGCTGGCCTCTCTTGTGTGCCAGGGCCTCCTGTCTTCAAGGCCCATCTCTCACCATCACCATCACAATGGCACTAACTTTGCACAGACACAACCTGACTTCAGCCCACCTCAGACGCACCTCTTAGCTCTAGTTTTCTGCCTGGAGCTACTCTGATGCTGTGAGATGGGACTTCTTGGGGAGCTCTTTGGAATTCACCCACACCCAGCCCAGGATTGTGAGAGTTAATGTCATGCAGGGCAACCCTTAATAAGTGGGGAAAGGCAAGCTGTGGATAAATGCTCCACCTTCCCTCCCCCTGAACTATGGCTCAGGTCTGGGCCATAGTTCAGCAGTCACCTCAGAAAGTCCTGGCAGGGCCAGACCCTTGTTGACCTCAGTGGTAACCAAGCTAAGAACAGACCCTTGTTGGTTTTACTTTCTTCCTTATTTTACTCTTCCCTGTGCCTCACTCCTGATCTCTGGGATCACCGCTCCCCCCAGAACCAACCACCTTCATGCAAACCTTTGTCTACTCTCAGCCAAGGGGGACCCAGGTTAAGACACCACTTAAAATATTGCTATGTCCTGTGTTAAGTGATACCAACCCAGAAGTAATAGAAATACGTTTATGCCAAATTCAATTTTCCTGATAGTGGGCACCCAACCACACACGCTGTCCTTAAATCACATTCTTAAGGTATCTTTGCATCTTTTTCATTTTAAACTGTAAGTGGGAACTTTTTTAGATGGGTTTTTATGGGTGCAAGAACCAAAGGTTAAAGAAGTGCCGAGTGATCACAGGTGGAGCCTTATCCTTTGGATCACTGAATCATGGGTCTCAGATAATCAGGTGTCTGAGGCTGCCTTTCATCTGCTATAGATCGGCCCTAGCTCCCCTTTGTAAAATAGACAACTAGGGCTTGCTGACTCAAACTGACATGGCTTGGAATCTGCTGGGTAAGGATCACATAATTTCATAGCTGAGCTTGAAATCACTGCAAGACAATAACAGAGAAAGGAATAGCTTTTCTTAAATATTCTGCCCTGCACAAGATTACTTAAAATTTTTTCAATGCAACAAAATATGGTAGATAAGAACAGGTGTGCTGAGATGGGGAAGAAGCAAAAAATGCTGGAGCAATTTTTTTTTCTTTTTATTATTATTGCATTCAGGGCTCAGAGTAAACTTGTGCTTTTAATAGCATAATGAGATAGCTCATGAAGGCCCACATTTTGTTTCTTGAAAATTTTCTCCTAAGTGTTGCTAAAAAATAGAAAAAAATATTTTTCTTCTCAGATTTTGCCTTCTTAGAACCTACTTTCTGCCATAACTTATCAGACAAGCGAAACAGATATTTTTCTTAAAAGCTTCCCTCCCCATCTAGAACTGTCATGCCGGTCACATTATGCCACCTCCTAGAATGTCTTGGAGGTGCTGATGTGGGTCACAGTGGCATCATATAATAGAATCAATGGGCAGTTATTTGTACCTAGGTTACTTGAGGTAAGGTTACTTGAGACAGGATGGTAACTAACGATTCAGCAGAGATCAGGTAAGAGAATTACCCATGAAATTGA
Source organism: Neophocaena asiaeorientalis asiaeorientalis (assembly GCF_003031525.2). Classification (NCBI taxonomy): domain Eukaryota; kingdom Metazoa; phylum Chordata; class Mammalia; order Artiodactyla; family Phocoenidae; genus Neophocaena; species Neophocaena asiaeorientalis. The sequence goes on along the minus strand of NW_020175837.1, from coordinate 1,191,564 downwards.
ACTTGTCCACTATAAGAAAGCATATATTACAATCAAGATTTATGAACTGAAAAATTAGTCGGCTATTTTATTACTTCCCTAGGGCTACCGTACCAAACCGAGTGGCTTACAACAACAGAAATTTGTTCTCTCACGGTTCTGGGGTCCAGAAGCCCAAAATCAAGGTGCCAGCCGGGCCAGGCTCTCTGATGCTTCTAGGGGAGGATGCCTCCTTGCCTCCTCCAGTTTCTGGTAGCCCCAGGCATTCCTCGGCTGTGATAGCATCACTCCAATCTCTGCCTCTGTCATCACTTAGCGGTCTTCTCTCTTCATGTCTCTGCATCACCTTTCCTCGGTGCACGTCTGTGTCCAAATTTCCCCTTCTTTTAAGAACACCAGTCATATTGGATGAGCACCCACCCTAATGACCTCATCTTAACTAATTACATCTGCAATGACCCTGTTTCTAAAAAAGGTCACATTTAGAGGTACTGAGGGTTAGGATTTCAGCATATCTTTTGGGGGGACACAGTTCAACCCATAACAGGTGTAATCTTTGCAAGCATCTTAGAAACAATCCTGCAGTTTCAAGTTCTCACAGTGAGCTGCTCTCAACTTGGGAGGACTCCATTGTTCACGTGAGAGGCTCTATGTGAGGACATACTGAAGCGCTATGGGAACGCCGGGAATTAGGTACTAGGACTGCCCTTGCTCGTGAGCTCATGTGCTACCTGGCAGCTCTACCCAATGTAATAGAGACCATTCTATCGATACAATAACTTGTATTTTCTTACGAGAGAACACATATTACTACAAGTTCACTTCTAATTCCTCATTTCTTGTCTTTTGTGTGGCTTTTGCATCAGCTACACTTTACTGCCCGTGGATCTAATGATAAACAGAAATCACGAATAATGTGATGGCATTCTGAAGAGAAAGAAAAATTTCAGTAAATTTGTTTTATGATTGCATAAATATATGTAAGTATTTACAAATATGTATCGAGTGCCCATTATATTCAGAGACTTACTGATCACTTTTCCAGATACTATGTTGGGGGCTGGGGATGCAACAGAGAACAAGATTTATGATTCTTATCCACATGGAGCTTTGTGCCTATTAATTATCTTGCTCCTTTTAACGCTGCATCAAGACAGCAGAGTTTCAAGGTGGACTGGCTGGACATTAGTACCCATGGACAAAGACAGAGTTACCAGAATGTATGTGAACTCAGATTTTTAAAGATGAATTTCAGTGAAAAAGAAACTTAAAGCATCTTGTTGATACAAACTGTAATAATGTTTGTATTTATGACACTGTCACTTCAATTTCTTTTTTTCCACTGGATCTCATTCACAACGAGTTCCTTATGGCATACATATTAGTGAATACTCACTTGGAGACAATGGGATTTCTGACAGAGATCATAGAGGTCTTTAGTAGAATGTATTAGGTACACAGTCATAACAGAGAGAAGGAAATATGCACTAAATCCAAACTCAACATTAACACTAAAGAAGTGACAGGAATCACCATTTGACAACTTGCTGAAAGATTTCTGAATGACCCAAACCAGTCTGAAATGCAGTGGAACTCAGAAATAACAACATGATAAACTGTAAAAAGGATACTTCGAAAATATGTATATGTATGAATTTACATGTATATATTTATAAGTAAATAAATATATACACATATTATGTACACATGCACATTATATATACACACACACACACACACATCTATGGGGTTGTAAGGGGCCAATTCTCAGAAAACATGCAAATAAGGTCATGGCCTATTCTTTTCTTTCCCAGTGTTGTCAAAAATTGTTTTCTAGCTCTAGAGTTAAATAGAGTTTTTTTTTTTTTTTTCCAGAAAATTCCTGGGCTCAGGCAAGCAGTGTTAGGTGTCCAGATCCCCTTTAGAAGAATTATTTACTAAATAATTGAGATCACTGCAATGCACCCAGAAACAGTAAATATGAACTGTTCTGATATACTGTCATATACACATCCTTACCCTCTGACTCAGCTTACTGGGGAAGCAGTGTGAACAGGGTGACTAGGCTTTCCAGGGAACTTTGCTTGGGGCAGTCCTGGTTTATGCTTGTTGCCCTGGCATGATTGTCAGTAGCACCCTGTTTTACTTCTAAAAGTGTCCTAGTCTGAACAATAAATTATTGGTTACCCAATAGACACAGAATCTGAAGACGAACTGTTAGATTTATCTAACAGATTTGTCTAAAATTTCACCTCATCCACACATGAAATAGGTCAATTAAACTCTAAACCTCAGTTTCCTCATTGGTAAACTATGAATACTCTTAATAACAATCTTTACATGCTAGTGTTGTTATAAGGATTACATACATTGATTAATAAATACCTGGCACTGTGCGTAGTTCACAGTTACTGCCCAATAAATACTAGCTGTTATTTTTATCATCACTGCATGATGCTGTCCTGATTTAAAACAGGGAGCACAGGAGCCCATCTCCCTTTCCAAAGCCACGTCTTGGAGGTGTACCTCTACCCTCCAAGTGCAGCCACCATTCTGGGTCTCTCTTTTAGGGTGTCCCCAAAGGATTTACAACCTGGATCTCTTTCCTTTGTCAGAAGTGAAGCCACTTGGCTTGTCTTCCAGATCTAGTTCTAAGCATGTCACTTTCAAATTAAACCCCATCATTGCCCACTAGTTTTAAACTGAATTTTTGAAAATAGCTTATCGTTAGATTTCACAGGAAGTCGCATCCGTCACTCTGGGATTGCCAAGAAGGAGTGCTGGAACTATTCCTAATCTGTCTTCTGTTCTTTTCTGAGTGGGCATTCATGCTTGTACAGCCTGCGTCTTGGCCAGGAAGGCTTACCTCTGCTGGGAAGGTTAGGTGGGAAAGCAGTGAAATTGTAGCTGGGAGCGGATGCCAGTGCGGCAGTGGCACGACGATCCAGCAATATCAGAGTTCCCGCCGAGAGAGAGATGGCGGTGGAAATGACGCTTTAATTGTCCTCGACACTGCAGCTCAGTTCATGGAGAACAGAAAACTGTTCTTTAAACAGATGGCAAACCTGTCCATCCATAACCAGGCATTTAATGAGATAAAACAGAGCAGCCAGGGCTGTAGGTGTGTGAGTCCAGACCATTTTGGAAGACATCAATTTAATTGCTCTTCTATTTTCGTGAAAGCTGTTCCCAGATGCCTTCCTTACCCTCTATTCTACCTTCCTTCTTTATTTTTATCTTTCCTGCCTTTCTGGTGTTTGGATCACAATCAGATGGACAGTTTCCTTTCCGGACTCCCAGTGCCATAGGTTTTAAATCACGAGCATAATTGGGGCAGCCTGGTGAAGCTGAAGCCATGTGGACTCTGATGCCAGAAGACCTGGGTGTGAATCTCTGCTCATTTAGTGGAAGTTTCCTTTTCTATAACATAATGATAGCACTTTCGTGAAGTTTGAAAAATGCAATACATGAAAAAAATACCAAGTATAGTTCCTAACCCTTAGTGGGTGTTCCATAAAAAAAAAACAAAAACAAAACAAACAACAGTGGCTGCTATTATTACTATGCCCAACTTTTCTTACATGATGTTGAAGTCAGGCTCTCCTAAGCTGCTCTTCTCCATTTATTTTAGGCCTTCAGCATAATACCCAGGGTCATGCCCAAGGAAATACAATTATATGGTACTCACGACCACTTTATTATGTTTACTCACTGTCCCATCCGAATTTCTCCTGCCCCTGTGTAAAAGCATTGCCCTTTGTACTGCCTCATGGAGTAGAAGACCAACTAGTTGATTCCAAGCAGTTATTTAAGTCCTATATATTCAATTCAAAACAATTAGGTTCATTTCTATGAATGTCCACATGTGTAAAAACTGAATGCTACAGAGGCAGGGAGCTGGGCATATGTCATGGCCCCTGCCTTTCAGGTGCTACCTGTGAAATAGTTACACCTGAATAAATGTATAAAATGATCCTCTCGAGAAAAAACCAAGATTCTCTCTTGGATAAATAGTTCTGTTTCTATTCTGTCCTTGGACGTTTTATAATCCCCGTGGTACCCTGTGATGTTTGTGAAGTACTAGCATCATTTCCGAAACAGTCTAGTATCAGTTTCTGGAGAAGAAGCTCTTCCATCGTGGAGCTTTAGTACAGCTAGGAACAGAATAACTTAGCTATACCCTATTTTCCAAAGCTTAAAAATGAAATTATAAAGTAAACCAGAAGTTGAAAAGGAAAGAAAAAGTGATAACATGTGACAGTTAGTTGGGTGCCCATCTGGAAAGAACTAGGCTGAAAATGGAGCACAGGTCAAGGTCAGGAGTCAGCTGGGTAAAAGCCTGAACCACAAGAGCGGAAGTGGGAGAGGGAGGGGACCTAGGGTTCAAGGATGTTTGACCATGAGTGGCTCAGTGCCTGCAGGTCCTATAGTGTTGTTATCCCACAAGAAGGCCAACTGGCAGCAGGGATGCCCCCTGGGCAGGTGAGATAGCAAGGGGAGGGGAGCGTGCAACACAGGTGGCACGTCAGCTCTGCATGGTTTGGACAGTGGGCTGCTGCCAGACTCCTTTTTGAACATCTGTCCACTGACCTGGCAGATGTGCCACTGCTGGTCTTCATTAGGTGCTACGCACAGGCGGCGTCCAACCCAGAACAAGCCCCACCGTCCACTGATGGTGAAGGTGGCCTCTCCCTCCCCCTGGTTTGCACCATCTCTTTAACTAGCAAAGCAGCACCCTATCATAAGGTTCTGATTTAAGAGATGACTTCATTTTAGCAATAGTGAGTGCTGTAGATAAAATATTTAAAAGCCTTATGGTTTTATTAACATTTTAAGAGTTCAAAGAATTATAGCTTTTAACATCCAGATTTTTTTCTTTTTTATGTTTTAGTATAGGGAAGGGATTTAGGTATATGACCTCTCTTTCAAATCCTGATCTAAACCAAACAAGAGAACCTTCCTCACGCTAACAAGAAAACTTTCCTCACGCTAATTAGCTATAGCTTTACCTTAACAGTTTTAGGTTAATGATGAATTCTCTGTGAAATGGGATGGCTTTTTGCCCTAAGGCTAAGAGGAACCAGACCCAAATGCAAATGCTTTTAGGGACCAGACACCAATACAAACGGCAGAGTTTAAGGGCAATAGGCAATGGTAGAGGTGGTGGTGAAACAAAGGATGCAGGCCCCACCTAAGGAGATTCAAACACAACTTTTTTTTTTTTTTATGTGAAAAATAAAACTCTTCTGCAGGCTACATTTGATCAAAGGCTTTCATTTGCAAACCTTGCTTAAATGATTCGATATATTGCTTACAATCTAAATTTTTATTGCTAGGCATTTTGAAGCTTTGTTTATAAAACACAACATGTTGGTTCCCTTTCAAAATTCTCTTATTTCAGTAGATCCAACTTAACTTTCATAAACTTAGATATATTTTTGCAAATCTCTATATGACCTCCTTTGTTTCCACTGACTTTACCTTTTCAGACTGAAATGTGGGGTATGGCCGGTTGAGTAGAAGTGCAGTAGGCTCAGAGACATCTTGCTTGATTATATATATTCCAGTATTTGAAATTTACTTGAGAGCATAAGGTACACACATCTCAACACTGAGCAAATTCATTCATTAAACTGTTACTTTTCTGTTAACTCTTAATTCACAAACACTTAAAGAACACCTTCTATGTGACGTACATAGTTTTCAGGTGAATTTTATTCTACAATGAATATACAATGTGGTAAGTTCTATAAAGGAGGACTGGATAATTTGATATGATTAAATAAGAGGGTTTTTTTTTGCCAGTTTGCCAGCCTGACAAGTGGGAGAAAAATCGCCCATTCTACAGAAAATTCTGTAAAGCAACATCTTAGCATAAAAAATTTGGTTCAACTCTTTGTCTTCATGCATAACTCTTGTTTGTAATGGAAATTGGTGCTGTGGTTTCCAAGACTGAGTGCACAGGATCGTTTCAGAGGTTAGGCACTGCTTTGGAAAGATCATGAGATATTCTACCCCAGTACCTAGAACAGTACCTAGCACACTGATTATAGATACTCAATCAGTATTTGTTGAATAACTAGGTGAACGGATCATTCAAGGTTCAGTTAAGAGGACTGGAGAGCTTTGTCTTGCTTTTGACACATGAAGCCCCTGAGGAATATGTGGGCAGTACTCACAGCGTCTGATATACATCACTGAGCTCACCAGGCTGTTTCCATGTGTGAAGAGAGATCTCTGCAATCACCTGACTCCAATTATAGGCAGATGGTCAGTGACAAACATGGGTTTACGGGGGAGTTCATTCTTCCCCTTTGGATAACTTAAGTGTTTCATCCTATGAAATAAAACTCACTGATTAGGCATTAGATTCTTCAGTGCCTCCCAGAATAGCCATTTTAAGCACAGTGTGCATTGGAGTTTTAGAGTGGCAGGGCTAATTCAGTTACTTTGGGTTTGAAATTGGATTGACAAGGTCTATGCTTTCTGAATTTCCCTGTGTAAGAGAATATTTGGTTTATCACAATACTAACATGTAGTACCCGGTAGTCAGTAACAATAAGAGATGTATGATATTGACCACGCTGTATGTTACAGCTACAAAGCACATAGCTATGGATCCCAGCCTGTCAGGAGATGGTTTAGATTCCAAACATTCTGTCCTGGTCTCCTCATAATACTAACATTAACTGTCATTGGCTGAGCACTATTCTTTGTGAGGCCCGTGTCAGGGGCTCCATTTGCATTGTCTCTCACGTTAAAGGTGGCTCTTGCTATATACAGGTTAAGATGAAATAGCTGATGTACAAAGAGAAAAGTGCCTTGCCCCAAATCACGTACAAAGTGTCAAAGTCCTTGGGCACACTTGCATTTCATTGATTTTTGTCTTTGGTTTCAAGTCCAGAAAGTATGGTTACTCTGTATTTCATTTACTAAGACTTACTTTATCACACATAGTTACAGCAATATAAAAGGTATAAAACAGAACTTAAGGGAACAAAAGCACAATAGGAGCCCACCACAGTCCTACCCTGGTGTTTACACTTACAGGCACAGAGACCTTTTGTCAGTTTTCTCCACACGAAACGCTTTTCACTTTCACACGCATTGTTCCTTCTGTCTGGAGCGCTATTCCCTAAATAATTACCATCTTCCTATGACACCCCTATCGAAATCAGGTCACCCATTCATTTTTCCTCGGTACCCTGTAATTTTTCTTTAGAGCACTTTCTACAGTTTTAGTTGGTATTTAATTTTGTGTTTATTTCGTTCATGCTCATTTCTCCCACAAAGGTAGGAACCACATTTGTTCATGTCTTAGTCAGCTGTTGTAACAAAATATCATAGACGGGGTGGTTTAAACAAGAGACATTTACTTTTCACAGCTCTGGAGGCTGGAAAATCTGAGATCAGGGTATTAGCATGGTTGGGTTCTGGTGAGAGCCCTCTTGCTGCGTCCTCACATGACGAAGAGAGAGGGAGAGAGAGAAAGCTCTTTGATCTCTTCTTATAAGGGCACTAATCCTATCACAAGGATCCCACCCTCATGATCTCATCCAAACCTAATTACCTCCCAAAGGCCTCACCTCCAAATATCATCATGTAGGGGATTAGGGTATCAACACAGGAACTTGAGAGGGCATACTTCAGTCCATAGCAGTTCACACAGGACAGTGTTTACCATAACACAGGTTCTCAATATTTACTTAATGAATAAATGAATGAATTAATTAAAAATGTCCAGAAATCTCTATGTCCCTTTGAAAGTTGCTAAACTACAACTGGAATCCAGAACAGGGGGAGTGCTCCAGCAACAACGTAAGTAAGTAAGTCTTTAAGCCAAGAGGTAAGTTCAGGAGCTGCTGAGAAACCAAGGCTACAAGTGAAAGAGCTACGACAGCAATGCTTAGAGAACTCTGAAGTGAACACCAGTGTAACAGTGGGTTACAGCCCACCGCTGGGGCTACCACGGTGAAGATCTGACTTTTTCTTTGTCTTCTCTCTCAAGCAGGGCTAGTTACATGATTTGTGTGGCTCAGTGAAAAATAAAAATGCAGGACTCCTTGTTCAAAAAACAGGGGAAGGTGCCATTAAAAATACTAAAATATAAAGTCCTTTCCTTTTGTCGATGGTCTCTCTCAACTTGTTTTATTTTCATTTGCTATTTAACGTTTTTTTGTTTGTTTGGGTTTTTTTAGAAAGGGTTTTTTTTTTTTTTTTGGCTGCACTGTGAGGCATGCAGGATCCTAGTTCCCCAACCGGGGATCAAACCCATGTCTACTGCGGTGGAAGCGCGGATTCTTAACCACTGGACCACCAGGAAAGTCCCTTAATGTGGTTTTAAGGTAAAACAAAATTAAACATTTTAATTATTAGCATGAATTTTACCACTGTGCAGTCAGAGTTTTAGATGTAAATATCAGAGCATTTAACTCCTACTTGAAATCACCAAAATTAGACAATTCATATTCTGCACCTTGTAGGTGCATATGTATTTCATTCTTACCAGCACTTCAGAAACACTGCACAAAACCAACTCAACTACTTTTTTTTTTTTTTGTGATAAGTGTACACTTTACCAACACTCTCTACCTTCGGCTTATTGATGAGTAAGGAAGGACAGAAAGGAAAGAGATCAACAGGTTGCCCTATTTTTCCCTCTCCTTCAATGTCATCATTTTCAGTGTATGTGGTTGGCTACTACAGGGAAGTACCAGGGCTAAGAAGGGATACGCTAGGGTTCCTTGGCTGGTTGTGCCTTAGAACGCAACTGCCTTCTTTCTGGTTTGAACAGAAAACATGGGCTCTCAGGGATGTCAGTGTCTCCCCTTAGTTGTAAACATAACGTACCTTGTCCATACAATGAGCCTCACCAAACTCCTACACATTGGGATTCTGTGCTCATGAATGAGCACAGAATGAATGAGGTGGTAAGGAACTCACCATCATGCTCCACTGTTCCCCTGGACTGACTTACAAAACAGAAGTTCACAGTCAACAGTGACAGGAAGGGAAGAGCATGAGAAGATGGTGGAGGGAGGTGGGTGGGGAAGGGAGGACCAAGACTTAGCCTGTTGTCTGAAATCCCATGTGTTCTTTCTTCTGTGTCTCCATTTTTTTTCCCGATCATTTTTCATTTTTCAGTGGAGATAGTGAGCACTCTGTTTCTACTTCCTCCCTGAATCACACTGTTCAAAGGCAGCCTGCAATGGCCAGAAGAAGCCACTACCTTTGGCCCACTTTTCTAGCTAAGATCAATAAGGCAGTGGCGGTCACGGGGACAGGGCTCCCTGTGGTCTTATACACAAGACTTTTGCCCTTTGTGGAGCCACCCATCTTCACTTAATGGCTTAAACTGTTTCTTTTTTTTTAAAGGTCACGTGAATTTAGGCATTAAACAAACTACCAGATTAGCCAACATCGAAACCTTTCTTTTCCTAACAACAACAACAAAGGCTCTTATAGCTAACACCTCTAAATAAAGAAGTACTTTAAATTAAACATATATGGTTTAAAAATTTTGCCTGTAAATAATAATCATTGATAATTATCCCTCACCAGAAACTAAAGAATTGGTGTGTTTCCCATGTATAAACACTGACAACTACTCTATTTGCACGAAGAGCGTTACACAAGCAGAAATAGTTTCATTATTTAAATATTATCAAGAAAATCCTCTAAAAATAAAGGATTGTACTATACTTTATATCACATGAAAATGTAAGGTAGCATGTGCAAACTGTTTAAAGTGCTTGTTAAAGATTCTTATAATAAGAAAGGCTGGGAAAAGTAGAGTCACATCTTATCAAAACAATCTAAGAAATCTTAAGAATGCTGCTTTTCTAGTAATACATAAATATACACGAACATGAGCAAGAATCCAAGTAAAGAAACAGTTCTTATTCATAGGATTGACAGTTTTATTATTACACCAGCCTGAAATAACATATAATGGTGTGTGAGTGTGCTCTGGAGTTTCTAAAAGCAGCTTTTGAGATAGGCTTAATGTGAGAAGGGTTCAACTTTCTTCTCTAAATTCTGGAGGATGGGGTCTCCTGGGGATAAAGGGTAAAAGTGGAGAGAAACTTTTAATACAATCTCTATTCTTGCCACAATTTGTTGTATTTATTTGTTCAGCTCTATTTATTGTGTAGCCGCCATATGCCAGGTCCTGTGGATACAGTGAGGGCCTTGACAAATACACACTCAGCCTTCAGGAAGCTCAGAGCACAGGCCAGAAATAGTCTAGCACAGAGAACGTCACAGGGAAGTAAAAGGTATTTAGGAACACTTGGTGGGGGAACCTAGCAAGACCAAGGGTGGGGCGTCAGAGAAATCTTCCAGGAGGAAGAAACATCAAAATTAAGGGCCCTGGGATAAGTGAGACGTGACCAAGTCTGCAATGGGGGAGTGGAGAATGCTGAATCAGCAGAAATCCTGAGAAATTCTTTTAGGATCTGGTTTCCCCAGTTTTTATTAATCAGGAGCTGAGGCTCCTTTTAGATGATTTGAAGAAATTTCTAGGACTGAAAAAACTAAGTGCCTGTTATGAAAGGTCTTGCGTTAGTTTGAATTTTCAATGTGTGTAAATAATTGATGAGGTTGAATCAGAGAGGTAAACCAGCAGGGCACCTTTAGTGGGGGCCAATAAGAACCACAGCCACACCCAAAGAGTTGCACAAAAAGGAAGTGTGGTGTCTTCTTTGGGCCATGCTTTTGGGCACTAGGGAATGCCATCCTTTCTGGGTGAGGGAGCTGGCAATAAAAGTAGGTTATGAGTTGGACCTGGATGTGCGTATGGGAGGGTTTTTTTTGTTTTTGATGTTATATACATCTAAAGGAACCTAAGACACACCTGTATTGAGGTGTGTGACTGTATTAGTCAGGGATCTCTGGAGAAATAGAACCAATAGGATGTACACGAGGAGATTTATTATAGGTAGTGGCTCACACAATTATGGAGACTGAGAAGATCTGCAAGATGGAGAACCAGGAAAACTGGGGGTATAATTCAGCCTGAGACTGAAGGCCTGAGAAGCAGGAGTGCTTACGTCTGAAGGAAGGAGAAGATGGCTGAACAAGCACAAAGAGCAACTTCACCCTTCCTCAGCCTTTTGCTCTATTCAGGCCTTCAACTGACTGACTGATGCCCACCACACTGGGGAAGGTGGTTTTCTTTACTCAGTCTACCTATTTGACACTAATCTCCCTCAGAAACATACTCACAGATACACCCAGAAACGTTTTACCAGTTATCTGGGCATCCCTTAGTCCAATCAAGATAACATAAAATTAATCATCACAATGATCCAACTGCCAACCACCGGCCATCAGGTACTGTATTCCAGGCAGAGGGAATAACATATTAAAAGACCCAGAGGCTAAGAGGCACCAACATCTCCAGGTGACAGGAAGTACTTAAATAAGGGTGGGCCAAGTGTGAGGCAGCAAATGGTGAAGGGTGAGTCACAGAGTAACCAGTAAGATTTCAAGTGTGTTGAGATTTTAGAATGCTGGAAATGGAAAGCCATTTAATACTTTAAGTAATGAAATGATATCATCAGATTTGCCGTTTCAGAAGAATACCCTGGCTGCAAAGTGGAGGCTGGATTTAAGTGAAGGCAAGACTGGAAGGAAGAAAAGTAATTTATCAAGGAGATACGAGTGGCCCAGAGTTGGGAGTGGCAGTGGGCATGGGGAGATCTCAGACTGATGCACCTTGGTGATTTACCAGATGTGTGTCTCTGGGTGTGTGTGTGTGTGTGTGTGTAGTGAAAAAAGAGAGAGGTAAGGTTGACTCCCATGTTTACTGTTATGAGAACTGGGTGAATGGCTGGTGCAATCACCAAAAAAAAAAAAAAGGAATATAGAAAGAGAAGTTAATGTGTATAGGGTTATTCCAGAGGTTATTACTACATCTTACATGTCTCCTTGTATGAGAAATGGAACTGAGTGTTGCCAGAATAATGACCATAGCCATTTGAGGGGAGTGTTTTGGAAAATAAAAACATTTGTTAGGGAGAATGCACTTAGATATTTGTTGCTGAAAGTAACTCTGACCTTGACTTCAACCTTCCCACGTCAACATCCATTCCCAATCCCACCCACCTAAATCTTGTCCTTCCTTTTGGAGCTGTAGGTACGAATCTAACTACTATGAAACATGGCAGCGCTTTTGAAAGGAGCCAGCTGGCTACTTCATTCTCCAATGTAAAGCATAATGGACCTTCAAGGACAACAAAGTTTAAACAGATCTAAGCGAAAGATTAAGACTCAACCAAAGCCTTTGTTACTCATTTTATTAATATTCCTTTTTTTTTAATACCAAAACTTAGGCCTAATGTCCTGAGAAGGGAAGATTCATGCATATACCCTTAATATTAAAAAGCATTTTCTGGATCAACTGGCAAGAAAGTACTGTCATAACAACATCACTAATAATGATAATTTCATCTGCCTTTATTTATTGTCTACTATGTGCTAGTTGCTTCTTGAACATTATTTCTATACTCATATAAACCCTACATGTTTATTATCTCCATTTGCCAGGTGAGCAATTGAGAGCAACGCTAAGTGGACCACAAAGGGAGTGCAGACCTTCAATGTGGTCTCCTTTCTATGGTCTAACCAATTACCTATACCTATAAGATAGTAAGAGCATATTTTGGAATAAATCATTTGAAGTAAATAGATGTGGGCAGTGCTTTTGGCACTGTCTTAATCTTTCCCTCAAGCCTAGGAGTTTTGACATAAAAGGTTCATGATTGCTTAGCTATGAATAGACCACAATTTATTTTTTTTTCACCTGTTGATGGACATTTGGAATGATCTACTGATATTTAACATATTTTAACATGATATTGATTTTTATTATAATATTTAACAACATATTATTCATATGTTGTTAAATATTCATTCCATTTTATTGCTGAATTGTATGCCACTGTATGAATATTCCACAATTTCCTGGTCAATGGGCAGCTTTCTTGCATGCAGTGATTTTAGGCCCAGGTCTTTTCATTCTGTGGTGTCACAAAATAAATAGGTTTGATGCCTATGCGTTGAGTTGGCAAACAGATGTAGAGAATGTAGAGGTCTATAGTCACCTCGGCCCAGAAATAACCCCTTCTCACACACATACTCCACTGGTGAGAAATAGTCATGTGCCCTCTCCTCAATGCAAGTATGCTGGAAAATGTAGCTGATTGGACAGCTGCTTCCCACCATACTCTATACTATGTAAAGAGGAGGTTGAGATTGGTGGACAGTTTTATGTCACTGTCATGGATGTTTAACCCATCAATCTTTTTTCCTTTAAAGTTTTTAACTTTGGAGTCATGTTTAAAAAATAGTTCTTCACTCAGGAATTAGAGAAACATTTGCCAATATTCTTCTAACAGTTACATCATTTTAAACCAGGTAGCCTAACCTTAACACCATCCACTCTCCCCATTAATATGAAAGCACACTTTAATCAAATACTGAAAGAATTCTAGGGCTTCCCGGGTGGTCCAGTGGTTAAGAATCCACTTAACCCTGCCAACACAGGGCACACGGGTTCGAGCCCTGGTCCGGGAAGATCACACATGCCACGCAGCAACTAAGCTCGTGGACCACAACTACTGAGCCTGAGCTCTAGAGCCCACGAGCCACAACTACTGAAGCCTGCATGCCTAGAGCCCGTGCTCCGCAACGAGAAGCCCCCACAATGAGAAGCCCGCACACCACAACGAAGAGTAGCCCCCGCTCGTCACACCTAGAGAAAGCCCGTCCGCAGCAACGAAGAGCCAACGCAGTCAAAAATATATATATAAATGAATAAAATAAATAAATTTTAAAAACTGAAAAATAAATAAAATAAAATAATTCTAACACACACACTTGGCACCCTTTATGAACTTGACTGTGTTCTATTTCACTTTTGTCTTGGGCTCATACCAGCCCTTGAATATTTTAATTATAAAAGTTCTGTAATTAAAAAAAAAATTCTCTGTGCCTCTCCCTCCAAAATTAGTCTTATTCTATCAAAAAAAAAACCTTTCCCATCATACGCTCATTTATACATCAACATAAGTATCTCTCCAAATCTCTCCCTCAATCCTAAAATAATCACAGAAGAGTTTAATTAGTAGATAAATACATACATACATACAAACATATATGACAGATAAACAGATCATAGACACATTTGGAGGATAACTGATATATTTTCAATGTTGACTTTTCTCATTTAGGAGCTTGGTATTCATATTCGAGTTTTCTTATGTGTCCCTCATTATGCTCTCAACATTACAAACCTGGTAAATATTAAATAAATACATGCTGAATGGATCGCATACCATACTGTGCACACCTCTCATTAGATTATTCCTAGGTATTTTATACTTTTGTTGCTTAATAAAAAGATCTTTTTCTATTATAGATTTAAACTGGTTATTGCTAGTATATGAGAAAGCTAATCACTTAGAAGAAATGTATTATGTTGTAAAACTTTCAGGACTGAGAACGTGTTTCTGTTGCTTTCATAAATGAATGATAGTTTCAATGGCTATAGAATTCTAAGTCAAGAATATTTTCTTTTCACTGAAAACTACAGACACGACTCATACTATCTAATAATATTTGTTACTGAGATGTCTGAGGTCAACTGGATTTTTCTCTCCTTTTGTTTAGCAACTTATTTTTCTTTCCCTGTTGTATGCTTATAGAATTTTTACATTATCAGAAATTTAAATATGTTTATGTCTAATTCCTTCATTAATTTTTTTCCTCTGTCATAACTTAAAAATCAAATTTTTAACTCAGGGAATTTTTTTCAATGATTTAATAATTTTGGCTCCTTTTTCACATGCCTTGTGAATAATATGAATTTCTATTATAAATATATTGATCTCCTAGGCATTTCCTCCTTGTCTCTATCTTTTCTCCATCATAATTATCTCATACTTTTCCTCTAAGCTACAGAAAAATTTTCACTATTTGACTTTTATTTCACTATTTTGTTGAAGTAGTGAATCTATGCTTCACTACCTCTATTGTATTTTAATTTGGGGAATTTAAAAAATCTGAAGTCAAGCTTTACTTTATGTAATTGATGTAGTTTAGCATCAGTTAAGAAAACAATTCAATATATTTTTAAAAACATTTTACTATTAATCTTCTAGTAAGTTTATTTCCTGGGGTGGGAGTGGTGATGGAATATTTCCTCTAAATTCCTTATACTAGTGCCTGTGTTTGGAACTAATAAATGTTTCCATAAATGTTATTTTTATAACTTAAAGTTTGTTCCCTTTTACCAACATTTCTCTATCTTCCCCACCCTCAACTTTTTTTTTTTTTTTTAGATTCTACATTTAAGCGGTACCATGAGGTATCTTTCTTCCTCTGAGGATCTTATAACATGATAACTATAGTTGATAACACTGTATTGCATGATTAAAATGTGCTAAGATTAAAATTTAAATGTTCTCACCAAAAAAAAAAATATCTGAGGTGATGGAGGCATTAACTCAGTGGGGGGAATCCTTTCACAATGAATAATTTATCAAATTGTTATGTTGTACACTTTAAATATCTTACAAACTTATTTGTCTATTATACCTCAAAAAAGCTGGGGAGGGGGGAGAATGATTTTTTTTCCTTGCAGTTTACTCATCCTTTAAATGGTAATCCCTGCTTGCTTAGTGCTGTTACTTAACACGAGTTGAACCAGAAATTGTCCCAGGACACAATTTACAGTTCCAAACAAAACCAGAGGGGCTTTACTTTTAACAGCTTAATTGTATTCAAAGTCCATTTTCTATCTGTGATTAGTAGAGACAGAACCATGACCAGAAGATCCACGCTGTGACTTATATATGGTGGGAACCTGGAGTTAGCTGGGTACCACCCATTTCTCTTACTGGTGTGACTGCCTTAGTGATGTGTACAAGCTCCCACTTCACTCAAAAGGCCTTCCTCACCAAATTAAGTCAGAGCTGCCACTTCCTAAAGTTCTGGCTAAAGGAAGGTTACACTAATCTTGTTTTATAATCATATTTCTTTCAGTAGCGCAAAGATAGCTGGGACATT
This sequence comes from Neophocaena asiaeorientalis asiaeorientalis, assembly GCF_003031525.2. Taxonomy (NCBI): domain Eukaryota; kingdom Metazoa; phylum Chordata; class Mammalia; order Artiodactyla; family Phocoenidae; genus Neophocaena; species Neophocaena asiaeorientalis. The sequence continues at coordinate 1,175,514 of NW_020175837.1, read as the reverse complement.
TCTCCCTTTCTCTAATTGTAGACAACTGCTCTTAAATGGAGCTCACTGTCTCAATGTTAAATTTTAGTTAGGGCACCATCCAGGCAAAGTGTAGGCAGGCTGAGGGCCAGGGCCTGCAGTTCTGAGGATGGTAACTGTAAAGCCTCAAGTTCCCTTCTGGCCTTCCCTGGCTTACTGTCATCTTCATCTCCCTTCTCTCTTAATCTTAAGGGTACCTGTGGATTTCTGTCCTTTTAAGCCCCACATAGGTTCTTCCTTTGCATGAGATAAAAGTCAAGCTGGTTGATTTTCACCTAGGTTAGGGCTCACCTGGATTCTATATTCCTGAATTCCCTCCAACTTTCTCTTTGGTGAATAGTAGGTATCCTTTCTTTTCTTCTTTTCTTTATTTTCTTTCTTTTCTCTTCTTCTTTTGAGTGCCCAATCTGACGTTTCTCTATTTTTTCTAATGGAGAGATCAGAAAAGAAGGTGCTAAATATGTGTCATCAAATTATTATGTTGAACCGAAAGTCTACATTTCTGTATTAGTTTTCATATTCTAGTCCCATTAGCTTTAATAAGGAAGGAAGGAAGGAAGGAAGGAAGGAAGGAAGGGAAGGAAGGAAGGAAGGAAGGAAGGATGGACCTAGACAGCAAAGCTATCGAAACACCACACTGACCGGTGAATTTACAAGGATTAACTTTTTCTAACTGACAATAGTAAGACAGCCAATTAAAGCAGTGGAGGACACCTGGTAATATTAAAACATTTTGAAGGAAAAGTAACAGTAAAAAGAAATGTACTAACGTATGTCTAATTTCACTATCCAAGATAAACCCTTCAATCCACCAGATTCATCCTCTGGATTTACAGCAGACTAAAGTCAACGTTGACCTTTGAGAAACCTCATGTTGATGCCTTTGGTCTTTGTGGAAAACACTGGAGTAGCTTTAATTTAAAAGTTTCTCTGTCAAACAGCACAACAACTTGTTAAGGTGTTGCAGACCAAGTCAATCCCTCCAGCTTTACAATACCGTCTTTTAGATTGTAAAACTGCCCTTGAAAATGGCTGGGGCAATTCTGGGCACTCTTATCAGCTCTCGTGGCCTGTTGGCATGAGAACTCTTGGAAGACAGATTGGTGTCCTGCAGCAGTTCACTGTGCTGGATGGACTCAATCCCTCCCCGGCACTCTCTCCAGCTGTCCTCCCTTCACACATGGCTACCTGGCCCTGCCCCCGGAGCTCTTCCTGCATTCCCAGTTACCTGGTATACCCTTCATTCGCTTGCCGTTTAAAGAATTCCCGTATTAAAGAGTCAAATGAAATAAATCCTCTCAAAGTTTACTTGCAAACAAACAACACTGCTAAAAAGTTAAGTTCCAAATAGTTTACTATAGTATACTATGATGCAGATATCAAAAATGCTAATGAAGAAATTTTTCATGTAAAATTATAATGATATGGGGAAATTCTGCAGCATAAAGCAAAAATAAAAGGTTTACAGGGAAGTATATATCAACTGTGGAAAAGGAAAATGTATTCAAAAAAGAACGACAGAGTACACTAAAATGCTAATAGTTGTTGCCTCAGTATGGTAGCATTATGCATGATAGTTTTACTCCTTTATAAATAGCTCCATATTTCTATAAAATGCATCTTCTTGGACAATTTGTATTTTTTAATGATTTAATCACTTCAGTTTTTAATAACTTGAAATGTCAAGTAGATCACAGCACTTTATAAAATTGTCTACATAGTATGATTTCAACTAAAAATAATGTATAGATGACTTGATGAAAATATGGGAAAATGTTAATAGGCAATCTCTTCTCTAGGTGAGATAATGCGTGATTGCTACTTCATTTCATTTCAAAGTTCACCTATATTTTCAGACTGGGCACACTGGTGGTGTATTAATTTTATATTAGGAAATAATGCCTAAGGCAAAGGAGAAATAAGAAAACTGCTACGCTCCTAATACTCCTAGTAAACCACTGTGCTACAAATACTTTGGATAAAAGTTAAGAGTTGTTTTCAGAAATTAAAGATATTAGCTTCACATATTTCAAGATAACGTATTTCACATTCCCCAGTTCACAAGTAGCAAATAGTTTCTCAAAAATATTTTTACCTCAAAGTGAAGTCAACTGAAATGAGGGGAAATCCTGTGAGAAAATTAAAAACAAATAAAGATAGAAAAGGTCTAGCCAGAGGTTCATCATAAAACAAGGATTCTGGCAGGACTCTGAAATGGAATGAGAAGGTTCGTGAACATACACCTCAAGTCCAGGGCCCCCACTGCCGCCTTCTTCCACTGTTTTTTGTTTGTTTGTTTGTTTACAGCCTTTGGGAAGACATTTTGATCCACAGAGGCAAGTGAAGAATTAGATCTTCTAATTCTTTCTGCAGTGGAGATGGGTATGCTCGCTGCTTTCTCAGTCCAGGGAATTCATTGTTAAGGAACTGTGTATGTACATATCACCTGAAGAGGTATGGTGGTATGTTTCTTGGTGGGTGAATTAGGAAATTTTGTTGCTATTAGGAAAAGAAGTGTGAATATCGTCCAGTAGAGTCATCAAGCCATCCAAATTAGACTTTAATCCAGACATTTGCAAAAATCTGTGGTGACTTGATGGTTCGTGTGGAACTATACAGAGCCTCTATCTAAAACAAAAGGAACAGATGATTTATCCATTCAGGAAGAATAAGACATGATACTCAGAGGATGAAAATAAAATTCAAACAAATACCTATACTAGAGGACACCAGGCTTGGACCATAACTTCACTATGTCTATGCAAAGCAGGAAAGGAGAAAATAAATATTGAATCTACTTCTGTATTTTGTCATACCCTCAACCCTCCATGTAAAGAAATTAAAATCTTTATTCCATTCTCAGTAATTTCTTTTGGAAAAGAGATGCTTTAAGAAAATACTGGCAGTAAAGCTAAAACTTCTTTTTCATCTCCGATGAGAATTTGTTTCATGATTCATTTTGAACCATTGGACTCTAAATTGTTCTTTTATTTTTGTGTGTTCTTTTTAAAAAAGGAATTAATACATTTAGACATAGGACAATACAACAAATCCCATTTTACTATTCTCTGCATTCACACACAGAACGCTATTTTTTCAATTTCAAGGACAATTCACCATCAAAACATATAAATATTTAAACACATATAGACCCAAATAATGAAACTAACAATGCAAACATCAATTAATGTGCATATCCTACACACTTAAAGTTCCACACCACTTGAAGTGTACTGTCATTTATCTTGTATATAATTATAAGTTAGAAAACTTAGTATGCCTTAATTTTTTTTCAAATTGGAGAAGTTTATGGAGGGAATATTATGAAACATTAAGTGTACAACAAAGTGTTTGATTTTTATTGCCAGAATAATCTGTTCACTTGCTTCAAAATTGCCAATTTTCAGCTAAAGATCTTAAGGGAGCTCAAGGTGGCTTTTTCTGTTATACTTTTAACAAAAGTCAGAAAAAAAACCCAAAACAAACCCATGAAACCTTCAATACTTTCAAGCTCAAATTTCAGCCCACTGTTTATTTTTCTTTGTGCTCCCACTGCGCTAATTAAACAAAGAGCTTGACATTCAAAGCTGGTTTGGGAAAAGAAAAAGGGGCACAGCCAGTTGGGATTTGGCCCAACTACCAATAAATATGGAAGATAACAGTCATCTTAAGGGCTTTCATTATGACTTTATATTCATTCACTAAACTTTTCAAGATAGTAAAATGAATTAATGGGGAAAGGGAAAAAAGAAAATCTCACAATTATCCTATTTAGTGTTTAAGTTAGAGAAATTATACCTATTTGAAAGCAAAAACTTTAAATTATTATATTTCAAAATCCATTAGTTTCCGAAGGATCTTCATTATACTGTTTATTTTCAAATTGAATCCAACTGCTCTACATTTTTCCTTAATACACTTTTCTATTTTATACCCCACCTCAAAAATGTCAGAAATATACTCAAATAAATAATTTAGGAAGCTTTTTAATCTCTCTTAAGAGTTTGTGTTAAATTTAGATGAACATAATAATATTTGTGAAACATTTCATCTAGAGAAGCTACACATTTTTATGACTCCCTTTTAGTTATACAATTTTTGTTTTAATATTTTAAAATAAAATACTGAATGTAAAATTAATATATTATTATTTAAACATTCAAATTATATAGAAGTTTTTTTGTTTTTTTTTTTTTGCGGTACGCAGGCCTCTCACTGTTATGGCCTCTCCTATTGCGGAGTACAGGCTCCGGACGCGCAGGCTCAGCGGCCATGGCTCACAGGCCCAGCCGCTCCGCGGCATGTGGGATCTTCCCGGACCGGGGCACGAACCCGTGTCACCTGCATCGGCAGGCGGACTCTCAACCACTGCGCCACCAGGGAAGCCCTAGAAGTTTTTTAAAAAAGTTCCTATCCCTCATTTCTTCTCCCCTCAAATCTACGAGTTGGGTGTCTGTCTTGTCACATCTCCTTTTAGGCGGAAGAAACATACAGAAACACACACACACACACACACACAGATGGGGTATGGATCTCTATAGACAGTGCTTTACATGTGGTCTGTAACTTAATTTCTTCTTCTTTTATCCTTTCATCATGGACATTCTTCTGTAACAGAATAAATAGAGCAACCCTATTCTTCTCAATAGAGGTCATGTATTCCATTTTAGGACTGTACCAGGATTTATTTAACCAAACCCTTATTGATGAGTAAGTCAGTTTTACTCTTAAACAAGTACACATGCATATCTATAAGTCACACCACATGAAATAGTCTAAAAAAAAAAAAAGTAAGCCCTCCTGCTTCTCCTCCAAAAGATCATCAATTTTAAAGTTTCTGGGGTTTTTTTTAGACTTTTGATGGTTAACATTATAACTTTTAAACAATAAATTTAAATGTGTTACTTTATGTTACTTGACACAGTGTAAATTTTCTTTAATTAAAATGAATAATTTAGCACACTTACAACTATCCCTTGCTTTGCTTCCCCTTCCCCTTTGTCTTCATTTTATTATTTTTATATTGTTAAACTTTGTAACTTTTATATTGTTTTGATAAACACAGTGAAGTCTTCCCTGCCAGCGTTTAAAGTGAGTCTAAGATCCAAAGGCAGTGAGACAGCATCTGTGGTACTTTGACCGAGTGTGGCTTCTTTGCTGCAGAGCCATATGGTGTGATGTGCCCATGAGAAGAGAACTCGGTCCTTGGTGCATACACACAATTTTTCCAAACGTTAAGGTCCAAACGTCTCTTCTCTAAGTTTGTTTTAGCTCTCTGGGCTGAATTCAGGTTTAATGGTAAGATGACAAAGCTCAGAAGCTGTGTGACCCACAGGTAAGCCCTTCTGTTTTCTGGGCCTTGTTCTCATTTATAGACTGAGAGAGAAACCAGTCTGCCTCTGTTGGCTTCAGCATTTTAATATTCTAAATTATTGAATATCACCTAGAAATGTGTTGCAGGTACAATGACACTGCAGCCCTAAAAGCAGAGTTCTAACAGCAGAACTTAATTCCACTTTTCTAAGTGATTGCCAAAGACATGTTCTCCTTAATGCCTCCATCATTTTAGTCCTTGGAGATATTTTGAAAATATGAGGCCATCACCTTTAATGGCCTCATTGGGTGTTTTGGTCTGTCTGTTTTGCTGCAAAGAAGAACACTCCTATTAAATCCTAGTGTGTGCACTTTAAAATGTGATATTATCGTTTACCCTTTCCACGATAATCAGAGCTAACAATATAGATAAAGCTGGGATAATAGTAATACATTGTACTAAACAGAGCAAACAATGTTTCTTCCACACTTTTACACCCACAGCCTAGAATCATTTTCATTTCTCTCTCTCTCTAATCGTTGTGGGATTAGCACTGGAGATGAAAGATGGTGATTCAAAAGTCTGGATTGGGGCATACCAAGCAGTTACACATGTAACCCAACCAGGGCCTGTATGCAGAGTCTTCCAGCCATTCTAACAGGTCAGGAATCTTTCCTGGTAGATCTATCACTGCTGGTGTGATTTTGACACTTCCCTCTCTCTTTCCTCACCAGGGGGTTGGGGGTGGTGGGGGTGGGGATGGCGACCCAACACTTTGGCCTTATCAGCCCCCACAAATGCTGCTCAGTGACTCTTCCGGCCAGTTCTGCCTCAGCGCCGTGTCTCCTGGACCCACTGACTGTTGGTTGCCATAACGACATTCAGCAGCCGAGGGAGGCCTGGCTGAGCAGCGACTGGGCCAGGTGGAGAGCGGGAGGTACAACAGAGCTGAGCCACACCGGAGTCCCAGCAAGGATGATCAGGAGGCAGGTGGCCATAGGCAAGGAGGAAGCCTCTGCAGGGGCAGGGGTGGCGAGGAAGAGCCTGAACCCATCATTGCAAATTAGCAGGGTCTGGCCTCAGATGCTGCCGAAGTTAGAGAGGAAGAAGCTGGTGGGGAAAAGCGGAAGGAGAAAATAAAAAGGTCAAAAAATATCACAGGGAAGCATAAGAAAAATGGAAACCAGAAAAAGAGACATTTCTGCAACTGAAGAAATGTCAACCTCAGATATTGTGAATATAGTAAAAGCATTCTTCTTCGTGGCCCATTTATGCTTACACCAACATTGTTTTAACATGAAATTAGAGGTAAAGGGAGAGACCAGCTCCAGGAGGGAAATATGTACCAGTCTTGGGTATGACAGACTACTGGTTCAGGCCTTATTTAAATTTGTAAACCATGGTTGAAAATACCTAATTTGTCTTCTTCCCTGAATTGTTAATGATTTCAATGAGCTGTTGAATATTCAGATACTTGGTAAACTCTAAAACATTCTACTGCTTGATGTAATGGCTCATCATTGCTTGATTTTATCATTATCAATATTTAATGGGCTTCTCTTTCACTCTTCCAATCTCATTTGAACCACTTCTGGAAGATTCTTTTCTTTCATTAATTATAGGATATTTGGACTCATATTTTTCTCACAGGAGGAACTGAGATTTATAATCCAATAAGGCCAGATAACTTTCATCTGCTCTAGTTACTATCAGTAGAAACGATACAAAGTTGTAACCTAATTCAATTCAAACATCCCTATCTATATTCAATCAAAATTTCTTGATGCTATGTATCTTTGATGGATTCCTTTTTCTCTGACCAAACTGCCCAGAACAAAGGAAAGCAAAATAAGATAAAATATATATTGTATAAATGTATATTAGAGCGCAGGGCCAGAGCTGAAAGTGACTTTGGGGAACAACTAGTACAATGCTCCTTAAACTTTAATTTGAGACGGGTCATCTAATGTTCTTGTTAGAATCAGATTCTGATTTGGAAAGCCCAGGGTGGGGCAAGACCGCAGTTTTAACAAATACCCAGGTGTGCTGATACTGTAGGTCTTTGAGAGGCAAGAATCTATTACAGTGGTAATCAAAGATTTTGAGTTGCAGAACACTTTTTTTTTTTTTTTTTTGCGGTACGCGGGCCTCTCACTGCTGTGGCCTCTCCCGTTGCGGAGCATAGGCTCCGGACGCGCAGGCTCAGCGGCCATGGCTCACGGGCCCAGCCGCTCCATGGCACGTGGGATCTTCCCGGACCGGGACACGAACCCGCGTCCCCGGCATCGGCAGGCGGACTCTCACCCACGGCGCCACCAGGGGAGCCCAGCACACTTACTTTTAATAAGATCTGATAAAACAACTGAAATTACACCTGTGCACACTAAAGCAATGGTGGGAGGCCCAGAGACCTGGCTGTCCTCCCACAGTCCCCAGGGGCTTTTGAGTCATTTTCTAAGCACTTTCATGGAAGATCTTAAAATCTGTGGAACATGATATGAAATGCACAGGCTGATCTAAAAAATTCGTCTAATCATAAGAAAACAGTGTCTCAGGAGAGTTTAAATATCAATAAATGAAATCATAAGATTCTCTATCCATACACATATATCCAATACACATACACAAAACATTCACATGAAGGCATGCGTACAGGCACTCCAGAGAACGGTTGCTGCTTTTCAGCATCCAAACTCTATTTGGAGGAAGCAAACCAGAAGATTAAAGCTGACACTGTCTCTCTCTGTCCCTTGGCAGGTAAGCTGAGAGCAAGTGACCGAGATTCAGCCAATCACAAAAGCTCATTCCAGGGACTTCAGACCTAGATGGAATGAAGCTAAAATTCAGAAACAGCTATTTATCATTCATGGTGGTGACACTGGAAGCAAAAGTTCAAGAATGGTGGTTTGAGGAGTTACTATTCCAGGTTAATCATGGGAAATGATTGTAAGAAAAAGAGTGACCAACATGATGAAAGTAAAGAAATGTAACAAGTGGAACAAATAGAATATAAAAAAGTGAGAGAGCAGAAGAGCTTAAGATGATTGGAAGAAGGGTTTCATATTGGTAAGTACACAGGAATGAGGCTCACGTTTGGGTTGTACAGGCTAGCCCAGCTGCTACAGGGGCTTCAGTGGCACAACACTTTGGATAGTCTCTAAACTCCATGAGGGCTGGATTTTACCCACAAACCTTTGCAAAAGGTAAGTCTTTAATATTTGCCAAATGAATGACTGATAGATACACATCCAAACATATATTCAGTATTTCTTACATGGTGCCATTTACAAACATGCAGGATAATAAGCAGAAGTTCACAAGGTGAGATTAGGACACTGACTACAATATCACCATGAACTTCAAAAGTAAAAAGAAATGAAGTCAGAAAAATCCTTCCTAAAATTTCTATGACCTTCTGACTACTGCTGGTAAAATTATGGAGAACTGTGGAACGGGAATGTATTTCTGCTTCCTTTAAGAAGCTTTCCAAATGAAAGGAAATAGAAAACTATCAAATTTGAAATAAAGACAAATGGTTGCTAAGGAATTAAAGGGACAAGATCACTGTGTTTAGTTTTTGGAAAGGGGAGTGAGCTTGGGCCAGAAGTAAAACTTCATCAAATTTTAGTCATGTTTATGTACTTATGATTTTCATTTTAATGATTTCATTAAAAAATTTTTGTTTCCTTGTTATTTTATTTGTATGTTTTCAGATTTGTTTCTTAGGTACCCAAGTTTTCTTTTACTGTTTATAATTTGGAAATCATTTTTCCCAACTAATGGTTAATTTACATGTAAAATACCTTTATAGGTTATTTATTTAATTCTATATCTTTACCACTTCAAAAATAAAATACATGGATTTGAGAATTCCCCCACCCACACACATAAAATGAAACATTTTGCAAGCAATTATTCACACTCCTACTCTAAGATTTTGTTGGTGTTATTTGGAATTTCATACCCAGAATATTATCATTTTTTTAAACATTTTTAGTTTCTTTTGGAAGAATTACTTAAATGTTTTTCTATTGTTTTTAACTTCTCACCATATTAACAACAGAGATTTAAATATTGATTCTTTGATTGGTTTCAATTACTCACTACCCTTCTTTTTACAACACTGTCTAATCCCCATTGGTTTTAATTATTCACCATATTTTCTTTTATAACACATAATCCTCATTATTTACTTTTTTAGTTTGATTCATTCCTCAGTCAGCTGGAACACTTTTTCAAGTTTTTTTTTTTTTCAGAAAAGGAATGTGGGTAAAAACATTTGGAGTCCTTTTATGTCTATTATTATGACTCTATTGCTTTCAAATATGAATGATAGCCTGTCTGGCTATAACATTCTTGGGTTTCAATATATTTCTCAAGAGTCTTGTGTTCGTTTCTCTTCCGTATTTTTCAAATTGTGGAGAGTCTGATGTCAACTTGAATTTTTTCCTTTTATAAACAAACTTCCTCCCCTGTCATCTTGATGCTTTAATTTTTCTTTAATTCAGGATTTTCTTCATCATAATCTTAGATAAATGGTTTTCCCTGAGTTTTAAGTCCCCACCACCAAGAAAACATTCTACCATTATTTCTTTGGGAATTGCTTTTCCCGTAACTGCTCTGTTTTCTCCTGTATGTATCTTTGACTTCTTAGGGATGCCCTTTATATTTCTGATTAGTACACTTATCTCCTTAATTCTTTTACTCTAAATTCTGGGACATTTTCTCAATCTGGTATAGTAATTCACTGATTCAGCTTCCTGGAATATTCAACATATATTTTTTGTTTTCATGCCATAACCAACCCTTGTTAATCATTCTTTTCATCTGAAAGCTATCTTTTCTGATAGGTGCCTTGTTTGGAGACATAATAGCTCCCTGAAATCACAAAAAAATTTTGTTTAATATTTTCACTCATTTCTTGCAGTTAATCTGTTCCATAGATTTGGAGAAGCACTTATTCTTCCACAGGTTTTCTGCTCTTGGATTACTGGCTATATATTAGATATCTGGTCACCTTTCTCTTTGTTCATCTTTACAGTTTGTTTATGTTTTTCTATTTTGTTTTATTTTTCAGTACTAAGAGAGTAAGGTGGTAACTGTAAAGTACACTGTGCTACTCTCATACACCAAATCAGTGGGAAAATAGAAGTATAGGTTTGCAGTAGATTTATTTTGTCATTTCAGACTTTCTCTTGACTGGGATAAAGGACAGTTCAAGGTCAACCATGCCAGTCATCACTATTTCAGAGGATGTATTCACTGTGACTCTGGCTGGAGACCCTTTCTCTAAGTTGCATGACTACGTCCATTAGGCACTGGATGAAGCAGCGCGTGTTACAAAGCATGATGTCAATGGCACACACTTCTGAGAGAGAACACTGCACGTGTGCATCAGGGAGCTAGTATCACTGCACTTTCTCAGGGATGTCAGTACTGCCCACTCACTTCGCAGTGGCTCACCTTTGCTCAGGTACCTGTTGCAAACTTTCTGAAGCCTGTGGGGTTTTCCCATCATCTCAGATTCTTGTTCCTCAGGCAGAATTCTCTATTGCATCTGTTGACTCATAGATTGATCAGTCCTATCTCAATCCTGTCTCTCCTCACTGTGTTTTATGAAAATTCTCCCAAGCATCTGATGTGAAAATGTTATCTTCCCCTCACTTTTAGTACTTTACGGGTTTTATTCAATTTGTGTACCTTTTTAGTCATCTTAATTCTAAGTGGATGAGTTAGACAGTAGATGAAGATTTCCATCTTTATCCTGAGTTTCTTGCTTCTCACTTTTTTTTTCACATTTCTGACAGTATGAAAACAAACTAATGCTATTTTTTTTTAAAAGCTGATCAGTGAACTGAGATTAAACTGGGATCCTGAAATCAGCTCTGTCCAACAGAACTCTCTGCAGTGAAGGAAATGTTCTTCTGATCCGTTCGATTCAGAAGCCACCACTAGGCTCATATAGTTATTGAGCACTTGCAGTGTGGCTCATACAACTGAGAGACTGAATTTTAAATTTTATTTAATTTGAATTTAAATAGCCACATGCACCAAGCAGTTATTGTATTAGATAGCTCAGTTCTAGGTAAACATCATTTAAGTTTCAACATCTGAAATTGGAAGTCCTAGGCCTCACACTAAACTTATAAAATCATAATCTTGGGTGTTTTGGCATGGGGGGGATACATTTTTTAAAAGTTCTCTCCATGATTCTTAATGTGCACTAAGATAGTCTTAGGTGGTAGGTTTGATACCAGGAATAATGGAAATGAGACTTGGAAGGGTAATGACCTTGTGTTCTACCGAGCTTTAATACAAACTAAGTAACAATGAGCTGTGCACATTAGAAGCTTGACTAGAAAATACTAAACCTTTACCACTGTCCCCCTACCTTATCTGAGATGGACGTCGCCTGTCAATCACTGTGGACTTTTCTATGCAACCCACAAACAGAGTCCTTCTCAAACAGGATCCTGCAACCCCTGAGGATCAGTCCCAGAGGAGAATCATGTTTGCTATCTAGATCAGGGGTCTACAAATCTTTTCTGTAAAAGGCCAGATAGTAAATGTTTTAGGTGCTGTGGTCCATATGCTCTTTGTCACAACTCATTTTGTCAATGGAGCATGAAAGCTGTCATAGACAATACATAAAAATGCGTGACTGTGTTCTAATAAAACTTTATGCATAGTGAAGTTCAAATTTTATATAATTTTCCCATATAATGAAGTATTCTTGTTTACTTTTTCAACCATTTAAAAATATAAAAACTATTCTTAGCTCTTAGGCATAAATAAACAAGCATTGGGCTGGATTTGGTCCCCGGTGGGAGTTTGCCAACTCTCATCTAAATGACACCTAAGGTCTCTTCCATTTCTAATATTTTAGGAGTCAAAGCCTTTTTGCTAAATATTTCCTAGAGTAGGACATTAGTATAATACTTGGTGGCTCTTTACGTCTTCTTATAACATAATATCAGGATCTGCACAATTCAGTATACAAAACACAGACATAATAGTGATAACTTCCTAAGGTAAAATCTCTACAACATGAGTGATTAATGTGAATATACGTATGAAAGCAAATATAGTGATGTCTTAGCTTTTTGCCCTTCAATTTGCTTAAAAAATTTAAACATTTTCAAGTAAATGTCTACTGAATTTTATTCCAACAAAACTTTTAATTGGAAAATACTCTAGTCATGCTATTTTTTTTAAAGAACAAACATTCTACTTATATCTAAATTGCAGTTATGTTCTAAGTTAGAACAATATTTATTTCTACAAATCTACTACTAATTTTAGTCAACATTTAACTTCTTTCTATGCATTTAAAGTGGATGAATAAGTAACAAAAGCAAAAGCTTCTTAGGGACCTGCTAGGAGACCACTGTGAGGAGTGTTCCCCAAACATCAGCTGCTATCACCCAATGACCCCCATTCACCATCCTACCCCCCAACCTATGTGACTCATGTTTCTAGGTCAGAACGTGTTAGTGTGATTGAGCATCAATCTCAGCAGGGCTCTGAGTTCGGGAACAACATACACTTCACGTTTCCCAAACACCTACACGTTACGCTTTGGTTATTTGCTTACCATTACTATTATTGCTGCCCATATATTTTATACTTCTTTTCATATTTCATTTATTACACAGTCAAGATAATAGAAGACAGTTAAACATCAATATAGGATTCTAAAGCATCCAAATTTTAAAAATAAGGACATTCTACTCTTTTTCAACTAGTATTCTGGATTTTTAAATTTTGTTTTGATTGTTTTTCTAAAGACTTGAAACACATTCTCACACATATTGGGAGGTCAATAATAATTTTTTTATAAAGATTGCCTTCTTTTGAAAACTTCTAGACTTGAATTTTAATTTTATTTTGCTTGTTTCTTTTTTATATATACTACTATGTTGAATGCAGTTTCAAAAGTCTTCTCTACCTAATACTCTTGATTCCAACTTATTTAATAAAATCGTCTTCCCAAATAAATGGGAAATTACTAGCAACCTCTGACTGGGTTGTTAATTACTATCCTGGGGCCAAGTTGATGTAGCGTTGTCAACAATACTAAAATACAAAACCAAACACACACACACACACACACACACACACACACACACACACACACACACTGACCTACAGATCTTAAAACAAATATACTGAAGTTAAATAAAGAAAACATTTCATTATACTTGTGAGTCAGCACTTTTGTTCAGTAAAATTTGCTAAAAGACTGAAAATGAAAAAAAAAAACTTCATTAGAAGAAAAATACAGAAGCGACACTTCTGTACATGAATTTGAAACATAAAAAATAAGTAAGCATTATATAAAAATAAGAGGAAGAAATGGCAATATATTTTAAATAAAATGCTTAATGTTTTGCCCTATCTTGTTTAATCTACAAGAGGATATTTAAAGGGGAAATATAGGAACTTTATAGCTAAAAGAAACTTTAAAAATCCCGTTATTTTATAGATAAGAAGCAAAGTCTGGAAAATGATGTGTTCATTAGCAGTAGAATCAGTACAGGAACACTTACAAGGTACTTTCTTAACCTGCCTGTGGTGGTGAGTTCCATTAAAATGATTTGATTTCAAAAAAAAAAATGATTTGATTTCAAGTGGCTTCTCTGGGGTCACTTATAAGTTTGATATAAAAAATAGCTCACATTTATAGTACATCTGCTGTATATATTACTTGTAGGCTGAGATCACCAGTATTTTAGTATTTCACCCTAAGGCCCACTATATAAGTAGCAACACTCATATAGAATTATTTCACTATTTTAGCCATCAGTGGGTAGAGAACTATGAACAAATGACAACCATTCATCATCATCCACTTCGATTTTGTTTTTACAACAGAAAATACACATTGCTACAAACCGGTGTGCCTGACATGAATGACAAAGACTATGAGAGTATTTTCACTTAGGTAACAGGTATGGTTAAGTCAACACTTATTAACTGGGGAAACGGCACAGACTTCGGAGTCTGAAATATCCAGGTCCAAAGCAAATGGTTCCCAGTACAGCCTATGGGCTCATGAATCTCTTTTCCCACATGTCAAACAAATTTATAATAACAGATAATATAGTACTATTTGTGAAGATGAATGACATTGAAGATAAAATACCTGGTAGAGTACCTGAAGTAACATTCACTTAACGACAGTATTCTTTCTCCTGTCTGTTACTCCCTGTAGGAGGTCCTGTAGTAATTTGCTAAATATTACCATTTTGGTCTGACAGAATTATTACAACTTTACATGCTTAACTGCTACAGTTACTGAAACAAGGATGATATATAATTGCTGAATTATAAAACCATTAGCCCAAGAGATTAAAAACCATCACAAGAAACTCAAACTTCTCATCTCTCAAGACCACAGAGCTGAAGTAGAGTGGGTGATTTCCCTTCTGTATCTTATGAGAAGCACAGAAATAGAAGTTTGGAAGAGTCAGACTTCAGACTTCTGGTGAAATGAAACTAGTAGGCTACTTTTCTTTTTTTGTCTTTGCAGAAAGAAGAGGTTGGGGATTTGTGCTCTAACAGCTCCTTCAGTGACTCTCTAGAAAGCGGTGGGTAAAGAATTTGAAAATCTAAACTTGAAAGGGAAATAATATGAACATACCTCCATGCAATAAATAAGCAGCCCTGACTTACACACCAACCCTGACAGCTATTATTAGACCCCACTGGTTAATTAGACAAACATATTTGGCTAATTTCCCTTCAAATTTACCATCAGTGTCAACACATTTGGATAATCCTAAAAGGCTGGGAATTTACAAGTCATAAACATTTAACAAAATAGCTAAGCTTCTTAAAATACTTTTCCCATCTGTGTTAAACCACAGAAAATCTAACCGGAACAGCATTATATCCCCCAGCCTACACAAGTTTTTATTAGAGATAGTAAGTCACTTAGAGCTCTATGCTTTAAAGTGTAGGGGAGCAACACAACACAGCACAATAAAAAACAACAACAACAAAAAAAAAACAACAACTTTGACCCAACTTCTATTACTTTTTTTTTTTAAGTTTCTTAGAAGTTTTATTCATTTAGGAGCGAGTTTATTTTTATCTTTAAATGTTTTTTCACTGTCTCCCTTTAAACCATCTTCTGCATTGTGAAGCCTGGCCTTTCCCCTATGACCTGGTCACCCCGTCAGTCCTCTTACGGATACTCTTATGCCCCTACTCTGCTTAATGCACTAGAAGTCTGGGCCTCGCTCCCCAGTGCAGCTTTCTGATTACTGATCAGTTCTCATCATTTCACTTTTCTACACTGGAAGTCCACAGGATTTATTTTTATCAGCCTCTTCACCATCGTTTATCACCCTTCCCCACTCACCATCTCTCTGCCTGATTCGTTACCTTCTGCCCCTTTCCTTTTGTCATCACTAGTGACTTAAACATTACAGTGGATATTCTGACTCACTGCTGTTTACCTTCCTCCACCTTTCTGACCTTCCATTCCAGCGACCTCAGCCTCTAGTGAGTCCAGTCATATCCTACAGATCCTGACCCAACGCCTCCAAGATCCCAAACATTCTTATCTTCTCTGAGCGTGAGCTGATTATAGATCACACAACCCTTTATCTCCATTTCCTAAAAACTCTTTTGCTTTTGCTGAGCTCTCTAATTACTCATTTTCTAATGATCCCCACCAGTAATGCCTCTTGCCAGTTGGGGCTCTCTGGTTAGTCACTTCAATACTGCCCTCCCTGACAAACTAGGCACCAGATCTCTAGGCCTCCACTCACACACACATTGCTTTTCTCAACGTTTTATTGCTTATGTTCCCAAAGGATGAGTGTCTAGGGGGTTATGTCCTGGTCTTCCCAAAGTGCGCAATCCCCATGGAGCTCAGCTTGATGGCAGAGTGGGAAGGAAGATGCCCTTCTACTCACTTTCTGAATACCCCTTTTGTCACTTAGTACTCAGTGACAGGATTTTAGGCTCAAAGTTCCACATTTTTCCCTCCCATGAACAAACTCATCTGCTAAGACACTTCTCCAGGAGACATCTCCCACCACATACACACAAACAACATATACTTATACAAACTAAGCTAACAATCCCATATTATCAACAACAACAACATAAGCAACAGTCTTCCATCCCATAAGCTCTCCTCAAAATAGCCTCCCTGCCGCAACTCCCCAAGAAGCTTTCGTTTGCTCCGTTCATACTGACATTGCATTTCTGTTTTTCTGGAGAACCACTGCCCCCTACATACACACACACGCACGCACACACACACACACACGCACACACGGAAAAAAATACTATGTCCCCAAATAGATTTTAAAATATCTATTTGGCCTTCCTATTATACTAAATGCCAGCCATTGAGTACAAACTAATTGCTTTCTCTAGAATTAGTTATTAATCCATCATAAGGGTATAAAAATTCCATGAGTCAAACAGATTCGTGGCTCCCAATCACAGCAATTCTGACTTAGTAGGTCTGGAGTGGGGACTTGACTCTGTGTTTTAATAAGCACCCTACCTGCTTCTGATTCATGCTTTTAGAATACTGCTTACCACACCCCAACTGTTGCTTGAGGACTAGCTTGAATGAGACATCAATCAATAGGATCCATAATACTATGGGTCTGCTATTTGGGACATCTGTGCCATATGCCAACCACCCACCAGATTTATGATAGGAAGGCCTTCTAGAAGACCAATTTCCTTACATTCCTTTGAATGTTGCAGTAGACTAAGCAACTCTGCTAACATAAGACTAGCCAACTCTATAAACACATTGCTGACCCCAACCATGTTCCTACCAAGCTCCCCTTCCTCTGGTTTCTATGGCACAAAGAGCACGAATAGAGGTTGAGACTGAGCTCACTGTAAAATTTCCTCTGTATGTCACAGTGATATAGTGATATATTATGTGCTTCTTTCTGATGTTTATGATTCTATTCACAGTCCAAATATTATTGCATTTATTAGAACATTCAAAATAATATTAAAAATAATGGCAATGATGAGCTACCTCTTTTCTTATTGACATTATTCTTCCTTAAAAAGAGCTTACTTGTAGTGCACAAAGCACTACTTTGATAACACTTGTATCAAAACATCATGGGGTTCTTGTTAAATAATCAGATTCCTGGGTCCCATTAAATGGTATTAAAATACTCTCTGGAAATCTGCACATTAATACATACTCTCAGGTGGCTCCAATACCCACACAAAGCTCCCTGTTCCAGCACCAGCCTCTTGTTGCTAATCAGAATCACCTGCAGAACTTTTATAACCTATTCAAGCTCATCCCTGGACTTAAAAATCAAAAACTGATGGGATGGAGAGAAAAAGAAGATGCTGTTGGAAGGAGCTCCTCAGATGACTTTTTTTTTTTAAAGTATGAAATTCAGGCTGAAGATGGAGTTAGTAAAACTTTCAGTTTGTGGCACATTATCATTATTGACCTGTGCAAGGCCCCCTTTTGTTTGGTTTGATTTACTTTTTCCCCCTTCAAACCACTAGCCCTTCTCCCATTTCATGTCCTTTGATATGTATGGTTATTGTAAAATATATAGGGTTGTTTTGCGGCCTATGAACTCTTAATTTGCATAAATATAACACATGATAGATTTTTTCCTACTGTTTTCATTCAGTAATGTTTTTAACAGTTACACATGTTGTTGCATGTTCAGAGTAATTCATTTGCTAATCAGTTTCTCACTGTCGTGAAGGATTACACAGCATGCATTCGCATCAAAGACATTTCATTTATCCATTTATCCACGTCCCTGAGGAGCGACATCTAGGTCACCTCCAGTGACCCACCACCATAAACAAAGAGAAATAAGCATTTCACTGGACAACATGCTGCATTATGAAAATTTTTCACGCTTAGTTTAACCGAGAACTGCCGGATTGCCCCCCAGACTGGCCTCATGTGTTTACATACCTACTAGCAAGTAAGGCTGAGCACTTCATGTACCTGTTGGTTACTCAAGACTCCCTCTTAGGAATCACCTATCCATATATATGGACCACTATTCTATTTGATCATGTATTTTTCTCTTTTTCATTTTCTTTTTTTTTAAACCGTTTTATTGAGGCTATGACTGACATACAAAAAAGCTGTACATATTTAATGTGTAGATCTTAACATAAGATCTACCTTCTTGGCAAAAATTTAAGTGTACAATACAGTAGTATTATTAACTGTAGGCTCTACACTGTACAGGAGATCTCTAGGACTTATTCATCTTGTGCAACTGAAACTATGTACCCTTTCATTAATACCTCCCCGTTTCCCCCTCCCCCAGCCCCTGGCAACCACCATTCTATTCTCTGCTTCTATGAGTTTGACTATTTTAGATGCCTTATGTAAGTGGTATAATGCAGTATTTTTCCTTCTGTATCTGGCTTATTTCATTTAGTGTACTGACCTCCAGGTTCATCCATGGGGTTGGAAATGGCAGGATTTCCTTTTTTAAGGCTGAATAATATTCTACTATATGTATGCATTACATTTTAAAGAATAAATCTCTTTGAACGTGTGAACTTGTTAGTTTTGTATGTTGCAAATACCACTGCAATGTGTCATGTCTGTTTGCTTTGCCTATAATGACCTGATTAAACAGAAATTCTGAATATTATGACAAATACAACCTTTTCTCCCTTTAGTGTTTGTGCATTTGGGTTCATTGAGATGTTTAAAGAGTCCTTCTCCACACCAAGATATAAAACCATTAGCTTATAAATTTTTTTAGACTTATATTTCTATCCATCATCTTTAAATATTTAATTCTCCTGTGCTTTTTCTCTCACTTAATGGAATAGTCTAAACTTATGTTTCTTTATAAAGTGAGGCAGTTTCAACACTCCTAAGTAACCCACACTTTCTCTCGAGTTTTGTGCTATCTACTTCATATACTAAGTTTCCACATTTACACAGATCTATTTCACCATGAGTTGTGTGTTCCTGTGCCAACATTTTATCAATAAGACTTTACAACTTGTCTTAAATCCTTGTGGTGCACGTCATCTCTCTGTCCTACCTTTTAAAAATGGATCTAGTTATTTGTGATTCTGTGTCATGTATACGAATTTTACAGTGAGTATGTAGAGTTCTTAAAAACATCCTATCATAGTTTTTATTAGAACTGACATGAATTTACAGATGCATCAGTATTAATTCATTCCACACATGAACATGCTATTCCTTTCCATTTATTCATTCTTTTCTGTTGCTCAATGTACTTTTAAGTTTATTTCCTACTTGCTTTACACATGAGTTATGATATATTTTCTATTATATTTATTATGATACTACTGCTGGAATAGCCGAACAGTTAATATTTCTGTTAATCTTGTGTATATGGTTATTTTGCTGACCTGTTATTTCTAAAGGTTGTCTGATGCTTTTGAGGGATCTTCTTTGGTAAATGATCATATAGTCTATTCATAAGTAGAGTTTGCATCATCCCTTCAGATATTTACCTCTTATTCCTTTTTCTCATCTTATTGTCTTGTCCAGGACTTTTGAAAATATCTTGAATGAAAGTGATCATAATGGGCATCTTCATCTGGTCTCACATTATAAAGTAAGTTCTTTCATACTTTCTTGAGTTAAATGTTTGAGCCAAGTTTTTGATAAAAGGCTTTATTAACATAAAGGATGATTTTCTTTTGTCTCTGATTTTTATTATAAATATGTGCTATTTAATCAAATTTTATTAACTGTTTTTTTTCTCAATTTTTAAGATAATCATGTGTTCTTTCATGGACCATTAGTGTGGGAAATCATGTTGATTGCTTTTTGATGACCAAACCTACTTGTCTTCTTGGGATAAACCTGAAGGTGATATATTGCAATATTATATATAATCATAAATATATACTTAGAATAATATATTATAAATGTATGTGTAAAACATATGTATTATACAGAAGATATAGACTACAATACAGATTAAATAAGCTAACATTTATGTAGCACTTCGCCTGTATTTTAATAAGTGAAATGGACTCTACATTTTGTTTCCCTATATTAACTTATCTTTTGTTGGTATCAAAGTAATACAAATCACGTAAAATAAGTTGAGAAATTCTCCCTATCTATGTACTTTTTTTAAACAACTTGTATAAAATAAACATTATCTGATCCTTGGAAATCTGAAAGAACATATATAAAATAACACCTGAGCTTGTGCATTAGCAACAAAGGAGGCTGAATAGTATTTCCATTTATTTAATGGCTTTTCTCTTTTTGTCTTGTGCCACGTTGGCAATATTAGGATAAAGATATATATTTTAACAAGATTTTAAAATATATTTTCATATAATTGTTCATAGAATTTTTACTTTAAAACTATTATAGTTATTTTCTTTTTAATTCTTGTTTTCATATTTTTACCTTCTACCTTTTTTCCTCAATGCCAGATTTTTCCATCTTATTTATCTTAAAAAAACTCCAGATTTTTCTTTAGTTAATCTTCCCTATTGTTTTTATTCTCTATGTCATTAATTTCTGCTATTATATTTAATATTGTTTCTAATATCTTTGGGTTTATGGTGAAACACTTTCTCCCACTGAGTTGAAAGCTTTGCTCATTTACTTTCCATATTTCTTCCTTTTGGATAAGTATATTTAATACTTTCAGTTTTTCCCTATGTGCTTCTTTAACTGTATCTAGGAAATTTTGGTAGATTTTCATTCATAAAAATAATTTTGTCATTTTTAATGGTTTCTTTTACAAAAATGTTATTAAATAGTACAATTTTTAGTTTTTAAGCCATTATTTCATTATTGATATCTAATTTTATTGCCTTAAGTTTAGAAAATAGTCTGTATGATGTTGATATCACACAACACAGTTTATGTATGCAGGGGGAGGCGTTACATCAGTGTTCAAAAATAATATGAAACCTCTGTTTGTTGAACATAAATTTTCCTATATATTTATCAGTTAAAAATCTATTACCTTGTCGTTCTATTCAATAACTTTGAGTACTTTTTGATCTTTGTTTTTGATGTTCCTAAATTTCATTTTAATAGATTTGGATACAGTTTCCCCCTGCCCCCTTTAGCAATACTCTTTCACTCTCTAAGTCATTTTGACCTGAGGGCATTTCATTTTTCCTAAATTACGGTAAAATCTCTATGGTTAGTTTGACAATTAATTCCTTTCTTCTACTTATTTTAATCTCATTTTAAGAATTCTATTATATGAATGCTGACAACTCTGCCTTTATCCTTCCTACTTCTTAAATTTTATTTTAAAATTTCCATCTCTTTCTCCTTTCTTGTTGGCTCCTATAATAATTTATTCATCTGATTTTACAGAAACTTATTTGTTCGGTGGCTGTATCCATTCTACCATCCAATGACTTTTTATTGTTTCTAATCTACTATGCCATTTCATACTTAATTTTTCCAATTGGCTCTTGATAACTATTCACTTGTTTCTTTTTATCAATATCCTTTCTTACCTCTTTAAGAAACTTTCTGACTTTAAAAAGTTATTCTCTCTAGACGATTCTTCATAGGGATAGGTTGTTTAGTTTTTTTGCCTCTCAAAGGAGTTGTATTACTCAGAGGTTTTGTTATTATTCCCTAGGATCTCATATTTCCTTACCTGGCAATATACACCCGTAGGGAGGGACTGAAGTCCAGACCCTAACTTGTGCCCCTTCCGATAAGTTTAGGGGTGTGTGTATCAGGGCTCATTGAAAAAAGCCCCCGTCATGAAAGTCTGGGTTCATTGCTCTTTATCGAACAGACCCCCAGCTGATGGCTCTGCCACACAGAAAATTCCTATATCCCCATCTGGAAACTGCTTCCTCCCCAAAGCTACACCCCTCGCTTCTAATCACTTAGACTTTGGGGTGGATGGGGAGGAATAAAGGAAGGAATACTCATGAGTTGACTGGGCTACTTGTAATCCACTAACAGTGTAGGGAACAATCCCTGGACCGCCCTTGGGAAGTGTGGCCTGTGTTCTATCTCACAGTAGCACAGGAAAGGACGTTTGCCTTGTGATGTGTGTGGAAAGGCGGTTTGTAAACAAACACACACACATAAATGCAACGAAAAGGTCTAACCCCTTGGGCTCCTAGACTTTCTTCCTCCTGGGTTGCTGCATCACCCTTTGCCCAATCCCATCTTCTCTTTCCTAGGGGTTTCTCAGGATGTAGCAATATGGCTCTTGGTTTTATGGCATCGATATTATTTGCAGCATCTACAAGAAGGGAATCAGAGGGCTATATTTGTTCGCTATCTTGCTGGAGAGTAACATCTATCCCCAGGTATTTCTGATAGGTGTATTTCCCTCCATGTTGAAAATCTTTAATCTAATCTTTGTCCACTACAAACGATTTTGGCTATTAGTTTATAATAGATGGTGTTTCTTTTATTAAAATATGTGTCAACGTGCTTTTGTAATTACCTGAAATCAATGTTTTTTTTAGGAATGTATATGTATTTTTTCAAGACATCTATAGGAACTTTATGCAGATTGCATTATATTGACAGGGTCTCATATCTAAACATCCATATTACTGGATATATTTTATTTGATTATGGTGGATCATTCTTTTATTGTGTATTATTTACTTTTGCTTGTTTCATTTAAGGCTTTCTTATCTACTTTTATAAGTGAAATTTATCTCTATTTTCTCAAATTATTTTTATGGAATATTACTATTTAATAAATTGTCACATTTTCATCCAGGAATAAAAGAGATGACCACCTATAACTTTCCCTCGAATGTTGAAGGAATTAACCAATTAATCCATCTATGGATTGGACTACATGAGATTTCCAATATCCAACTAGTTTTGACCAGGAAAACAGATATTTCATATGTTTTTATCCACATGAATATTACAGGGAACACTCCCTATAGTTCTCATCAAGTTTTTACTTCATTGGGAGTAAACACTGATATACCGGTATATCATTTTGATTAAATGGAAAAGCATTCTTAATTTCTTTCCCAAACCTACCACACATATTTGGAATGATATACAGATGTATACTTTAAGAACAGTTCTAGAAAAATAAAAAAACCTATCCTTTTACTTACTAATCTTCTGGCCTATGATGTTCTAGACAAACAACACAGAAAAATTAAGTTTCATCTATCTATTGCCTTGTTTATTCTGGTCTTTCTTTCAAGGCAAAGTACATGGGATAAACAAAATAAAACAGTGAACCAAGAATTCATGGGAGAGTCTTTTGAGTTCATTTTCTGGATGAGTGTTTCTCTACCCAAGCACCAGAACAGAGGAGCTTCCAGGAAGTTAGAGAATTGAAAAATAGGGCTAAAGAATGAGTCACAAGAGGGTCTTACCCTTTTACTAAGAGGGAGATTGGATAAAAGATTTGGAAAATCACTGCAACTTACATATACGTGTGCAGTTATCATGGACTATTCTATTTCTCAAATGCAGCATCTACTATAATTATTTTGTGAGGCTATGAAATTCTAGAAATAAATAACATTAAAATGCCACAGGTTGTGTTAAAGTAAAATAATATATTATTTATCATAAATTAAGCTGCATGATAGAAATTTGGGGATTTTAATGATGAAGTACCCTTGGATAGAGTCCAGTATAGGCCTTCTATATAAAACATGTTTCAAAAGTGAAAGATAGAACAGGTATGTTGCCAGGGCAAAGTATCGAAAAACTGTATGTGACCCCTGTGTTAACCTCAATTTGCTCTGTGTATAGAGAACAATTTTAAAAGGTAAGATAGTGGAGAGAACTAAGTATTCACCCATTGTACCTTCAGAAAATACACTTCAGAATGTACTCACTGATTCCAGGATGGTTCAGGCTCATTAGAGCTAAGTTTGTGTTTGAGAAACCTCCTCTCTGTGAACTTTGTTCTTGCTTTCCCTGTGGTTATGATGGCTCCCAGCCCTCCTGTGCTGAGAATCCACATCTATTGCTTCTTTCATGACCTGTTTCAAAGCTCATGTTTTAAAGAAGGATCTCCTAAATATCCCCCCCACCAAAAGAAAAAAAATATTTCCTACCCTACTGACAACTCTCAGGTAAGAAAGTTGATTATAATTCCTAGGAGAGTGAGCCATGCCCTTTATACTCCACAAAATTCTCTCTCACTTCTTAACTTTTCATTACTAGAGACCCTTTTGTGCATTAGACATCGCCCTCTCCTTGAAATCCTCTTTTGAAAATACAAGTATCTGGAGAAGGTCAAACACGAGACCCTTAATATTGTATTCAATCTGGCTGGACTGAAAATATATTATTGTGATAAGAACAGTAACACTTGGGGTTTACCTTGATAATACCATCTCTCTGATAAACTGGAAGCATTCTATAAACCTTGCCAACTATAGTATATAATACTTGTTTCACATGGTTTTAAACTGGGAAATTATTCCCATTTAGGACAAAAAAAGACATTTATTAAATGACACTAGGTGATAGGCAGTGTGCCCAGTGTTTGGGAATTATGAAAAAATGAAAGACACAGTTCCTCTCTTAAGTACAGCTGGGGCTCCAGTCCTTAAGTACAACACTTTTCCCTACCTGGTCTTAGGGCACCACTCTCCTTTCTCCATGTTATCTCATAGTGAGAATGATTTCATAATCACATATACAAGTTTTGTTCACACCTGATGGCAAAACTTATCAAGGCTTTTCTTAGTGCTGTTTGATCCTACTCTTTCTTACCATGAATAGCAATAGCCTCCTAATAACACTCGCTATGTAATTTGCAACAGTAACGCTTGCTATGGAAAGGTCGTTAACCTCAATCAAAAAGATAAAAACAAGTAGGAGTTAAATCATTATCTTTTCTTTAAATTGTGTGGTGTTATACAACCTCTGAACAACAGGGCTATCCATACTTTGTCCACTTTCTTATACCAATCATATGTGTAAAAATCTTATTTATCTATTTATTTATTTGGTTGTGCTTAATTAACATTTGTATGAGTTTATTCTGAGCTTTTCCTGGTACCATCTTTAGGGCTACATAGCACTCTCTGGCCTTCTTTTGTGGTTAAATACACATTTTCTTTTCTTTTTTTTTTTTTTTGCAGTATGCAGGCCTCTCACTGCTGCGGCCTCTCCCGCCGCAGAGCACAGGATCCAGACGCGCAGGCTCAGAAGCCATGGCTCACAGGCCCAGCCGCTCCGCAGCATGTGGGATCCTCCCGGACCAGGGCACAAACCCACATCCCCTGCATCAGCAGGCGGACTCCCAACCACTGTGCCACCAGGGAAGCCCAATATACATTTTCTTTTGAAATCTGAGTTCATAGAAAATCTTCTTCCCAGAAGCCATGTGCTCTAAATGATCTTTCAGCTTTCTAGTGAGAACTGGAATGACATGATCATTTATTTCCCAAGGTCCTCTTCATTTCCTAATCACCAGCCACTGAAGGACACCACCGTGGATCCAACAGCATGGACTCTGAAGCCAGAGTTTCCATTCTAACTCCCTGCATTAATAATTACTGCCTGTCACACAGTTATAAATCTGAGTCTTTACTTCCTCATCAGAAAAATAGGGCTAATAAGTGCTTCTTCAGTTGGATTCTAAGAAGACTTGATGAGCGGCTGAGTCGCCTTGCTGTGCACCTGAAGCTATCACAACATTGTTAATCAGCTATACTCCAATATAAAATTAAAAAATTAAAAAATAAAACAACACGAAGACTTGGTGAGATGATGGCTATAGAAAACTTGGAAGAGTCTGATGAATGTGAGCTCTTCCATCCCATTTTGTTGACTAGACTCAAGGCCAGAGTAACCATTCATCTGTGGATCCTTCTGGCTCTTCAGTCATAAGATTCTTCTGGGTACTCAAGAATATATCAATTGCTCAGTATTTAGAAGAATGACATTGTCAACAGAAGACTAATTTCAATTCCAAAAGCATTTTGCTGTAATCTAAGGGGGGTTCAAAGGTGAGAGAGATAAGGTTTCTGACACTAATAGCCTGAATACTTGAGTTATAATCTACATGAGGAAAGTATCAGCTGTATCATCTCTCTCTCTCTCTCTCTCTCTCTCTCTCTCTCTCTCAGCAGTCTGTGGTGTGGTATCTCTTGGCAACATCATTTATTTTTTTCTCTCCTCTTATTTGTCCATATCCATTTAGAACATTGTTTAACATATCAATGTACTTTTAACGCCAATCCACTTTGTACATTAGATCTCTTTTCTTAAGACGGATTTCACCTCCTTTTTCACTGCCGTCATATACCCCTAAGACTCATCCCACCAAACCTTAGTGATAGCCATGATAGGGATTTTACTTATTTAAAACTGACTATATTAATCAAACGCCAGATGTCGAGTGGTTCATATCAAAACCCAAAATGACAATTTAGCCTCAATGGGGTTCTACAGGTGCCGAAGGTGAATGTCATAAAGTGACAAAAGGAGGCAAATGTCATAAAGTGATGAAGGAGGCAGAAATATATCTAAGATAAGATGAAATCAGACATGGGGCAAGAGACCACAATGAGTGAGGAGGGGAAGATAGAAGAATAAAGGGTACAGTTTTAAAGCTGAATAGGAGAGCAAACAACCAAGTCACCAGGCTAAAGAGATGAACCAGGAAAAACACTGTCATCACAAGTTGAGGGCTCAGGGGAACTATGAAGTCAGAAGGAAATCAGGAACACAAGAGTGAGAACTGGTCAGAGGAATTAAGGAGATCAAGATTTTGAGACAAATCAGATACTTTCTGAGGTAGCCTCTTTACTAGTCCCCGTTCCACCCAGTTTTTAAGGGGTACTACTCCAGACTCACTGAGGACTCGTATGAGTCCCAACGAGCTCAGCCTTAGTTATGCATACCGCCCACGAACTTATCTACAGCACTTCTGAGAATTGCACTGTAATGTCCCATTCTACATCTTTGGTTGTAATTCACCTTCCTTCACAAATTTTCAAGACCTGCTTGATGAATTTGGGCAATCTTATGCCACACATACTTCTCCCTCAAGTGGATCTCAGCTAATAATACGGCACAGTTGTTAAGAAGTGAACATAATCACAGATACTTCTAATATTAATATAAATTTACAAACCAGATAATAGAACTTCTGGAACTTATGGTTTTCAAATCTTACCTAGAGTTCTTTGTGAATTTTTGGGCTGTGCCTTTAAGGAGTCTTTGAGAGGGCTTCCCTGGTGGCGCAGTGGCTGAGAGTCCGCCTGCCAATGCAGGGGACACAGGTTCGAGCCCCGGTCCGGGAAGATCCCACATGCCGCGGAGCGGCTGGGCCCGTGAGCCATGGCCGCTGAGCCTGCGCATCCAGAGCCTGTGCTCCGCAACGGGAGAGGCCACAGCAGTGAGAGGCCCGCGTACCGCTAAAAAAAAAAAAAAAAGGAATCTTTGAGAAACTTTAAAAAGACCACCAGAATGGTGAAAGCCCTGCACGTTATTTTATAATTGAAATGTCTGATGGACCTGATTTTTATTGAAGATACTGAAAGGAGACAGGCTAGCTGAACAGGATATCTGGAATATTCACCTGTTAATAGAATAGATTTATTCTGTGGTATGTCAGAAGGCAGGACTAGGGGAAAAGAGAATGAACATTATAAGGAAGGAGATTAGAGATTTATACATCAGCAAGACAGATATCAAATCTTTCCAACAAAGCCTGATGCCTTGAGAAAGTGTGCGTTCTTAATTTAGTCTTCAGGTCAGCATCTCTCCTTAAAGCTCTTATACATGCCTTCCAAGAGGCCAGGTGCTGCACTAAAAATAGACATTCTGATTTCTAGTAACTAACCCTTATTACCTTTACTCTCAACTATCATTTCAGCTCTTGCCTTACTCTTCATACAGTTTTGAGTATTTTTTTTATTCTTCCCAGCTACAATTTTTCTCTTCTTGACAAAAATGATTATTCTTCCCTCAGACTCCTCCAAGTTTGACCCATCAACCCTGTCACCACTCCCCTCCAATCTGCATTTAGCATTCACGCAGAAAAAAGGAAACTACATATCAGAAATTATATAAAAAGGGCTCGCACTGAATAAGAAATTTAACACCTAGGATTTATAATCCCTTTCAAAGGTAGGACACACTGTCTTATAAAATACATTTAAATTATTGGCATCTCTAAAAAACACATTTCTTTCTTCTGGGAGGATAATTGAAGAGAAAATCTTTAAATTTTTAGTTGTTTTAACCAAAGTAAAATTATATTTTACTTTGTGGATTGAAGATTAACAATTATTGAGGTAACAGATGAAAATATATTGGGATTTTTTTATTGATGGCATGGTGATTCCACAGAGGCTAGACACTGCTGAGCAGGGATTTTCAGTCTTCTTTGGCATTCATTTTCACAAGTAAAGCACATGCAATTTATAAATAATATTTAAAGCAAAGATTGTGAATAAAATTCACTATTGAGCCCTCGCTCACTTGCAGTCTGGTCTGCTTTCTTATGTTGGGGTAATAGGGTGGGATTCGAATGAATATAATGGCACTGCATTCAATCCTGGACAAGGGAGCTTGTTTCTGTCGTGTGTGGTAGTAGGGAAAAAATGAAGGTCTTATCCTTGCTTTAGCTCAGATCACCAACTATCTGTGTCACCTTAAAACAACCCATTATACTCATTGGCACCGTTTAAATAAGGAATCTGTTTAAATCAAGGTAATCTTGGGTCCCCAAAAAGCTACAGAAACCATGGGAGTTTGGGATCAACAGATGCAAAATATTGTATACAGAACGGATGAACAAGGTCCTACTGTATAGCACAGTGAACTATATTCAATATCCTATGATAAACCATAATGGAAAAGAATATGAAAAAGAATTTATGTATACGTATAAATGAATCACTTTGCTGTACACCAGAAATTAACACACTGTAAATTAACTATACTTCAGTTGTTTTTTTTTTTTTTTTTGGCGGTACGCTTCCTCTCTCACTGTTGCGGCCTCTCCAGTTGTGGAGCAGAGGCTCCGGACGCGCAGGCTCCGGACGCACAGGCTCAGCGGCCATGGCTCACGGGCCCAGCCGCTCCGCGGCATGTGGGATCTTCCCAAACTGGGGAACGAACCCATGTCCCCTGCATCGTCAGGCGGACTCCCAACCACTGCGCCACCAGGGAAGCCCTATACTTCAATTAAAAAAATTTTTTTTTAAAAAAAGACAAGACGAAACCGTGGGAGCAGGCCAAGCAAGCCAAGCA
Organism: Neophocaena asiaeorientalis asiaeorientalis; assembly: GCF_003031525.2. NCBI lineage: Eukaryota > Metazoa > Chordata > Mammalia > Artiodactyla > Phocoenidae > Neophocaena > Neophocaena asiaeorientalis. The sequence goes on along the minus strand of NW_020175837.1, from coordinate 1,145,989 downwards.
GGGCAGGTGGAGAGGCATAGACACCAACCTTTACCTTGCAGCTTCCAAGACGTCAGTGGGGTCCCCCGGACTTGGTTTGCAGGAGTTGAGGGCCCGGCCGCAACACACCTGACAATGCTTCGTGAGGCGCCGGGGAAGCGCCAGGGTCAACGGGAAACAAAGGCCCTACCCAGCCGCCCCCGCGGGAGAGGCTGGGCGGAAGCGCAAGGCCTGCCGGGACGGAGATGGGCGGGCGCCGGCTTGCCGCGAGGCGCTGCGCTTGCTTGGCGTTCTTTTTGACTTGGTGCCAGGGAGCCTGTGGTTTGTTCCAGGTCGGCCGAAGCTGCCCGGGTAGCTGGACTGTGAGTGCAAGCCTGGCAACCAGACTGCAGCTCTGAGTTCGTTGGCCTTGCGAGCAGGCCTTACCCGGGTGGGAACCGTGACAGCAGCGGCACCCGTGGTTGACCGCTGCTAGATGAAGCCTCGAAGCACGGGGACTTGATGGCCTCAGTCTCCTGCGCGCATCCCTTACTGCGCGGGTCTCGAAGCTGTCATCAACCAGGCCGAAAGCAAACTGCTCGGAGCCCCGTAACAGGTGCTGCGCCACATCCTGCTCTGGTCCATGGGCCTGGGGAGGAAACATTTTCTGTGTTTACTGTCTCTTCTGGAAGTTCTTGCATGACACCAGAATGACATATCTTGGGACAGAAATAATCATCAGTCGTAGGATATTGCCAGCTGAGCAGCAGTGACAAAAGGACCATCCCGACTGTGGGGTTACCCAGGCCCTGGCTGCAACGCCTCTGTATTCAAAAGCCCTTTTAGAAAGGGCTTTTTCAGTGATGTATCTTGAAAAGCACTTGGTACTTCTCGGTCGTAACCCACCAATCTACGTAAGGAGATGTGGATATAAAAAGTTGGAGAAGAAATGAAAACGATTGGAAAGAAAAGAGTACACTTCAAGTTTAAAGAAGCAGATTCGCAGAAGTAAGCAGTATGGTGAGTACAAGAAACAAACTGCCCAAAGAAAAGTACCTCTCCCAGTCTCCTCCGCAACGCTTCACTTACACCCCAAAGGAAATACTAGGCTTTCTGCAGTATGCGCTCACCGGGGCATTTGCACAGCAATCTGTATGAATTTAGCCTATAGTATCTACAAAGGATGAAGAGTTAGGGACCAATTATAGTGGGAATTTCCTGTCAGACTCATTCTGCTTTCTCTGTGTTTTGTTTAGCGTTTGTTTTGTTTAGCGTTTGTTTTGTTTATTTGTTTGTTTTGCATATGGGTAGCCAGAAGGGGCACACATGTGTGTGCATATAGCTGAATGATTCATCTGCTGGAGCTGCTACAACTAATATTTTTAATGAAACAGTTATTTATTGTGGTTAGCATTTGGCTTTAGTCAGGTGATGAGAAATGAGATAAATCTTCCAGTAAAGCCTATATTTTGAAATCCTGCCCCTGGGATTAGAGAGAGAGGATACAAACTTGCAAAATGCATAGAAGTTGGTAATGTACCTGCCTCCACCTTTTTATTCACTGTTCATGATTCTTTTCACATGGGCTCTAAATAAGTGTTTCCTCTTGCTGGCTGACTTAGCCTTGTTTGAACAACTTGTGAGCACAGAGGAAAACATTACAGTGAATTGAAAACGCATGAGCTGTTCAGTAATATTTAATACCATATGTGGTTCTGTTAAGATACATTTGGGACAAAATTTTCTGGTTCTGTCCTGTTTCCATTGTTAAGTTTCCTTAACAATGTGTCATTATTTATGTCGTTTACACCCCTTATCCTAAAAGGTCTTAGCTGACTTAGAAAATAAGTAATAGGTAGGGCAAGTAGAACTTCTCAGAAAAAGTCCTCCATTTTTCATAGATTAAAAACACAACAATCTTTGGACATCTTCAGTAATTTAAAAAGTACACCCCACTGGTTGAGGAAAATAATTTAAATGATGGCCGCAAGCATGTTTAGACATTGGAGCATGAGGCAAATTTAAAGTAATTGCAAAATAAGCTCTTAAGTTTTTATTTTTACAAAGTTGTTTTTTTTTTTTTCAATTAAATACTCCCTGTCCTGCACCCCACTCCACCTCATTTTCAGAATGTTCTCTTGCAGTGACAGTTAGCAGTGCAGTTAGTTATGGCCAAGGGGCTAACAAAATATTCCACTGGGGTTTTAGGAGCTTAATTTGTGGCATAAATCTCTGTTCTCAGGCCTCTGGTCTCAGACCCCACAAGGCTGTCAAGTGGTGCCAGAGGGCAGTAGGACTTAGTTATAAGTTTCAACTTGTATAGCATTTAACGTGACTCTAAGACAATTGTTTTCCACTGGATTTCAGATGAAGCTGGTAGTTCCTCAGGAGTCTCCCATCTGGGTTTCCATTAACCTTAGTAACAGGCTCAAATCCTTTTACATTCATGCTTTGTCTGCATCTGCAGCAGGGTGACGGTGGATGGAACAAATTACTCTTATTGTTTCCTGATATCCTTGCTCATTACAAAATCTTCCATAAAAGATGGCATCTTGTGGGTGGGATTTGTAAAAAAGACAAAATAGGAATGGCTTAAAGAGATTTTGTATTAAAATACCTTTTTGTAGAAAGATCTTTGCGTGTGTCGGGGTAAGGTGTTAACATAAGGATTACTGAGGTTAACTTAGATATAGAGAACTTCACCCTTTATGGGTTTATAGTCCTATGCATTTTATAAGGCATATATTACATAAAGCAAAATCTGCCCTTTTCAGTGACTAATTGCAAGCACAAGTTTTTACAAACATGAACAGTCATGTAGCACTCCTGAAATCAAGCTATAGAATATTTCTATTGATCCAAAAAAGTTTTCTTGTTCCCTTCTGTAGTCAATTCCCTTCTCTTACCCTATGCGGTAACAACCACTGTTGTTACAACCACAACCACAAACACAACCACAACCACAAAACCCGATGGTTTTGCCTTTTCCAGAAAGTCCTATCAATGAATTAAACATGTATGTAGCCTTTTGTGTCTGGCTTCTTTCAGTAAGCATAAAGTTTTTGAGATTCCTCCATGTTTTTACATGTGTCACTAGTTCCTTATTTCTTTTGAGTATCATTCCATTTTATGGGTATATATTTACACACATACACTTTTGTGTGGATGTGCCACAGTTTGTTTGTTTATTTACTAATAGATGGACTTTTGAGTTATTACTAGTTTTTGGTTATTATGAAGAAAAAGACTATAAACATTCACATACAGGTTTTTGTGTGGACAAATGTTTTCATTTACCTTATATCAAATACCTAGCAGTGGGATTGGTAGATTGTGTAATTGTGTATTTAACATTATAATAGGCTGCCAGACTTTTCCACCATGGCTGAACCTTGCTGGTGATTGTATTCTACCCAGCAAGGTATGAGCATTCCAGTTGCTCCAGATCTTCACCAGGGCTCAATATTGTCATGTTTGGGAAGTGTGTGTGTGTGTGGGGGGGTGTTTGTTTTTAATTTGCCGTTCGATGTGTGTAGTTATATTTCTTTGCGGTTTCAGTTAAATTTGCCTAATGACTAATAATGCTTTATATGTGTCTAAGTGTGTCTATGTATAATGATGATATATATGCATGCATATATTTATTTAGGGCAAGTGTTACAATGCACATACTGTTTTACACAATGAGGACATGTTTCATAATCCCACCTTGGGGGATTGAGTTTGACACAGTGGGAAAAGTGAGGACTTTGGAATTGGGCAGATAAGGGTTCGAATTCTGAGCTGTGTCACAGGGACAGGGACCACATGTTATTCACCCCTATATCCCTCTTGTTGAACACCATCAGGCTTGAGGTCAGTACCACTGCCTGGTACCTTGGTAGTGTTGTACCTACAGCCTGAAGGTTGGTAGAAGGAAACCATGGTTTGTCACGGGACTGACAGCAGCCAGTGTTTGGACATTTAAACTTATGTTTTATCAGAGGATTAATTAATGTTTTGTGTCAGGTTTACGTTCTCTCTAGCTGTTGTTTATGTACTCAGTTTGGCAAACTTACGTGCAGAGCTCCACGAGGCTGTGGGAGAGTATATATTTGTCCTTGCTCAAGCCAAGAGCACATGTAGTTCTGCTGCCCCCAAACTCAAGTAGCCCAGGTATTCCAGGGAAACCTGCCCTTTGAGATAAAGGATGAAAGTGACTCAAATCCTAATCTATAAGCAGAGGGAGCTTGGATTTTGCTGATTCATTTTGATTTACGAATTATCATTGCTATACCATGTATGCTCTTCCTTTGTCAGACAACAAAACAAACCACATAAAAGCAGATATTAGACATCCCCATGCTCATAAAAATTCCTGTTTCTTCAAATTCAGTCCAGCATCCTGGTTTTCTGCCCAGATTTCTTTCTTCTGCCTATCTAAACTAAATAAAACAGCAAAACCTTCTCTTATGAAAACCAAAATGTTTCCATTTTCTTATAAAGATTATCTCTTTTGTTCTTACCTCTCTTGTACAGCAATTTCCATTTCCGTGATTCTGGTTCTAAACTTCATCATTTCTTTTAAGACTTTCCTATAGCCCCTTATTTACATCCTTTTAATATGACCAGGTGTCTTTCTAAAGTATAGTCACAGACTCCTTGGGGGAAGAGGGGATGCCTCATGTCCCTTGCTTATAAAATAATTACAAGTTTCTTGCTATTAATATCTAAAATCCTTCACAATCTGGCCACAAATTAACTTTTTCCAATGAACTTTTAACTTAAATATGTGAAAATAATTCAAAACTCTTAAAGTATGTCCCTAAGCTACTTCATTTTGTGAGTTCAAGACCAACATTTCCAAATGCCTTAGAGCTATTCCTCATGAATGTCTCTTACAAACACTTGAAGATCAAAATGGCCCAAATCATATTAATCATTTTTGTTATTTTATCCTCCTAAAACAATCCTCTAAGGATTAGTAAATGATAGACACGTTATAAATAGAGATAAGTATAACTTGACGGTGAGCACATAAACAGAGTTTGCTTCTTAATGTCCCCGGAATGAATAGCTATGGGAATTGAAGGTATTCTGATATGATTAACTAGAATATTTCTTGTTGGATCTTGCATATTTTGGGGTGGGAAGAGTTATCTGGTTAAGCAGATTTAAAATTTTTATCATTGATTGATTGATTGAAACTGAACTTATGTAATTTGCCACTTAATGCTAGGTCTGGAAGCATCACTTGAGTGGCCTTTCTAAAGTAAGAGAGCGACAGGCAAGTTGTTTTGCATTGCTTTAATACACAGGTGTTATAGCTTGACAAATGGTATCCTTCTCAATACTCCTTTTATGCAGAGCTAGTTGTCGGGTGTGAATTTGCATAGGAACCAAGGAACCTCCCAGGAGCACATGGATGGAGACCGCAACTCCTTCAATTTTGAGTTTCTATATTATTAGATATTTTCTGAATGATTTCAATACATGCAAATGAAATTCCTTGCCAGGAAATGAGTACTTTCCCATGTGCCTCACCCCTCCCCAACCTAAAAGGATGACAAAAGGAGATGGTGGGGTCTTATGATGGAAGGAAAGGAGTGTGGACTGAAGATGGGCCTCAAAGCCAGAGCCTACCTTGTCTGTTGAGTGAGGAGGTTGGTCTGCATGTGACATATGAGGAGGTTGGTGTGCATGTGACATATGACTGAGTCCTAACTCCTCTTGTGACCCAGCTATGCTGGCACAGTGGGTGTGTTTGGCAGCAGTGGCAAAGCCCCAGGTACCGTGGAATGTAAATTAATGAGGTAACATACAGTAGTGGTCAAGCACATGGAGTCTGCAGTCAATTGCTGACCTCAAAATCCATTTGGGGCAAGCTACTTGTCCATATCTCAGTTGACTCACCAGTAATATGAGAATATTAATATTACATATTTCCTAAGATTGAGAAGAGGATTAAGTGACTTATTATAAAGTGCTTAGAATAATCTCTTGTTCATAGTAAGTGCCATATAGGTGCTTGTTAAATAAAATGAAATCTCAGGAAGCCAGTGGCATATCAACCTTGATCAAGTATGTCAGCGGTTGAACTGTCCTCTCTCTAGAAACTAGATTTGTTTCATGGAGATTAAAATATATAATGCTCCAGTTACCTAATATATAAGACATTGTTCTCCTAAAATACAGTTTCATTTTAATTTTGTTTCCTTGTATATACCTGGATATTTTTAAAATTAGAATACAACATAGCTCTGTTGTTTTATTTAAAAATCCATAACTGAGTATCCTCTGACAATTCAAACAGTTTTTCCCAGTAATGGTTTTTAAACCAATTGTACAGATGTAAATAAAATGCAAATGTTTTGATAGTGTTACATAAGGCTGTAGTCGTTGTGTGTACAAGTAGTCACATGTATGTAAGTCTGGCAAGTTGCAATCCCTGTTTATAATCAACACCAGAATAACACCAGAATAAAAAGGTAGACTGTTTCAGAGTCCAACCCTATTAGAAATGGCATATCACATTAATTCTTCTCTCGTTTTGTGGCCTGAAACTGGACATTGTCCCATTTCGTTAATCTCAATAGATTCTGTCAGACATTTGGTCATCCCCTTTCACTAAAACTAAAAACTACGTTTCATTTTTTAAAAATGCATTGTTGGCCTCTCCCAGTAACCATGATGAAATGGCAACACCAAGGAAATAAAGCAGCATTAGCAAATTCAAACAGAGTGTTTCCTTTAATTGCTTCAGGGACCTGAAAGACTAAAAGAACTATTGTATCCCTAGACAAGGTTGGCCTCTTTAGGAAAAAGCCAGGGACTTAAATAATGAGATTTCTGCACTTGGTAATCCTTCTCAGCAGATCATTGTTATAAAATCAAGCAGGATATCTTTTACACCTGAAACGTAAATGAAATGACATGTTATTCTTGCAAAATATAAATGAAATGACATGTTAGTTTTGCAAAATATGAGTGCTTTAAATTATAGCTAGCACATCTTTTATTAACTCACTTATCCACGGGTCATTAAACAGTTTAGATCTTTGGAATATGACCACAGATATGAAATTAAACAAAAAGGTGGCCAATAATGACCACAAAGTTCATAACCTTTTTTTTTCAGGTTCCCATCTAGTCCTACTTTAAATCGAATTCCAACAAGTTTGAGAGACTGACTTCTCAGCCCATGCAGATTAGAATTTGTGTGTTTTAGGAGGGTAAGGCCAGAAGACATTAGTCAGGTCATCACCTACTTGGCTTTGACGATGCTGGAAAACCATAAAAAACATACAGCATCTCACAAAAAACATGAAGTCATTAAGTTTAAGGGTAAGTAGCTATTTATACTTCAATAATACTAAAGAATATTCTACTGAACAGATAATTTTGAGTCATTAAAAACAGGTTATTTTAACACATTTTAGGAAGTTTCCATTTAAAAATATTTAATGGAATAAATTAAATATTTATGTGAGGGTGCTTACAGTGGCAAACTCATATAACTGAAAAATCCACTTATGTCCAGCAGCTCATTCTCTGTGGCTATTTCGTATCTGTGGTTCTAACCTAGAAACACCATAAAACATACTCATCTAATGTTTCCTAATATTTTATCCCCATTTTTAAGTCAGAAAATATAGGAAGAAGATCTATATCATATAGAATAAGCTGAATTCAAGTCTAAGAGTTCATGAAATTATTTTAGTTTCAACTATTTTCAGTGTCACAAAAGAGAACAAGAAGATGGAAGGTGATTTTTCCTTCCTCTACCACCTTATTCATTTTGCAACTAATTCATACAGTCATCACTCAGTATCTTGGGGAACTGGTTCCAGGACCTCTGCAGATACCAAAATCCGTGGATGCTCAAGTCCCTTATATAAAAATGGCATAGCATTTGCATATAACCTATGCATATTCTCCCATATACTTTAAATCATCTCTAGATTACTTATAATACCTAATACAATATAAATGCTATGTAAATAGTTGTAAATACAATGTAAATGTTATGTAAATAATTGCTGGTGTGCAGCGAATTCAAGTTTCCTTTTTGGAACTCTGGAATTTTTTTTTTCTGAACATTTTCTATCCTTGGTCAGTTGAATTTGAGGATGCAGAAGCTGCGCATACAGAGAGCCAGCTGTAATTGAGAGGCTCTATGTAGTGCTTTATTCTTCCTCTAAATTTACCCTTGCTTGATAGAACAGAAAAACTTGTAAAGGTGCAGCTTAAGTGCAGAGAGGGCTAGAAGCATGGGAGCTAAAAAGGAAACCAATTCCTAGAACATACCAGAAAGAATGATGTGAATGAAGTGATGACAATGGGGGACATTTATCAACTGAAACCGTATTTCAAAGATTATGCCTCAATAATGTAAATTAGTACTGGCATGCCCAATTTTTGTATGGCTGAGGAAAACTTCACAAATTCAGTTGCCAACCTATCACAAACTAGTACAAGTAATATATATGTCCTCCACCAGTGTACATTTGCAAATAGCACTCCAAAAAGTTCAAGGGCAAGACAGTGCAAACTGGTGATGCATTCAGATATGCCATTGGCCCTATCATTGCTCTAACGTCTCACAAGTATCCTTATTACATCTAGGTGGTATTTCTTTCCTAGAGTCAGTTATGGCCTTTAGAATACAAATGAACATCAGTAGACAGTAAACTCATTTTGTTTTGTAAAATTTAAAATTGTTCCTCCTTCAGCATATGAAAATATCCTATACAAAGTACTTGAGACTCATCAAATTAACCCTTGACACTTGTACAAGCGTGATAATCACACGTCCTTTCTCTGTTGACTTTTTGAGTGTACTTGAAGAGAACACAAAAGGTGATTTGAACTGTGAGACCAGTGGTATATAGTCTCATCATACCACTTGCATTCTGAAAGATGATTTTGATTTGAGTTTTTATTACTTTGTTAATGTTTCCGTTTATGGGATTTTCACTGTTTGGGATTAAACTTAAGGATGTTTTTTAGGCATTTACAACTGATTTGTTGGAGATGGTTTAAATTTGACTGCAGGGAGTCGAAATGAAAATTTCTCCTTAGAATTTGTATGAAGTTTATATTTGATTATAATTTTAATGCCTTTAACCTTTAACAGCACAAGCTGCCAGCATAAGAAGAATGTTTTACATCATGGGGTCATTGAGTAGATTGTAGAGTTTCATTAGTACAAGCCTTGGGTAAAACTGGGATAGGTGACATTTGGCTTTGCTATTCATAATCTCATCTTTTTTTTTTGCTTTCTCTGAAACTTGGTACAGCTGGTATTCCTTCTGGCCTCGAGCACCCCTGTGTGATCTCCTTCTTTCTATCGACCCATACTTGTTGCCTTAGGAAACGTCTGATTTCAGTTTTCATCTCTTTGTATGAATTTAGGTCTAGGTGTTACTCACATTGTGGAGGCAAAATTGATTGATTGGTCTCCTACTTAAAGTATTTCAGGCATCACTGAAGGTGGGAGAGGGGGCAGAGGGCCTCCCCAGTGACCTAGGGGTAAGGTCAGCCTTGATGTCATGAGCTCAGGTAGTCCAAGGGGGGAAACATTAAAAAGAAAGAAATCTGAACCAAACTTATCAAATATTAAGGAGTTGGGTAGAACTGAATTTTTTCATAGAATTTATTGCACTAATGTTGGCAGGCTGAAAGTCAGTTTCTGATTTATTTCTTTCCTGTTACAGACCTTAATTTGATTCAGGCAAACTATTTTGCAAACCACCCAGCATTTCTCTGTTTTCAAAGTGAAATTAATCATCCTTTCCACCTGCCCATCCTTAGGCTATCACTGTATTAAGGACACTGGTCAAGGAGTGCTTTTACAAATCCCCAAGTCAGGTGTGGCTACATGTGTGCAGTAGAGATCAGTGAGGAAAAAAATTAATGGCCGGAGGAGGATATGACATCGTCATCATTAGGAAATTGTTGGTCGAATAACCTATTTTGTCTTTACATAACCAGCTGCTTTGCATAATTAGATAGCATCTTAAAATACATATTACATGAAAAGATTATTTTGATAAATTTATAAAAATCTGGATCTGATCCTTTTACCTCACTGATCTGAATGCTTCGTAAACTAAGCCCAGCTTCCATTCTCAGCCTTACCTCTGGACACAATTTAGTCATACTTATTTATTTGAGTCCATGCTTCTCAAATGAGGTGCAATGGCATAAACTCTGAGGTAGTAGTTTATGAGGTAGCCAGGACAACACAAAATTTATGAAGTAACCAGGACACACACAAAACCCAAGGGACGCACTTGATACATCTTCCCAGAGCTTCAAATATTCCTCAAGAAAACATTGATTCACGTGGCAAGCAATTTTAAAACATTATTTGTAAACAAATACAGGTGAAGTTTGGACTAGAATTCCAGATACTAATCTTTACTAATTTTTAAAATAAAGCAAAAAACGTCAAAGAAATTCTACTTTGGTAAGATTATTTCCATCCTGACCCTAATCTTGCATAAAAACTTTCACTCTATTCTTTAGGCGTATTTAGGAACAGATATCTGAGAAGTACTTCATTAGCTCCACCAGATTATTCACAGGTTCTAGAGCATTCCAGACTCTTGCTTGCCTCTGTACCTTTGCTCTAAGTAAGTTCCTTATTCTAAATAAGTTCCTTCTATTTAGAAGGAACTTGCCTCTGTACCTTTGCTCTAAATAAGTTCCTTATTCTAAATAAGTTCCTTCTATTTAGAACCCTTGCCCCATCTCATTTCTCTTAAGAATCCTTACTAAAGCATTGAGTCTGGATCAAAAAAGTTTTTTTTTTTTTTTCACGTTCCTTGAATACATCCCATCCTAATTTGCAAAATAAACCTTTCTAACCCCTTAGCATTTTAATGGACAACTATTATTATATATATATTATACTGTATTATAGTTACATATTTAACTTTCTTTCCTTAGACTTGAGAGAATTTTAAGAGAAAGGACCATGACTTTCTGGTTCCTTAGATCTTTTATAGTTATCTGTGTCAAGCATATATCAGGTGTTTCTTTTTTTTTTTTTCCTTTGCGGCACGCGGGCCTCCCACCGCTGTGGCCTCTCTGGCTGTGGAGCACAGGCTCCGGACGCACAGGCTCAGCGGCCATGGCTCACAGGCTTAGCCGCTCCGTGGCATGTGGGATCTTCCCAGACCGGGGCACGAACCCGCATCCCCTGAATTGGCAGGCGGGCCCTCAACCACTGTGCCACCAGGGAAGCCCTCAGGTGTTTCTTGAATGAATAATGAATTTTATTAATCTAATAACAGTGGCATATATATTGGTTCTCACACATGGTGGCTTCTGTGAGACTTCAGTTAATGTATTTAAAGATAGCAAATATTTTGAAATCAGGCCTGGGTTTGAATCTCAGCTCTGCTAGTTCTTATTTGTGTGAATTTGGGACATCATTTACTTTATCTAAACCTCAGTTTCTTCATGTTCAAAATGGGGATAATAATAACTCCCTCAAGGTGTGGTTGTATGGATTCTGAAATGATCCATGCAAAATGTCTGGCACCTAGTAGGTGCTAAATATTGTTTCCTCCTCTAGACCTATCAATCCCTACCTATGTGATATAATTTGAAGAGTGATGAATAAACTCCTAGCTCTATAATCACCCAATCCCAATGAGTCGGAGTCTCAGAAACCATGGTCAGGAGAGGGAGTGGGCTGGTTGAGTCAAAGACTGGGCAACTGGGACAAAGGGATGAAGTAAATGAAATATCATGTCTACAGGGGAATGTAAAACGTAGGAACAGCTCCAAAGCTGAAGTTCTACGAGTGAGCATCCTGACTGACTATAGATCCTAAACAAGATGGAATGTGTTGAATGGAGGAGCAGGTCTGCAGGTGCCCTGTGAAGCATCAGTAGGGGTAGGGGGTCAACTTTGCTTGGAGCAGCTTTCACTGACCCCACAAGAAGAGAGAGGGTCTGTTAAAGCTTTTGAGATATTTAAAGACTTACCCAAAATACATCCCCAAAGCTTTGAATCTCCACCCATCGTATTTCCTCCTTGGGTGATTTGTGGAAATGGCCATTTTTTAACCTGAATTAGTCAAATCTGGCAGAAGAGCAACTTGGCATTCGATCAGAGATTTTTGCATCAGATTTAAAGACATGACAACAATGCCTGCTGTCAGTCAAGCAGAAAGCAGAAGCTTGATGGGGTAAGAAAGAGAATGGGTAAATTTTGAGAGAAAAGGAAGTTGGGGAATAATTTAAAATGGGACATTGTCTAGATTCCGTTGGAATATTATCCAGCTATGAGATACACAGTGACTACCCGGAGGAGCTAAAAGGAGAGGGGTGTAGGTTTGGGCAACTGCAGACAGGTGCTGGGGACATTGCGTCATGTCATATCACATCAGAGGGCCTCGTCAAGGCCCTCTCACTTCCTGCAAGCCCTTGTGAGGCTGGGAGCCTCTGCTTGGACCCCAGTCCACCATTCATCTGGTTGAAAATAAGAGGACTCGTTTATCCACTCAGTGGAAGTGGATTAAAAGAGTTCATAGTGGGTTTCTGAAGGATCATTCCCACACGTTATTGTCCTTTCTCTCTACTGTCCATCAGATAAAGCCATGCTGTAGCCAGTTTGGTGTAATCCTGTATCTGCCCTTCTCCTCTCTCTGCTCTTTCATTCACATCCTCTCTTCCCTCCATCTCCCTCCTGCCTCACAACAGTGCCACACAGACAGCACAGCAAGATGAACCTGTGTTTTCCAAATATCAGGGCCCGAAATGGTATGTAGAGCAGCAGTTCTCTTTTCAGACTTTCCCTTGCCCTAACTTCACACCCTGAGTTCCTCTTTATCCTTTACCCATTTACACTAATCCCGTGGTTTTAATAGAAGGTTCACTGACATCTGATATTTAAATGTTCCTTCTTGAAAATATGTAAACTTCAACTGATTAATATAATTAAAGTAAAGCTCATGGGCACCACTTTGGAACTGGATAAAAATATTATTATCCAACAGAATAAGGATAAACTTGCTTGTTGTTCCTCTTAGGAACATGTTCCCGCATGGGATCTCTGTAACTGGTATGGTTCTTTTGGTTTGAGGCAGAGATGCTTTAAGGTGTCATGTTGAGCCACGAAGGATCAGTTACCCAGAAGAACTAAGGGGAATATACGGTGTCTTTGTTATTGAGACCCAGGCAAAAGTCAGGGAACAATTCAATAAAACTAATTAATGCTGATTTGATTCCACCTACAAATGTCACTGGCGTAGCATTTGCGGTCATCTTAAGAAAATGTAGTCATTCCAAGCATGGAAAAGCAAAATAGAGTACTTGTGAATTAAATAGCAAAGTAATTTAATAAGGTACGATTCTTGAAAACACATTTGCTGAAAAATTCCATAATGTTACATAGAATGTAGTCATAACTCGGCACAATTCTAAACAATCACTGACTTATTAGCTTCAAAAGACGTTTATGGGGTCATCTAATTGAACTTCTCTTCAGCCACAGACGTACCCAAGATAGCTCGTTTTCTAGCATTCTGCTAAGCATATTTGAGACCAGAGATTTTGCAGTTTTCCTTCAGTAAAACAGTGTGAGGTGGCTGAGTCATCCCCTGACTTTACTGAATAGCAGTGGCTCTGCACCGCAGAGGTTGGAAGCGGTCTGCTCCCTCCCAGCCGCAGAAAATAGCAGGAAGGAGAATGAGCTGCAGAAAGGAGAAGGCCAGGTGGGGCCAGCCCTGTGGAAAAGGCTGAGTGTGACTTGAGTTGCTGAAGTTTATTGCTTGGGAGAGTTAGGAACATGCTTGGCATTTATCAGGGATCGCTTGATCTGATTTAACTGTATGAGCACTGCCACCCACTGTTACTACTACCCACTGTCATTGGGGGATGTGGTTCCACACCCCGGCAGCTCATGCCTGTTGTTTATAGTTTCGTGAAATTACTGAAACTTGCGATTTGGATCACTGGGTCTTTACTGGTAGCTTGAAATTCTTCCTGCAAGGGGATCTTGGTTCAGTTTGCGTGACCGTGACCTCCAGGTGTCCCACGACAGCCTCAATACTGTACAACAAGGCTTCATCGTCCTTTTTGGAGCAGAGCCTCCTCGTGAAGATGAGGAACACTGTATATATATATGTACAGGATACACGGAAAACTATGCAGACAGTTCCAGGAGGTTTGCAGACCCCTTGGCATCAGCCCGTTGGTCAATATCTGAGTCACCTCGGGCCACTGACATTACAGAAAGTAGCAAGTGCAACTGGCCAGACTGAAGACCTCACATTTTCTTTCTCTTTCTCTCTTTCTTTTTTTCTTTCTTTCTCTGATTTTAGAAACAGCACCACCAGGAGCAGGGACTTTCGCATATACAGTAAAAATGTACAGTATCTTCAATGCAAAGTTGGACAGGTGCCAACCCCCTCCCCCTCCCCACCCAGAAGCATCTTCATTTGAATTTAAAGGGGTGGATGAGTGACAGCAAGACTCTGTTCTCCTTCTGACAGGGCTTTGGCAGATCATTGGTTGTCATCAAACCTATTCCATTTCTTGCTCCCTGCCAGGAATTCCACCTACATGCCTGATGGCAATTAGTCCCTCGTAGGTGCTAATGAATAAAACGCAGCACGTAGACTTCACGAGGATGAAAAAGCCTACGATCCAGATCCAGAGAGTCACTCCAAGTATCAGTCCCCCACGCTGGTCCCCCGTCAGCTGTCGCTCTCACCCTGTCCAGCACGTGCTGTGCCAGGGCCGGCAAGCCCGCCCCTCCTCTGCGCAATTGGGCACAGGGAGTAGAAGGGAGCTGTCCGATGAGGACACAACTCAGCAGAAAGCACGATTTTAGAACCTCAAGTGTTAACCTGTTTTTCTGTTGCTGTCACAGGCCATGATGCTACCAGTTTAGGACAGTCTGTGTTGGGGCATGCGAGCTGAATCTCCAAACCGAAAATGCTTTAGAAGAAACATTTAGAGACCTCGTCAGAGAGCATTCTGCACTGGGTGGGTTTCGGGGCTTGTATTATCAGTGGTTCCCAAGACTGGCTGATAATCAGACATCTCTAAGCAGCCTTTAAAAGTACAGATTCCTTGGTCCTGTCTCTGGAGAGTCTCTGCTGGGAGGTCTAGGATAGAGCCTGAGAATCTAACTTTTTAAAAAATCTTCCCAGGTGAATCTGATACTCATGCCGGGATCGATACTCTGGGATTAGATGAGCTCCTGTATCCCATCTATCTGGAAAACTCCAGGACTAGGTGTTGACTGAAAGATTCTCAAAGATTGTGCTCACTAGTCACCTGCACCTTTACTATGTTTTGGTGTTTAAAACGAGCAAAACAGTTCTCTTTTGTAATGTGACCACCTATCAGATATAAATCAATGTTCAAAAATTATTTTGAAATGAAGCTGTAGGTGATTTTTAATTTTTTAATACTTCTATTATAATTTATAAATTTTATAACTTTACTGAAAAATGAACATGTATTTTTTTAATAATAAAAGCTCAAAAAATGTTATTTTTAAAGATCTTTCTGCATCCCAACAGAAGCTAATTTGTTCACAGAGAAAACTATATTTTAGTACTGTTGACGTCTTTTAAATCCTATGTGTTTTGACTTATGCATTTAAAAATATTGCTTAGAAAAGGGGATTATAGACCTCACCAGACTGTCACTTAGATAGTCCAACTTAAAAAAAAAATGTTAAGGACCCCGATACACCAAAGACCAGTTTGTTATTCATATTTCGCATGTACACAAACATTGTCTTTCTAGGATCTCAAAATATGTCATCAAACAATTGCAGCTAAAAAGCCTTGGAGTGACACCCATGCTTGCAGTTTGGTCTTCTCTGATGGTAGCAAACCAAAGAAAGTGATGAGAAAGAAATTTTTCTTCTAGTTTTCATGGGCTCCAAAAGTTAAGATAGTTTGAATAGGATTCCCTGGAGCATTTAAACTCCATCATGTTTATCAGAAAGAGAACTTAATCCAAACCCTTTGAGGTTTGTTCTTCTCTAGTCAATATCTATTACAGCAAAACAATCATGGTTCTAAAGTATAACAGTGAAGCGAGGAAGAAAAGAGAGATTTTTCTTTCTGATAGTGAAATGGGCAGGTGCAGTTGAAACTGAAAGGCCATAATTAAAACATTGTTCAGCGGAGGCATGGTAGGGGTTCATGCAAGACTGCACAAATCCTCCCCTGCCCCACACTGACGAGTTCAAGGTTTTGGCAGGAAAGGAAGCCTAAGGTGCACTGCCATTCAAGAAACAGAGTCCTGGAGCCTGAACTTTAGTACCCTTGAGGGACACATGGAAGAAATTCTACACTGCTGGACCTACAAAATTGGCTTGTTTAAATCCATACATTTTGAACCACCTAAGAAAGGAAAGGAAAACAAACATTTTTAATTGAACATATAGTTACATGGCAAGACTTACGCATATAGTAGGTTTTCAAAGCTCTAATGGAATAAGTATTATTATTTCTATCATACAGATGGGAAATTAAGCCTAGTTGTATAACTTGTCCAATGTCGGAATCAAATATATTTTATTTTTTACTGGCTGAATTATAGGATGGCCACTGACTGCATCTGTACATGATCAGATTAGAACATTCAGACTGAGAAAAGTGGGGAGAACAGCGTTGGAAAATTCCTGGCACATCCTCTCAACTCATACCTGAGGCAAATCTTGTAAATCGATCGCTGCGTTTTTTTTTCCTTTCTGGCCCAGAAACGTGCCCAATGAAACATTCAAGGAAATCACTACAGATCAACTAGAGTTAGCACATGGGTAACACCTAACACCAGGGCAGCCAAGAGCGGTAGGCAGGGTGAGACCCTAGAGAAGGTAGTCAGGGGCTGGTTGATGGAGCCCCGATTTCTAACCTCTTCCCCAGGCTCCATGGAGGGGCAATTCCATAGCAACTCTGTACACTCCTTAAAAGATCACCTAAGTGAGAAGATATTATCCTCTGATAATAGTTTATTGTGTTAGCTGTTCCCCTGAATCATTTACAGGCTCTACATTCAAAGGAAATAGATTGCTTTAACACAAAGGATTTAGTCTCTGTGGAAGAAGTGACTTACTCCTTGACTAGAGGTTAAGGCAGCTTTCTTTCTTTCCTTTTATTTTTTATTATTATTTTTTAAATTTTGGTGGAGCATTCCCACATCCCTCGTGGGTAGCTGCCTCCTCTGCATATGGGTAAACCACCTGTCCTTTGTTATGACACAGGCCCTCACAGTGTCATGGGTTAAGACTGGTGGGAGTTGACTGAGAACTTTGAACAGCGATGACGGGTGGAGGCTACTAGTAGTTCTGGGCCAGGTAATATTTTGCCAGGGTTCAAAGCCAGAAGGCCAAGACTTTTGACCTGGACCACCATCTTTCAGGCTGCAGGCCAAGGATTGCTGAGGCCTAATATAGGCAGGGAGTCAATCAGGAGAACTTAAGAGGGAAAAAAAAAAAAAAGATTCTGCCTTTGCTTAGTTCTCCAGATTGGCTCTCCAGATGGCCCTCTTTTCTCTGGTAAATTATGCAACAAGCTGCTTCAGCCGAGTTTTGCAGACCTGGATGATCTTGAACTGATTTCAACAAACGGGCGGACTTGTGGGGTTGCAGGGCTTTCTCCTAGTCCTTTCATCTGAGGAAGAACACTGGGGAAAGAAAGCCAGACAATTTCTGGCACCAGTCATAGAAATAGAGCAATAAACATACATAAGCACCATTGCTTTATGTCCGCCTTCATAAAAGAAATGATTTTGAAGAAGCTAAGAGGCTGTCTCATTAGGCAAGGTTAGAGTTCATCATGATTACTCCACAAAGAGGAATTTGGCCTTGCAAATTCTCACTAATTAAATGCCAGAATCGTTCTCCAGTAATATTGCTGGAATTGGAAATGAAGAAGGGTTGCTTTTCAACATAAAGAGGTATGAGGGTCTCACTCTCTGCTGTTATTAACATGTCCTGGAACCAAAATCAATAGTGCATGCAAATGAGCCTCTGATTATTTCTTTGATTCGGAGAATGTCTCCTCCCACCGTACCCTCCTGATTGAGGCAAAATGGATTAAGCTCCTCAAGCCCTGGGACTGCTCTGAGTGCTGAGGAAGACGAGGTGGGGAGAGGCCACTCTGTGCCTTCCCACCCCCAGAAGCAGAATCGCAGCCCTGACACAGCTTCTTCCAGTCCCTGCACTAGAAAGTAGAGGCACTGGGACCAGATTTGCCACTGAGCAGGGAGGAAGGCAGAGTGAGAACAGGAGGGAGAGTCAACAGACCAGGTGGCAGGGGGAGCAGATGGGTAGGTGGTGGCTGAGCTCAAACTACAAAGTGAAGGGTTTTAGGAAAGAGGAACAACCCACTAAGAGCAACTTGGGAACTAAAATGAAAGAGGAAACAAATAGAAGACTCCATGGCAAAAAGAATTTTTTGAGATGATGAAAGTGTATAAAAGCCAAATTACAATCCACCCAGTCATCCATTCAAAGCTTGTTAGGCAGCTTTCAGACCCTGCACTGTGTGTTGGAACACAAATAGGAACAAGATACGGTCCCTGCTCATAGTCTTGGTACATAGGTAAGACCTTTAAAGGAGAATTAAAATATGATGTGATAAACTGCCTAAAGAGAAGCATCAGGTGATAGAGGGACACAGAGGAAAGAGTGACTCAACGGGTGAAGGTTACAGGAAACGCGACAGAAGAGGAGTTGCTTGAGTTGGATCATGAAGTTGATCAGGGTTTCCCAGATGACAAAGGGGAGAGAGCATTCTCAGTAAAGGGAGCGGCAAGGCAATGGCATGGATGAAGGGGTGGAAGACCCCACTCGAGGGTGAGACAGTGGTACTTCTGAGACAGTGATACTGCCTGAGAACAGGCTGTGGAGACAGGAAGTGGTAGTCCAAGAATATGGAAGCAGGCTAGTACCAGCCTTACATGTCATGCTAGGAACTTTGGATTTTCCTTTGAGAGTATAGCACATTTGGAAGAGTTGGAAAGATAAAGTGATAAGTTTACTTAGTAGAGGGTAAGAGAAGGTAGGAAGGGAAAGGATTAATGAGTGTTTAAATTCTGGTTCCCCAAACCAGAGCTTCCTTAGTTTCCCTTCAAGCTTAAAGCCAATAAATACCTAGTAGAGTGGGGCCTGGTCAATTTACTGACTCCAAATATAACTCACAGCTGATTTCATTATTAGTTATGCTTCTGAGAAGGACCACTGTAACCACAGAGTGAAGAGAACGCTAGTGTGAATAATTACTATTTATTTATTCAAACACTATTCCTAGGAACACATTCTACAGGCCAAGCACTGTGCCTGGCACCAGTTAAGTGATGAAGAACATTACAGTTGTGTTCTGTGACCCCTTGAAGCTTCTGTTGACAAGGGAAAAACAGTAAACATATAAGTAAATACATAATTATAAATCATGATACATCAAATGAAGGAAAAGACCAGAAAACCAAAAGAGAAAATAACAGGGTAGAGGGAGAGGACCAGTTTTACATGATATGTGAGTAGGAGTTTCATGAAAAGGGTAAGGTTGTAGGAGGTGGAAGGAGAAGGGTGTGTGATAGAATGAGTGAGATGACGTTGGAGAAATAGTGAGAACCAAAGTAGGCATGGACTTGTAGGCAGCTTAAGGGGATAGTCTATTATTCTCCATGGAATTGAAAACCATTAAATGGGATGCTTTAGGTTTTTTAAAGATCACTCTGGCAGTGGTGTAAATGGATCAGAGGAAGGAAAGATTAGAGGTGGACAACACCAGCTAGAGGGCAGCGGTCTAGGGAAGAGAAAACAATAGCTTAGAGAAGAGTTGCTCATGGAGATCAGAAAAGCAGATGAGTGTGAGTGGTTCTGAGGATCCAGTTAGAAAAAGCAACTAGAAAGCACTCTAAAGTAGAGGAAATGTAATCTATGGAGTTGCTTGTCAGGCAATGGAAGATAGGAAGCCAATAGGGGAGAGTGAGACAACCTTGAGCTTAAACAAGACACTTTCATCCCTCTCAGCGAGAGGGACCAGGAGAGAAGGTGGCACCACTGGAGCTCCTGGGCTAGAATCACCTGCTGGAAAGTTGGAGCCATTGCAAAGATGCCACCTATCATGGGGTGGAGGAAGAAATACCCTTTTCTCTCCCTTCTTCCTGTTCTCCATTATCCTATCAATGCCCTCCATTTACGCAACACAGCCAGAAGCCATCTGGCATGGGAGCCTGGAAACATAATTTTCAGGGTTAAATCCCCTATAGTACAGAACAGAGAAGATAAAAGGTAAAGAGTGACTCTGAGTACAAATAGACCTAGGACTGGTATAATATGTTACTTGTATTTTAAGGTAGAATTGACATGATTGGTGATGAGTAAGGAGTAGGGAGATGAGCAGGGAAGAAATGTCAAGAATGGTCGCTAGGTTTTTGGCTTGAGCTGCTGGTACCATATGCAGAACGAGGAAGATGTGGGACAGAAGTAGATTTGGTGAGTAAGAGTATAAAAAAAAATTCAGTTTGGGAGGGGTCAAGTGTAAGATGCCCATTAGATGTATATTCAAGAAGCCATTTAAATCAGGAAGTTGAATTTATAGATCTTGAGCTCAAAAGAGAAGTCAGAGCTTTTGATTTCAAAGTCGTCATCATTTAGGTTGTATTTACGGCCATGAAAATCAATGAGGTCACCGAGGAAGAGAATTTAAAGTAAAATGATGGGGGCTTCCCTGGTGGCGCAATGGTTGAGACTCTGCCTGCTGATGCAGGGGACACGGAGGAGGAATAGAAAAGGAGATGGGGAAGCCCATGTTACCAAAACAAACAAACAAACCCTACCACTCTTTTTTTTTTTTCCCAAGAGCAAATATATTTATTTTATGATAACATAAGAATGTAAGACAGGTCACTTTACAGTTATATTTTATAATAAGAACAATAAACTAGAACTTAAATGAAATTCTTAATATGAAATGATTCTGAGAATTACCATAAACCTTTCATCATAAAGTCTTCTGTAAAGAGTATGGTACTAAAATTTCATGTATAGCTTCATCTTTCCAAGGAATAGTTTGTAGAAGGAAATACTGAGAATAGCATACATGTATTTAGTACATTACTATTTTCAAAGCACTTAAGATTTTTTTAATTGATGTAAACAACAGTCCAGTGAGATATTTTTACCTCTCATTTTATAGATGATAAAGTTCAAGAGTGATAATATGTGGAGAATCACCACAATTTACTACTCTTTTCCGTTTTAATTGATCCGAATATTTTATTTGCATTTTAATATTATGCTGCAGTCTTATAAACAGATAAGTATCCGTTCACTCTGATAAACAGTAAAGAATAAAGGTTGCATAGGTAGTATTCCTTGGGAGAATGACAGAATTATAAAGAACCTTAATGAGCTAATTCAGTTTTTAGTCTCTGTTTATGGGACTGTTCTAAATAGCAGTTTTTCCATGTATGCAAGGTAATTTAGCTTATAATCAAGGATAAAAGTAAGCTGCCTTTTTTCCATTATTTCAGATAGCAAATAATATTGAGAACATTCAGTGTAAGGTAAAATAGAGCTGAGGCACATTAAATGAGAAGGTAGGTATTTTCATTTAGTCAATCGCACATTAAATGAGAAGGTAGGTATTTTCATTTAGTCAATCAACTGAATCAATCTTCAAAGCAGGTGAAATTGTACTATATGACGTCAACCCCTACCACCCTTGACAGCAAAATGCCTTCTGGCTACAAGCTACTTTTCTGCTCCCTTTTTAAGCAGAACTTCTTGATTCAGTTGTCTTTACTCACTGTCTCCAATCCTTCTACTCACGTTCTATCCTGAGCTCTCTCTGCCCAGGCTCTTACCCCCATGGCCTCCACCGCAACTGATTATGTCGAAGTCATTAACAACTTTCACATTTCTAAGTATGAATCAATCCTCAGTTGATCTTACTTGACCTACCATTTGGCTGACCACTTCACTTATAAGAATGAAAGGTGGTACTATTAATAACTATGCCAAGACAACAGGCATGATAGAAGACTGTGCTGGGCAAATCACGACCGGTAGTCTTCCTGTCTATCAGCAGCAGTAAACACAGGTTTTCACTCCCTGCCTGATGCATGTGTCTTACTTGGCTTTCAGTGTGCCACATCTAGTTTTCTTCCTGCGCCACTGTCAGTTGTTCTCAGTCTCCTGTGGTGTTTCTCTCGTCCACCAAACCACTTTGGAGGGCACTCCAAAGTGGCCCCAGACTTCTTTTCTTCTCTATCAAAGCCCATTTTCTTGGTGATCTCATCCAATAGCCTTGCTTTCAGATCTACCCGTGTACTAGTGTCTCTCAAATGTATCTCTCTAGTTTGAAAATCTCTCCAAACACAGATATTCAATTACACTGGTATACCATCTCTACAACCAAAAACTCTGAACGTCCTCCCCAGACTTGTTTTGTGATCCTTCCCATTTCAGCTAATGCAACTCCGTGCTGTTTTTGTACAGGTCAAAAAGCTTGGAGTCATCCTTCTCTGTCTCTCTTGCTCACAGCCACATCTAACCCATCAAGGAATTCCAGCATTTGCACCTCCAGGTATTTTCAGAATCCAGATGCTTCTTACCACATATACCATAACCACCCTGGTCCAATGACTGAACAGCGGTATCCACCTCCTTGCTCCTGTCCCTGTCCCCAGGCACTCTTCTCAGCTGGCTTTTGCCAGAGTGATTCTGCGAAACAAGTTGAATCGTGTCACTTATATGCTCAAAATAACCCAGATTTCTATGTCACTTAGAATACAAAGCCAAAGTCCTAACAAAAAGCCTACCAAACCCCCAAATAACGTTTCTTCTCACCACCTTGTCCTCTTGCCTGCCATTGCCTTCTTCTCCTTGCTGGTCCTCGACAAGCCGGGAGTGCTTCTGACACTGGACATCTGCTCTGGCTGTTCCCTCGGCCTGAACAGATCTCCCACCATTTACTCACGTGGCCCCTCCTGCAACTTTTTTGCTCAAATATCACTTCAGTGAGGTCTTCCCTAATCTCCCTTCTCGAAATTGAACCCCTTCCTACCTCTTCCTAGTTTTTTCTCTTTTACCCTTATCATTATCTAATATACTGTACATTTTTGTATCTATTTTATCGTTTGTCTCCCCACACTGGACTACAAGCTCTGTGAGGTTGGAGTTTTTATCAGTGTTGTTTACTGCTATATCCTAGCTCTTGGAATATAACGTAGAGTATAAACTCGATAAATATTTGTTAAATAATGATGAATAAGAGGAGCGGGTCACGGAAAAAAAGAAAACCAGGAGGGGATTGTGTTACAAAAGCCAAGAGAAGGGAGTGTTTCACAAAGAATAGAGTGATCAGTGGCATCTCGTGCTGTTGAGACATCTCCTGACATGAGATTTGACATCATGTAGGTCCCCAATTATCAATGTATCGGAAAGAGAAGTTTCAGTGAAAAGTTTGGAGGAAGAATACAGGCTGGAGGTTGTGCAGATTGAGTGGGAGATGCTAAAGGGGATATACTTCAGCACACACAGCCAAGAAGCCTGGCAGTGACAGAGCAAGGGAGGGGGATGAAGATGAGGCAAATCAATGCCGTCATCAAAACCCAATTAGCCAAGTTCCAAAACAAAGAACTTTCTTTGATACTTGATCTATCCAATCATAAAGTCCTAACAACTGCATCTCAATTCAATTCAATTCCATTTCAATTGTTAGAAAGACCTCTCAATCCTACTCTTTCTTTCTGTTGTCATAGTTCCAGCTCTTATTTTAACAGTATTTCAGTGTATTCCTTACCATCGGTAAATGAGCTAGCCTCAGGCTCATCGCATTTTTGGAATTCCCCTCAGGGGAATTAAATAGGCTATGATCACAAGATTAACAGAAGTAAGAACTGAAGAAAATGGACCAGAATAACAGGGCTAATCTTCGAGCTCTTACTCCATCAACCCAACAGTCCAAAACCATGTACAAAAAGGTGCATCAAATTTAGGCTCAACCCTTACCTAGATCAATAATCAGTGGGTAAGGAGCGTAGGGAAAATTGGGTGTGGTATCCAGAGCTCCAGGTGGCAGCTCTTCTCTGTATGTGGTGATTCTGCAAGCCATGGTAGGGCATTCACGTAAAGAAGTGAGAATACTGGTCGCATGGTGTATCCCTAGATAAAAAGAAACTGACAGGAGTAAATGGAGAGCTGATGGCATGGAACGATGAAATGGGTACAGAGAATAGAAAGAAAAGAGTGAATGGACACCTAGAGCTTGAACAGAGATCAGGCACAGACAGACGGGTCACGTGGGGTGAAGGTAGACGGGGAGACTGTAAATCCTGGCTCTTGCTGGCACAGGACTCCAGGAGCAGGGCAGCAGGATATTTTCAGACCCTATTTTCTGAGGCAAGGAGACTCTCAGTGTATCGCCTGGTCTAGTTTTCATTGAACCAGGCTCTGACCTGGTGAAAAACCTAATCATGGATGCTGAGCGTAGGCTGCAGCAGACTGGGGCTGACGCATGTCTTCACACCCTTCATGCTCTCCTTTAGTTCCATTCCCCCCTCTTCGGGGATACCAGAGTTCTCTTCCTCAGGCACATTCTGATCACACCACTTTTGTGACATCAGTCACTTAATCATTTTCCATTTCACAGCCTGAGTCTAACTTAGCTTTCAAACTTTCATGCCCTTCCTGCTCTCATTTCCTAATCATGCAGAAAGGGCCACTCTTTACCTCATTAAGCTCATCTGATGCCTTTGCTACTGCAGTTCCCACTGTTGCAAGGCTTCTCCTTTTCCATTCTCTACCAGACAGACTCCTATTCATATGTCAAAGTCCATTTTACCATGTTTCTTCCCCAACCGTATATATTAATGTGTACTAATGAAGGACTACATCAAGTGCCATAAACTACAAGCAAGTGTCTTAACACTTGAAATAATTGCTCAGTGTTTTTTTATAGCATTTTAAAGCTATGAAAATGAAATGACCCAGATAAAAGTTGCAATAAAAACACTAGCGTTTCGCATCATCTTGTACTCAGGTGTTTATGCGACACAGCATGCTATGAGACCATGGTCCCATATTTTTAAACTCATTTTTTAAAAAGACATCTTTAGAACTCATTAACAGTATCCCTGGCCTTTGTATTAGGTGAGGGACGGGTATGTTTAAAACAGTAGTTCTCAACTGGGGGTGACTTTTGTTATGCAGGGGACATTTGACAATGTCTGGAGACATTTTTGATTGTTGCAACTGGGGAGGGGAATGCTACTGGCATCTTGTGAGTACAGTCTAAACATGCTGCCAATATTAAGTTGTTATGGAATAATTTATCTTAAAGAGAACTTTGAGAAGCCTGGAATGAGCACAGTATAGAGACAGCTTCTGTCTGATGCAGAGGAGGGAGCAAGGTGGAGTCAGATGCATGAGAGCAGCTGACTGGGGCAGGAGGTGGCCCCAAGTGGACACTGCCAAACACAGCTCCACAGAGCTCAGCTAGGAAACCACTAACGTAGTGAAAAGAAGATGGGGGTTTAATTCATTTAGATCTGTGTTATAATCCTGAATCCACCACTTAGTAATTTCATAAATTTGGCTAAGCTCTTTAATCTTACCAAGTCTTAGTTTTCTCCTCTGAAAAAGAAGAATGGCAGTGATCACTTCACGAGGTCATTGTGGAGGTTAAATAGAATGTTTGTAAAACTAAGCCATTGCCTAGGAAATGGTGCTTAATATTTTTAAATTTGTTTTAAAATAAATTCTTTCCATACTAAAGAATGCCGCAGTTAGCCCCAGAAATACTGACTGAAAACTCGTTAAAGTTTGAAGTTTATGATTATAAATTTCACTTTTACCATTTAAACTATTAAGAAAGACTTTATAGCAATATTATTTTTAAAAGGAAGACATTTCAAAATCTACAATTTATAGGACTACCCATTTACCAAAACAATCGACAGATTTTATAAATAATGATTGATTGCATATTTCTACAAAGCAGAGGCATGTGAGCTATTATGTACTGTAGACACACAAAGTATGAATGTAGATGTTATTGTAAGAGTGGGGCAGTAGACATCTATTGTTTCACTTTCCTAGACTAGCGTACACCTTTCTGCTGGGAAATCTTTCTTCCGCTTTAACTTTGGGGTGTAAACAGGAGCTTCTCTTGGTTTATAAATCCCTCCCCCTCAACCACTGTTTATTGTTCCAGGGAAAAACGTATAATCCAAGCTGGAATGATATTCTTGTCACCCTCCAGCTTTTCTGTACAGGTATGGACTCCAGATCCATATTATACCAATAAAGCCCTTTCCTGGGATTTTTGAGCTTGAGATCAGAGAGAGAAAAAGCAAGTCTTAACTCTCTCTGGTGGTGAAATTGGAACATATAAATCAGCAGGTGGATTTCCTTCAATCTGAGAAAATGAAATAGGAAGCAGAGTTGTGGGCATGTGTGTATACTGTGCCGGGTGGTAGGGACAGTGAAAGACTTCCTCATTCCAGGTGTACACCTGAGGCCTGGCTATGCACCCAGCCGAACGCCCTGCCTTTCCCCACGTGTGGATGTGAGTCAAGGAGTTCTCCCTTTGGCCTAATCTCGTTCTATTTGGATTTCTGTCACCTAAAACCATAAAAGTCTTTACTAATTCAAGTGAGTTATGCTTAGTCAAAAAATAAAAAACACTCTCTCTCTGCAAGTATCTAACTGGAGGCTATTACGGTGAGGGCTGAAAGAGTAAAAGATTTCTTCAGATAAACTACAATTTATAAGTTACAAGTTAGTTGTGGAAACTTTAAAAAGTTAAATAGATTAGTTAATCTGTGTAAGTTTTAAGTTCAGTTGGGAGACAGAAACCACCCCAGTTATTTTAACAGAGAGAATCCAGTGTAAAGGGTTGTTAGTTATGTGTGAAAGAACTAAAAGAGTGAAAGGAGAATTCTAAGGTATGAGGTGGCAACTGCAGGAAACAGCCACTGCCCACAGGGCCGGGGGAACCAAGGGAGGGTGGGAATTATTCACACTTCCAAGCGTAGAGGAGCAGCCTGCTGGGGCCAGAAGCCAGGCCTTTGAGAAGGTGTCCCTCAGCTAGTGCTGGTACCTCTGAGGGGGCTTCAGGAGACCTACTCTGCCAGTGTAGGAAACCCTGCCAGCTAGATTCAGCTTCTGCTCCAGTGCACTGTCTCTGCTGGGGTGAAGAAGCATTGCTCCGGTGACACTCACCGACAGGGAAGGCAAGCCCTGCAGCCTTGCAGTCCCCTTCTAGCTTTCTCTATCAGCAGAGCCTAATATGGAGCCCACTGACAGGCAGAAATGCACTTTCAGAGTCCCAGGCCCTGAACACAAAGCTGATCGTAGAAGATGGATTTGAAGCTGAGGGACAACAGCTTAATAATTGGCAGTCTATGAGGATGATGAAATATACGTCAGCAGAATTGGGGGCATATTATTGACATTAGTCTAAGAAGAACATTCCCTGAAAAGGAGTAGTTGTTTCATAAAAATTGTATCTCTTCTTCCAGTGAAAATTCAGTCTCATGAGGCCACTGTTAGAGGTGCCAAGGTCTTGGCCCTCCCCAGGGAGACACTAGTCATTTGTCTCCATTAGGGTCCCTGTGATGCCATCAGATCACCTTCCCAAGTTCTAGCTGTAATTATTCACTTCCAGTCTGTTCCCTGCAATTCAGATTCACCTTTCTCTTTCATCCTTTGCCTTCATAGAATGTCTTTTTCAGCTGTTGTCTACCTTTAAAACCCAACACATATTCTTTTCCCTTTGGGAGCATTTTCCAAACTAAAGTGATTTTTCTGCCTTCTTAGTTCCTAGTATGTTTTCTATGTTTTTCCTTTTTTTTTTTTCTTTTTTTTTTTTTTTTTTTTTTTTTACAAATAATGGTGATATGCTTTGTAATGTGGCTGGGGTCCATAGCCAGGCTCAGATCTCTCTGAACGAGAGAAAAAATTGGAAGAAACTGGAAGGAAATGTGAAGGAATTGGTGGGGAAAACTCGTGGCCTGGGCAGAAAGGCTCAGCAGGCAGTCTGCATCCCGTGGTGGGGCTAGGAAGTGAAGCTGAAGCAATCCGCTCTCACTGGTACCGAGTGCCCTGTTCACCTCCAAGCTCTTGCACCTTAAGCATGGGACACTAATAAACAATCTCCAGTTCCTAACTGTTCTTGAGGAAGAATGTAAGGCTAACCTGCTGATCCAAGTTTGCTTTAATTCCAGGACCGGGCATGTTTAAGGCTGTGCTTGAGTATCATTATGGGCTTCTGGAGTTTGGCTAAATTTGACATTGCTTAGAGTAGACAATGCTTTGTATCCTCATGGGTCTTTACGTAGTTCTTTAATAAGCTACTATGTGTAAAGGAATTATATCCAATCTTTCCTGTGAAGATCTGCCTCCCCTATGGATTGAGAAAGAGACTTCTAATCTTTTACCAGTTCTGTTCCAGTACTGAAACTAAATTAGATCTGGATAAAATCTGAGATATTATCTTATTTATATGGAATCCCCACAGTTGACTATGGACCAGACCATAATTACCAAAGACATTCTACTCATGGTAGAATCTAGAAACTATATAGAGGGGCAAAAAGTTCTACACATAAACACTGCATTCTTCCTGGAATAAATCCTTCCCATGGAAAGATTTCTTGTGACAGGCGATAACAGTCTTCCCCAATTACTTGTAAAAGTAAGTTGACAGTACAAAATTTCTTTTGAAGATACTCTATTAAGTACATGTCAACCAATGTTTACTGTCAAGCCAGGAATTTATGCCAGACAGGTAGAATCCTTTTCCTTTATAAACCTATTATTAGCATCAGATAGACAAGCAGGCTGCTAAAAGGGTTTTCATTAGCATTTGCACATTACCAAGAGACAAATATTTTATCTCCCAGTCCCTCCATATATAATCCTCAGTGAAAAATATAACTACTATTTATCATGCCATGTACCAAAGCCTGTGCTAAATGGTTTATGCTTGTATTTGACACTAAGATCAAATACTTAAATGGGTTGAAATCCATGGCCTTTGATAATTTTCAGGCCATGTACTTTATGTCAAGTGTGTTCACAGTTCATTGGTTTTGCTAGAAATACTTATTGAATGCAGTGATTTCCTATTATTTCCTTGGTTTCTCCTTTCTAGGCAAGCAGTGAGTAGTGAAATGAGGAAAGATGGTTTCAAAACATACAAAACCTGTTCCTTGTGTAGATACAGCTTAAAGAATATAAACAGATGGGTTTCTCCCACAAGGACAGGTCATCATACCATCAGGGGAAAATGAGTTGGCTGCTGCTGAGTTAAGAAGCAATGAAGTCATTGCTATGCACATAATTAAAATGTGATATTTCAAGAGGAGTGAATCCAAGGAGGAAAAAAAGAAAAATTGCAGATAATACATACTGTGGTTGTGGCTTTGAATTAATATGTGCCTGGGTGCAGAAGAAGTAACGCAAACAAATGTCAGCCATTAAAAATAGGCAAAATAGGGCTTCCCTGGTGGCGCAGTGGTTGGGAGTCCGCCTGCCGATGCAGGGGACATGGGTTCGTGTCCCGGTCCGGGAAGATCCCACATCCCGCGGAGCGGCTGGGCCCGTGAGCCATGGCCGCTGAACCTGCGCGTCCGGAGCCTGTGCTCCGCAACGGGAGAGGCCACAACAGTGAGAGGCCCGCGTACCGAGAAAAAAAATAAAAAATAAAAAGGCAAAATAACAAGACATTTAACTTGTAACCTTTTCCACCCCACCTTCCTCAACATACACCCTTAAAGCTAGTATTATTTACTTTACTTTTGCTAAGCTCCTTTGAACTATATAAGTGTTGTTAGACTGGATTTAGGACAGGTAGAATTGCTTGATGCACACCATTCTACTGTCTAATAGAAGCCCTAGTCAGGATATAATAAGACAAACCAATCCAGAAAACATGCATCCAGTTCACGCCCCTCTTGATGTTGCAATGACAGCTCTTGCATCTATATCTGAATTACTAAATGGACCCATTTAGGAAAGAAGCTCTTCTTGTCATAGCCGTTATCTGGCTTACACAGGTATTCACCTTTCTAAGCAGACTTAGGCCTAAATAAAGGAAAGAACACTATAGGATTTTGAACAATGGATCCTGTGCCCTTCCTGTCCAGGAAGCTGCCTAGTGAGGAGAAAACAGCAGATGCACAAGCAACTGTTATCTTGGGTAAAAGAGATGCTTTTCTTGGGACCATATCAGTTTCATGTTTATAGCTCCTTAGAAGGCTATATCTATATGATGACAGGCTTTCTGGTGAAAGCTGAGAAATTCAGTTGCAAATCTGAATGCTACAAAATGTGTGGCTATTTGGCAACGGGAGGATCAAACATCTGGATCTTTGACTCAGTTTTTCCATTTTCACCCAATATTTTCATATCGTGAAAAACACCAATTAAAAAAAGCAGCCAGTCTGGTGCTTTGGCTTTCTTAACAGCCAATTTGTATCTCAGAATGGTTGGACCAATTGATTGTTCTGCTCTACATGGCCAAAATGAACAGATCAAGATAAACATGGTTGGTCAGGTAGCTATTCCGATTTATTTCAATTGATATACTGGTATTGTGACCTCTAGCTAAGTGCTTTACAAATGCAAATAATTTCTGGCATCTCAGAATTCAGTCATCTATCAGGAGGTAGATAATCGTCATTTCTCTCCAGTTCTCCAGATAAAGAAATGGCACCAGGAGTAACATGATTTTCTTTGGGAAAAACACAAGTCAGTGTGTTCATTCTCTGTTAGAACTTGTGGGTTCCTCTCTCAGTGGGGACTCAAACTGTCCAAATGAGACCAAACTACACATGAGTATTCACAGACAGCACACTACAGTTTACTTCTGAGGCTCTGAGGAATAGAATTACTGCAAGACTAAAAAAAGACAGAAAAGTAAGAGAAATTGTATTGAAATTCTGTTTTACAGTGTACTATGTTGGAGTTTCCAAATATTCTAATTCTGGAGACTAGCCTACATTTTTTCAGGCTATCAATGTTAATATACTAAATGCATTTCATTTAGGAAATTAAGGGGTATGTGGATCAGGATAGAAATTATTGAGGTTATGATACAGTTCAGGTACAATTTCACTTGAGTAATACTAGGTCTAATATTAAAGTGGTAAGAGCCCTAGTCAGGGAATAGATTGTTTTTGGTAACATTTACATAATCAGGAAATGTTTTAAAAAGCAATGTAATTTATATACCTAAGTAAATCACCTTTGCATTGTATATGCCATTCTTTTCCAGTAAGGATCACCTAGATCTACAAATACGAGCACAACCATTTTTGTAGCCGGCATCTAGGTTTCCATATGATGATGACTCTATAGCTGCCTTCAAGATGACATTTTTTTTCCTTCTGGCAAGGAATATGATGCTATGGAAAGATTAAAAAAGAAAAAAATACTAAGTCAAAGAATAAAATTGAAATAATATTTAAGGAAAATTATTTTCTTTCCATGTATTTTTAAATTTTACAGCTTTCAAAATAACCCAGCATACAGTACCCCTCAGATTGACTGACTCATCTCCATGTCCACACACTTTCTTTAAAAACAGAAAAATCATTTTTGAAAATGATCAAAACATAACATTTTGCTGGAACAGATGCCGTGCCTGCGCTCTGTGCCACATTTTTGTAGTATTTAAAATGAATGTTTCAGTTTTAAACACCACGACATGACTAATCGCCAGTGAGGAGGAAAGGAAGGTCCTGGAGGAAAGGAAGGTCCTAGAGGGGTCAAAGCTGGGGTCCTCCCGTACCCCACTTGTGAGAAACACTGCAGCGCTGGTCTGTGTGCACCTGGCACATGTCCTAGGGCCGCCCCTCTCATGCTTTCTTCCCAGCAAGAAGTGTTTGTGAAAATTTAACTATCTTGAGATTCAAAGAAAAGGGGGCATTTTTTTAAATGTCTAAGACTGATATGCACTTTGGGGGGGATCTGTTTGTAATTTAATTTTGCATCTCTTATTATAGTCCATGCATCCTTTTAAGTACCATCTGAATTTTAACTTTTCAGGGTATATGCTGAATCCCAATTTAGCATAATATCCCAACTTATATGTGCTTTGCCAGCAAAGTATTTACAATGGTCATTTTCCCTTTTAAAATTGGCCTGATTTGGAAGATAAATTATGTTGTGACCCATAGTACAAAGAGTCTCTGTCCAGGGAAAAAAAAATACACGGTACATTATTTTTCTTGTTACATTTTTTATGTTAGTGGATTTAGTGATGGATGGATAAAAATAGATGACACTTTAAATCAGGCTTCTCCACATTTCCGCAAGTTTGGAAGACCAGCTATGTGATCTTTTACTCTTCACCAGGGTAAGAGATCAATAGGGCTTTGCCCTCTAATATTCTGCTGATTGTCATATTACAGTTGACTCCTGTGACTGGCACAGTGGCTTTCCTCTTCTTCTCGCACTTCCAGCTCCACATGCATGCCTCTGAAACCCGAGGAATCATTGAAGAAAACGTTTTCCAAGTTTTCTTATTATAGTCCATGCATCCTTTTAAGGTTTTATAGGTCACTGTAGCATGTTAGGATCCTATGGATATCCCAACCATGATGACAGTAATAATAAGTATTCTTCAGTATCAATCTGTATGCAGTAGGACTAAAGACCTCCTTCTATTTATTAATAAATATTTTGCTCATTTCTAATCTTAACACACATGTAGGTTTTGGCCTGCTATGAGCTCCAGAGTTTTTTGTTTGTTGGTTGGTTTTGTTTTTGTGGGATTTTTGTTTGTTTGTTTTGTCCTCATGGAGTTACTCAAATTCTGTATCTTCTGGTCATTGATGGGAAATGTGGGATTCATGGAGAGACACAATCAGACAATTCTGTCCCAATTTTTATATGTTTCTAAATGTGTAAGGCAAAATCTAGGATCTACCATTATGCTATGCCAGTCCACTGGAATCTTGTAATAATTATTAAGAGTTAATTTACCAACAAGGTTTCAATGGAAATATGGACAGAATGTGGGTGCATTTCATGATCCACAGTGTTGCAATTAGTGATAAACCACTGATACTTCATCTTCCTTACATAAAGTATTCGTCTAACCCTGTGTCTAGAGTATTTGTCAGGGACTCAATCACACATTACATAATACCGTATTTTCCAGAGAGGAGTCATGGCTCACACCCTCAGAGCAATATGGTGAATGTATAGAAGGGATATAGCCAGGTGTGGAGCCAGACAGGGATGGAGGCTATGCATTCATATTTCTTTACGTCATCCTGATTTATCATTTTGGGGAAAGTTCTATTTAAGTGGATTCTTGAATAGCACAAGAAACCCTATGTCTCTCCCTAATGGATGGTATTTATAAATGAGGAAAGGGTTGATCATAAGATAGAATATGGAAATGGAGAAATCGTCAAAACATTAATCTAAGCAGAAACTACCTAACTCTATTGTTCCCACTGAAGCTCTGCAATGTAAAATGATCAATACATTTCTAGAAAGTATTTACGTTTCATTTATTTTGTTTTGTTTTTTGTGGTACACAGACCTCTCACTGTTGTGGCCTCTCCCGTTGCGGAGCACAGGCTCCAGACGCGCAGGCTCAGCGGCCATGGCTCACGGGCCCAGCCGCTCCGCGGCATGTGGGATTTTCCCGGACCGGGGCTTGAACCCATGTCCCCTGCATTGGCAGGCGGACTCTCAACCACTGCGCCACCAGGGAAGCCCTGTTTTCTTTTTTATACTAGAAAAGCTTTGGGAAGCTTATACATGTACTATATGCAAGAGGAGGTCAGGAAGACTAAAAAATATGACTCTTGGGCATCTAATGACCTAAAATGCTGTTGAGAATCAGCAATTTGAACTTATTATGGGGGTAAATAATTATTTGATAAATAGTGTCACATGAGAACATGTCACATATATTTGAGACTATCTCAGGTGTTCCAGGATATTTCATATATTCCAGAATTATAATGATTTCTAATATCTTATTTCATTCTTTCATAGGTGCCTTTTCATCAGATGAACATTTTTTTGGGATTAGATAATATAATCACTGTTAATATAGCTTGGAAACCTTAAAGGCATCTAGAGAACAATTACATTAATGAATATGTGCATGTTTAGTAAATGCTTCAAGAAAGATAAAAAATAAGTTGGGACTTAAAGAATTACTGATTGGTTCAAGGGGAAAAGCTGAATATTTCAGGCAGTCAGAACAGAACAAGGAGGACCTAGGAAACTGGGAGATGGTAAGAACAGTAGTTAGCAAAGTCAGGGCTTAGGGAGTGGAGGAAAATAAGGTTGGATGGACGGGAATTCTGGAAGATCTTTAAAATGAAGTAATGCAGGAAAGATTTGCCCTGGGGACCACCCCATGCTTTGATCAAGAAAAGTGACCACTTATTGTTGGACTTAGAAAGGTTGGTCTGATGGTGATGTGGAATAAAGCAGGGAAAGGGCAGAGTTGGGGCATCCAGGCCAGAAGTTAGTGTAATAATCTAGTTATGAAGTGACAAAGACCTCAATAGCTAATTTTTCTTTTCAGTCATACAAAGGTACTTTGCTGTTGACTTGTAACAACCCGGCGTAATCAGTCACCTCATTCAACAGACACAGGGTTGAGTGAAGGCAGTTTCTAAAAACCGAACCACCTCCTACCAGTGAGGGGGCTCTAGCCTGCAGCATTTCCAATCAGATTGGACCACAACACTTTTGTTCCATGTAGCATATCCTGGGACCAGGGGGCCACTGAACATAGTAAGAAAGGCTCGTATATGCAAATAAAAGAATGCAATATAGTCTCATGTGTGATATGGAATATAGATAAAATATAAAGATATATGGACATATAATTTCATTAGGATGGAATCACTTCATAACTGCAAGGAATTCAAGTAATTCAGCCTTTGCTAATTGCCTTTGGCTTTAAGGCGTGTCAGAATTCTTCTGCTCATTAAATTCATAATCTGTCCTTATGAGGGAGCATTGAGGACTCCAGTGAAGTGGTTCACCCACTCACAGCCCCCAAATCAGGCTGTTCATCATCTGAGTGTTTTTCTTCAAGCACACAAAGACATTATTTTCTTCTGGGCAGGGGCTTCCCCTGACCTCCCACCCACCCCTGCTAGGTAGGGAGTCATCCCCAGAGAGGTGTGTCATTCTTGGAACGGAACATCCCTTGGCGAAGATTCACTGAGTAATCATTCAGCTAGAAGCATAAATCTACCCCGAGGGTCGGAAAAACCCATAGTGCATGAGAATAATGGGCAAAGGGAATTGCATTCCAGGCTATTAAAATAGACACAGACACTGAAGTGAATGTGCTGAGATGAAACAAAGGGAATTCTCCAAAATTCAAACATGGAACTCTGGGTGATAAACTCTTGCCTGGGTCGTGATTAACTCTTCAGTCACTCAGGAAGAGATCATTCTTGCCTTTTACTCAGGACAGTGAGGTGGTTGATCTACACTGAGCCATTTTCTGTTGACTTCATGGAGCCTATAGGGAACACAAGCTTTCTTCCTTTTCCTCTTTCCTTTCTTCCCTGCTCCCCTTCCATCTGTGGCTATCACGTTGACCCTGAAAAAGACATTAGACAAAGGATTAGTCAGAACTCAGGATTCTCTGGTGAGTCAGAGCAGCCTACCTGCAGCCAGACAAGCCTGGGGCAGGGAGCAGAGTTGGCACCAGCCCTGCTCTGTAGGTTGGAACAGGAGCTGAGAGAGCTGTCCTTGCTGCAGAGGCTGGCGGGGAAGTTACTGCTGGGTGGGCTAGGCACAGGCCCAACAGGGATCAACATGTTCCCGTCACGATTCAGACAGACGCCTGGCACCAGGGGGTTCCAAGCTGGAGCCACCCAACAGGTGGGCAGAGCACTGCTCAGAAATTCAGACTGGCCAGGGGCTTGATTATTAAAAAGACAGGATATGGAAGGAGTGAGAACATGGACCCCTGGTCTCGTTTGCCTCCCTTCTAACTATGTGATTAGGCAAATTACTGAACCTTTCTGAACCTCACTTTCAAATAATGTTACTAAGGCTTTTATTATTTAAGGGTGAAATGAAATAATAAAAATATCTAACATTTATTCAGCACTAACTATATGTTAGGTACTATGCAAAGAGCCTGCTATGTGTCATCATATTTAATCCCCATGAAGCCTATGGGATAAACGTCACGATGATCTCCATTTCATATGTGAGGAAGCTAATACTCAGGTCATCAGCCGATAAGGGATGAATCCAGATCTGGCTTCAAGGACCGAGAGTTTAGCCAAATGTATATCTCCTCTGAAAAATCTAACTCCCCTACCACTGCTGTAGGGGTTGGGGATGATGTTCCTGGCCCAAGTCCCTAGTGTACAACTCCAGTGCTTGGGGTGAGAGAGAGAGCAAAAGATCATAGCAAGGCTCTGGTCTTCTTCTTGGTCCAGAGAGAGAGCTGGGGTCCTGCTCAGTTTGTTGGAAAGGGCACCAAAAACAAAGTTCACCCTTATAAACTGTAGCACATCGAAGGGGCTTGAGTACTAGAATCCATCAATAGAACTCAGTCTTCAAAATGGGGTGCCATGTGGGTGGGCAGGTAGCAAAGAAGGAGCTCAGGGATCAGCCCCAGGGGCAGTGGCCCTGGATGATCATCCAACACAATCAAGGAAATTAGGAAAGAGTAGCATAGACTGCTACATGGAAGGTAGTTGAATCCTAACGCCCAGGTCAGGAGGTATGGGAAATGTGGGACAGGATAGGGTCAGAATCAGTTCAAGAGCTGGAGCTGGACTGAGCTTGCAGGTTTGGGATATCAGCGGACTCCTGTGGATTAAATCTAGATGGTAGAACATTATTCAGGTTGTTTCTTTAATATTATCATGTGTGATTTAGCATAGTGTACTGTAGTGTAGTATATTGTAGTGCAAAATAGTGATAACAGAGTAGTACAGTAGTGTGTGGTGTGATGTAGTGTTGTGCTGTGTGGTATAGTTTGTTGCAGGGTAGTATAATACAGCATAATGAGGTGTAATATGGTGGTGTAGTGTAGTGTAGAGTAGCACAGTGTAGTACAGAGCAGCGTTGTGCTATATATCGTGTGCTGTAGCGTAGTTTGTTGTAGTAGACTGTAATGTAATATAGTGAAAGAACCACTGAGCTAGAAGTCAGGAAACTTGAGTTCTCATCTTGTACCGACAAGATGTAGCTCTGTGGCCCTTGGATAAATCACTTAGCCCTTTTTGGCTGTAGTTTCTTGTAACATGTAAAATGGGGAGGTTGGAAAAGATGATCTTGAAGGTCAGTTCTGAAACATCCCACAGCTTGGTCTTACTCATGAGACCTCTAACAACTTTATTTTCTGCCAAGATTTAGAGGTTGCTTAAACAGACTTTCCCCAAGTTTAGAATGCCAGATAATGTTCCTGGAAGAAAATAGAAAAGGAAAAAGCCCATAAATAGATTTTAGTACCAATCTAACATTAGGAACTAAATTAAATGAAAGGTTAACTTATTGCAATCCAATTCTGGTCATAATTCTTTGTGAAGTGAAAGGCATTCTTAGCCAAATTACTGGGAGGTCTGGGTAGCTGGAAACCAGCTCCAGAGAGTTTCCTTTGTTATACCCTTGGTACAAGCACAACTGCAGTACCTGGAGGTAAGCACTCAATTTGGTCAAAATTGCTGGACCAGATGATCCTACCAATCCAGATTACTGTTATCAGTAGTCAATTTTGACTGATTTATCCGCCAGAAGAAGTATGAATTCTGTACAATATTTTCAACTGAATTATTAATTGATCTAAAAATAAATGTACAAGTTTTAAAGTTAAATCATATGAAGAGGCTTATTGAAAAGCATAGAGGTTCTTTGTCTTACTCCTTTTCTCTTGTTCTAATCCTCCTGCCCCAAAGCAACCACTTTTGACTGTTTCACCTATTGCTTCTGGTATTTACACATTTTCATATTTATTAAATAATGTTATAGTACTCTCTTTTGATTCATCAATTTTAGACATTATCTGTTGACTTCCTGTGTTGATAGATTAGGCTTTAACTCTCTAACACCAACATTCCTTCTGAGTCCACTCTCCCACACTCATAACTTAGTACCATATTTTGAGATTGAATCAATATTCAGTGTTAACATTATTATGCCCCAGAAAATAGGGTGTACTGTGATTCCATTTCCTTCCTTCCTTTTGATTTTCCTTAATACAGGCCTTATTTTTGATAATTTTCTTTGTATGTATTGTTAATTGTTTAAACATCTTCCAAAAACTTGTCTGTGAAGACTAATTTTTCACAAGGTAGATCACATCAGTTATCTTTCAGTGCCTTGTTCTGTTTCTTTTTGTTTTGAGACATCTCTAGGTCTGTTTCATAACTGTCACCCTGGGATATCCCTTTGTCCATCATCCTTAGAATTCCCTTTCTCCTTATTTGGGCTTCCTGTTCCCTGTGTCTCATGATGCCGTCTGTAATGACATTCTCCTTTGTTTTGAAGGAGCAATTCCTTTAGCCATTCTTTCAGATTACAAATATAGTATTAGAGCAGGCATCATGATGATAACATGCCCTTGACACGCCTGTCTTTTGAGTCACAGCGTTCTAATTTAGACTGATTTCTTCAGTTCTGGGGACCGTTTTGTCATCCTGGAATTTCCCTTCTTCATCATTATGAATATTTCCTTGCTTCTCTTCTGTGTTGACTTGTCTGTTGTCTGAATCCTTTT
Organism: Neophocaena asiaeorientalis asiaeorientalis; assembly: GCF_003031525.2. Lineage (NCBI taxonomy): Eukaryota > Metazoa > Chordata > Mammalia > Artiodactyla > Phocoenidae > Neophocaena > Neophocaena asiaeorientalis. The sequence goes on along the minus strand of NW_020175837.1, from coordinate 1,107,321 downwards.
TTCTACATTAATCTATTTCTAGGTTACTACCTCCTCTGGTGGAGAACTTCTTCCATTAGCTTCCTGAAAAAAGGTACAAGGGAGGCAAAATATTTGAGACCTTGAATGTTTGAAAATGACTTTATTTTTACCCATACAATTGATTGATAGTTTGGCTAGAAATTCCCTAACAGGGAATTTCTTTTCCTTCAAAAGTTTAAAGAAATTACTCTATCACTTTCTTGCTTTCAGTCTGATCTAGAAAAGTCAGATTCCATTTTGATTATTGATGCTTTATGTGTATTTTGTTTTTTCTTTCTGGAGGCTTCTAAAACTGCTGGTTTTGTTCTTTTTCCTGGAAGAGTTCCTTAACTTTATTTTCTAACCCACTATTGAGTTTTTCCATTTCTGCTATCTATAATGTTTTTAATTTCCAAGAGATTTTTTTTTTTCTATGAATACACACACACACACAGAGTTGATCCTCCTTATTCACAGAATTTGTAGTGGCACTTCTGTGATCATTCATAGATGTGTAGAACTTCAAGAAAATTTGAGTAAGTGGTGCACACATTCCCAGCTGAGGTCAAAAAAGGTGATACTTTGCCTTCTTTTTTCAGCTCTCATACCGTAAACAAGTGTCCTTTTCATGGTATAACTAGGGCCTCATATTCCACATTTTTGTGCTTTTTGTTGCTTATGTACTGATCAGTTGATGAAAATGTTGTCAGAGGCTCAAAGGAGTCTAAACCTGTATTTTCTCCTAGGGAACAATGATTCAGTATTCTCTACTTCAGAGTTGTAGTGACATTACAGAATATAGCTACCACTAATAATGAGAATCAACTGTATATATAATATAATGTATGTCTGTGTGTGTATGTATATGTGTATTGATATAGTTTTCTTCTCCCTGCATAGTCTCTGTTTCTTCCAAGTTGCTTTTATTCTTCAATGTTAAGTGCCTCCTCGGTTATTTGATAGTATTTAGTTTCTTGATCATGATAAAAGTGAAAAACTAATAAGATGATTACATTCTCAGAGTGTGTGTGGAATCATGTTGACTTTGGGCTTCACTGTTTTTGAAAAACCCAAGTATGTCAATATCCTTACAGTTATTTTTGGTTGGTCAGATTATCTAGAGATTACTTCTTTCAAAGAGTATACTCTTTTAGTTTTATGAATAATCGTAAAACTTTTCACCTCAATTTCCCTTTTCAAAATAAACCCTTAGAAAAAGTAAAAAGGACAGATAAAAATTTAAACAATGGGGCCTCCCTGGTGGCGCAGTGGTTGAGAGTCTGCCTGCCGATGCAGGGGACATGGATTCGTAGCCCGGTCCGGGAAGATCCCACATGCCGCGGAGCGGCTGGGCCCGTGAGCCATGGCTGCTGAGCCTGCGCGTCCAGAGCCTGTGCTCCGCAATGGGAGAGGCCACAACAGTGAGAGGCCTGCGTACCGCAAAAAAAAAAAAAAAAAAAATTTAAACAATGAATAGGTTCTTTGCAGTATAGTCATTTTGAGAAACTGTCAACAGCTTATATTCTCAATGATCAATTAAATAAGAAGAACATACAAAAAATTTCCAGTGGAATATTACACAATCATCAGCTATTATATTTACAAAGAAATGTTAACATCAAAACAAATGCTTATCTTATAATAAAAGCAAAGAGAACAATGTAAAATATGGTGGAATCTAAACAATGCCAGAATACATGTGTAGATGGAGTTATGTCTAAATAGTAGGATTATGAGTGACTTTTATGTTTTTCTGTGTGTTTCATCATTTACTTAGCAAGTTTCCTACCATAAGCATGCTTTAAAAAGAAGAAAAGTTTATATCTGAGAACTAAGTACTAATAGTAGTCTGCTTTCCTTTACTCCCAGTTTTCTATAGGACATAATAGGACCAGAACTAGGGTTAGCAACCATCTTGGTTTGCTTGGAACTAAGAGATTTCTCAGGATGTGGGTATTTCATTGCTAAAACTGGGACAGCTCTGGGCACACTGATTGCTGGTCACCTTATAACCAAAACGCTTAATGGCAGAAATATATGGCAACATGTAAAATTGTTTTGAAAACCGGATTATATTCTTCTAAATATGCAAAAACCATAAAAATCTGTTAACTCTGCACAGAAAACAAGTTTCATTGAATTATACTTACAAACACATTCAAGATTGCCTAAAAATTATAGCATCAAATATTTGGATTTGTGAAAGTTTAATTGTATTTTATGTTTTACTTTCTTTTATATTTGGTTGTATTTTATAGTTAACATGACACAGAGGGACTATGTTGTATTGTGTAATGCTAGAAAAAGTTGGGAGCTTGCCTCCCTCTTGACTTCTTCTCAATTTCCTTCTCCTTCTTTGCTCCATCCACCCAATTCCAAAGTCCATTCCTGTGGTCTCTTCATCTATACTCTATCAGTGACCCAAAGCTATAGCTTCAGGTCTCACCTTTACACAGAGACTCTCAAATTTATCCTTTCTTCTGATTTCCAGTATTTAATTTTCATCTCTGTATTTCCTGTCATTTATCATATCCCAAACTACTTTTCCCTCCCTAAGTCACCAAGACCCTGCAGTTCTCTATTCAAATTAATCACTGTACCAACATTCAGGTTACCATCCATTTTCATTCATTCTGTCCCCTCACCATTCCCAAAGCAATCTATTGCTAAGTCTTGCCAATTTTAACTTCATAATATCTCTCTTCTTTGTCTATTTTGATAATTCCGGACTTTTTTGGCCACTGAGTGGTACTTTTAATATAGCCTCTAGCACTACTAGGAAGGCAAGTGTTTTGTTCTTTTAAATAGTCAGATGCCCGTACATTACTCTCTCTCCAGGTTCAGCAAAGTCTTCCTGCATCCCTGACCTCTTGCGTTTCTGAACTTGACTTCTCTACTCCATTCTAATTTTTATATCCACACCAGTCAGTGCTGGGCATATCTCTGACCTTTGCTTTGCCCTTCTACTTTGCCAGTGTTTCCTGTACTATACTTTAGACAAACAAAATGTAGTTCTGTGGACACAGTCTATGCCTCTACTTGCCACCTGGATGCATGCCAGACCTTGCTTGCCTGAGTATATCAGAAACTTGCAAAGGACACCAGGAGACTTTCAGGATTTTCCATGTACTTTACCCATATATGAAAGTCAGGAAGATACATTTCCATCTTCTTTCCATTGGATCCCAGAGCAGGAGGAATATTAAGGATACAAAGAGGCTCCTGACAGAGCAGTAGAGTCCCTTCTTGAAAGAGTTCCAGAGGTATTTGGAGATCCTTCTAAGTGGCAAATTTCCAACTAAGCTCCATCAAAGGTAAATCTCAAGCCAAAAGGATACTACTATTTTTTGCCTCTTTTTTTTTTTAACATCTTTATTGGAGTATAATTGCTTTACAGTGGTGTGTTATTTTCTGCTTTATAACAAAGTGAATCAGCTATACATATACATATATCCCCATATCTCCTCCCTCTTGCATCTCCCACCCTCCCTATCCCACCCCTCTAGGTGGTCACAAGGCACCGGGCTGATCTCCCTGTGCTATGCAGCTGCTTCCCACTAGCTATCGATTTTACATTTGGTGGTGTATATATGTCCATGCCACTCTCTCACTTAGTCCCAGGTTACCCTTCCCCCTCCCCGTCTCCTCAAGTTCATTCTCTATGTCTCCGTCTTTATTCCTGTCCTGCCCCTAGGTCTTCATGACCATTTTTTTTTTTTTTAGATTTATAGCACCTAAAGCAGAAATCATACCAGCAGAGTTAGGTGGATCACTACCTCCAATGAAATAACTTGGCCTATGAAACTCTGAAGCACATCAGGTTGGAAGGGAGTCACAGCACTTCATAAAGTCTCTTACCTGTGAACCTGGTACCCATGATTAGCCCATTTGGTCGCCTGAGATAGAGAAAACATGTAACACTTGTATTGAGATGTCAGGATCAAGCTATGAGTTTGATTCCCAAGGGTACATACAGAAAAATCTTGCATGCATGGCAAATACAGAAGTGGTTTTCAACAGGACATTTTTTTAAAAGTAGTGGAACTCTCTCTTTAACAGTTTTATTTGAAATCAAAATGTAAAGCAAAATTGGAATTATGTGCTTAACGCTGGTTAGGCATCTCTTGGTAGATTCCATTAGAGCCTTTGGAGAACTCTAGTGTTCTAGGAAATTATAATTTGAAATATATCATAATAAAGGTAAACTTTGTCCACATTTCCATAGAGGAAAAATTACATATGCAACTGTCCCCAAAATTAACTCTGTCCCCTTTCTCCAAATACCTTAATGACGAGTTCATGATGACTTGGATTTAATGTGCTTAAGCTGATTGGGTTGGTGCCCTAAGGCACTATTCAAACCCCCAAAATCTAAGTTGATGGGTCTTCACTGACCTATACAATGGCATAGACATAGATGCACAACCTCAGGGTCGGTCCTAGTGCTTTCAGATTATCCCCATGTGCATACAACAATCAAACATTTTTTCCCATAACAATAGACTGGCTTATTATTTGCAGAAACTGAGGATTGCTTTATTCCACAACATTAAAAAAGAAAACACCTTGTTTTACCACAGAATACTTTTCACCAAAGAAATATTCAAACTTTCAATTTCTGTAGAATTGATGTCAGGTAACAGGAGTAGAGTGTACTTGTTGCCCAGTTTTAGACTCCTAGAAATGCCCTTGCACTTTGCTTTTTAAGTAAGGAGGAAAATTTTGTGCCTTGTTCCGGAAATTGAATTTCTTTCTTTCCTTCAGTTCTTCCTTGCCATACCAACAAATGGCATATCTTTAGAAAACAGGAAAACATAGGAGTCTTCTCTTGAGAGAGATTGCCTACAACTTATAAAAGTCCAGTGATGCCTACAACTTATAAAAGTTCAGTGATATCATTTATCAAGTCAGCCAAATCACCCCTGTTTGTATCTGTAAATGCTGGACATGAGTCAACAAGTTATTGTGTAGACTTGGATAACTGACCAAATAAAATGTGAATTCAAAGCCCCTTTTAATTCAATTGCCCACTGATTTCTTCCTCAATTCTTAGAGCTGATGATCCCATAAACATAATTAGTAACTTCTTTTCATTTAAATTCTACTTTAATGTCAACAAGTCAGCAGCCCTTTCTTATTAATGTAGTTCATTCCAGAGTAAAATATAGATATGCTTTGCAGAACAGGATGTTAAAACTAAAATTTCTGCTGAAGTGACAAGATTCAGTCTTGAATCTCAAAATGAAGGGCCACACCAAAATGCAGAATGCATAAAGGAACTTATGGAGAACCAACCCCACAGTACCTTCATCAAACTAAGGCCAGAAAGGGGGAATCAGAATAAGTAAAGGAGTTTTGAGGCATTGTCTTTCAAGAGAATTGTTCTGTGAATGAGCCACTTCCAAGCTTAAGGGGATTTGTTGGGGGGGTGGGGCTCTGGGAGTGGGATGTTGCTGCGTACTCTGCCTCACTTATAGAGCCATATGCAGAGCTTGAAGCATGTTCTTGGAATATGGGTTCCTCTTGGATTGCAGCCTTTATTCATGCCTGTGAAGGCTGTATGAAGGAAGTGGTTTAAAATGGTTTATGGCAGGAAAGAGAGAATAGAAGACTGCATTTGGGAAGTACTCTCATTCATTCCAGGGCAAATGGTGTGAGAGTTTTTCTTAAGTACCACACAGAAAAGAGAAGCCCTAGAGCTATCTAAGTCCTACTTGAGAGGATGCTTGGAAGGAAGGAGATTCATCAGAAGAGAATGGGCATGGAAAGGACCACCTGAGAACCATCATCTGAGGGGAAGGGGCCTGCTTACCAGTCACCGGCTGAATAAAATCTCGGGGGAAAGGAGAGAAAAGGCTAACCATCCCCCTTCCCAGATGGTAGGTAGTTGTCCAATATAGGCCTTAACAGGAGGACGGGATGGAGGCGTCTAATCTTAGAATGAAAACTGAAATTATAATTGTTACCTTAACCTGGACATTCTAATTTCTCAATTGGCCAGTTTGCAATTTAAAGTGATTTTAGGTCTGCCTGTGACCCAGGATTGACTGGAAAAGTCTTAGTAGTAGAAGAAACAATGCCTTACCCCCAAATAAACTTTAAAAGAACAAAGGGAGACAAAGCAAAGTTGCATTTGATTACATTTTGGGTGCATTTTGGTCATGAGTTTTCACATATTGATTTATATTTGGATTGTTGAATTCAATTCAGTGAATATTTATTAGGTCCTTACTACAAGGAAAATTAATATTGTTTAGTTTAAAAAAAAAGTATGTTCTTTGGGGTCAGAAAACCTGCCTTTGAATGCCAGACTTTCACCTAACTCACAGTGTTGTCTCAAGGAACTTGACTTCTCAGAGCCTCAGTTTCCTCGTCTGTTGACTGAGGAAAAGAAATTGAGATTATTTTGAGGATTGAATGGGATAGTGGAAAGACCAACAACTTCTTGGCATTTTGGAAAGTGCATTAAAATGGTCACTGTATAACACATAGTCCTAGGTATGTACTCTTTAAGTGAGTTCAAAGAAAGAATACTGGTATTTGTATCAAGAGATCATTTCTTTGTAATTTTGAACAAGTTCTTTCTTGTCTTTGGAGGAATTACTTTTCAAATGCGTTAATTAAGCAGTCTGCAGACTCCTCTCCACAGTCATATAAGGACAGATATACACAGAATAACAGTAATCGTCAGTCGTATTAATACTGGTTAACCACAATGACACACACCTCTGAAATGGTTATTCAAAAAGAAATGTTAGAAAATATCTTTTTAAACACATGTCTCATAATAATGAGTACATCTTGAGTAGTGCCTAAAATAGACTGACCGTGTACTTTTTTAGTGTCTAAAAAACGTAGATTCAGCACATCCAAAACCTCAAATGACTTATTCCAGGCTGTTGAAACCCCCGTCAGTGAAAAGCCACTCATATTTTGGTGAAGGATGAGCCTACAAATTCTGCTTATTTTCTTCTACATTTAAGATCCTGAGCTATAACTGTGTGGACATTAAGATGACTAATACAGACTCTCTGGTCCTCGAGGAACTTAACAACAGAGTTGGGTAAACACAGCCTGGATGAACACAGTTACAAAGAAAGACATTTTATGCCAAATTCCAGGGTGGGGTGAGGTGACAGGGAGGCAGGTAAGAAAGTACCGCAGAAGTTCTAAAAGAGTCAGGCAATTATCATTCAAACTAGCCATCTCTGGCCTCCACCTCATGCTTTATAATTATATGGTCCTCTGACCCCTCCCCAGCTAGCAGTTTCCAAAAGACGGTAGAAATGCTCCACTGTGGATGACGTCATCCTTTGGCATTACTCACTACACTTGCAAGCTAGCCGGGACAAGGAATGTGATCTAACCCTGTCAGGAGGATGCTGTACTTTCTCTGACCTGACTGAATACTTCATGGTCCTCAGACCCCTTTTTCATCCCTGGCCATCTCCACACACTTTTAATCATAGTATGACAAGACACACTAACCATAATTCATATGTAGCCCCATCAATCCCTTATAGGGGGCTGCAGTAATTTCCTTCCATTTACACTCATTCAGACTCTCTCTTTCTGGTTCCCAGTCTTCTCTTTATACTGTTTATTCTCAATCTGTGCTGGAGACTTGGGAATTTATTTTTCCAGTCCCTCAGAACTCTTTCTGTCCTAATGCCGCTAAGCTTTATATAGTTCCTTTTTCTAGAACTTTGACCCTGTCTTCATTATTTGACATTTCTTCACATGGAATTTCATCTGTCAGTTATCAGAATATGTTTTCCATTTGTCTTTTCACATCGTCCTGAATTTTACCACTGGTCTTCTCTGTAGGGATCTAATTCTTTACTTTCATCACCTTATTACAAATAACTTTCGTTGGGTAAAGTTATTCAGTAAGAACACATTTAAACATGCCCTTATGCCTCCTAGCAATCACTTTCCATCTTTCTATATTTAGAAAAGTCAACAAAAAAATTAACCTCCTCCAAAGGCAACAGCATGTTCTATATATTTATGTGCAAATGCAAAGATTGCTGCTTAAATGTACCTGCTATTCTTAGGCATCATTCTCCCAGAGAACAAAATTCAAAGGAGTGTCTTTGGGGATACCATTTTTAAAAGGGTCATCAAAAACTGTATGTCTCCTTCCGTTGAATATTTTATTATAACCACTTTTCAGTAATTTATTCATTCACGGGTGCCCCTAATTTGCATCAAAGTATTAACTCCTTTCTAGATTCATTAAAGCTCTGATACCGTCTCTAACCCCTTAGCAGCATTTGACACAGTTGAGCACTGGGCTTGGCTTCTTTAACACCACACACATCTATTAGTCCTCATACCTCCCAACCACTCTTTCTTAATCTCTTGCTGGTTCCTTCTTCTCTGTCTAACTTGAATGATGAAGTCCTTGGGGTTTAGGTCCGGACCCTATTTTCTATGCACATTTTCCCCCTCGATGTTTTCATCTTATCTCATAGCTTTAGATACCATCCATATGATGATACCTATCAAAGTAATGTCTGAATCTCTCCTCTGAGCTTTTTTAAATTGAAGTATAGTTAATTTATAATTCTATATTAGTTTCAGTTGTACAACATAGTGATTCAATATTTTTACAGATTATAGTCCATTTAAAGTTAGTATAAAATATTGGCTCTATTCCCAGTTCTGTACGTTACATACTTGTATCTTATTTATTTTATACCTAGTAGTTTGTACCTCTTAATCCCGTTCCCCTGTAATTCCCTCTTCCTAGAAAACTCTTCCCATAGTTCTTCTTATGAATGGGTTATTTTCGTATTTCAGGCCTTAACTCAGATATTACTTCCTCAGAGAATGTTCAGTGATTATCCTATTCTTCTTACTAGCACTTATCACTATCTTGTACAAGAAGAAAAACCACATGTTAATGTCAATAGATACAGAAATAGAATTTGGCAAAATCCAACATCCATTCTTAATAAAAACTTCAACAAACTAGGAATTGAAGGGAATTTCCTCAACTTGATAAAGAATATCTACAAAAAACTTACAGCTAACACCATATTAATGGTGATAAACTAGAAACCTTCCCATTAAGGTCAGGAACTAAGCAAGGATTTCCCCTCTTTCTACTCTTTCAACATTGTAATTGAAGTCCTAGCTAATGTAACAAGACAAGAAAAGGAAATAAAAGTTATACAGATTGGGAGGGAAAAAATAAAACTTTCTTCACAGATGACATGATCATCTATGTAGAAAATCTGAAAGAATTTTTTAAAAAACCTCCTGAAATTAGTAAGACATTATAGCAAGGTTGTAGGATACAAGGTTAATATATAAAAGATAAAAGTCAGTTGCTTTCTAATATTTATATCACTAATGAAAAAGTGGAATTTGGAATTAAAACACAGTGTCATTTACATTAGCACCCACAAGGTGAAATACTTATATATAAATCTAACAAAATATGTAAAAGATCTATATGAGGAAAACTACAAAACTCTGATGAAAGAAATTGAGAAAGAACTAAATAAATGGAGAGAGATTCCATGTTCATGAGTAGGAATACTTAACATTTTCAAAATATCAGATCTTCCCAGCTTAATCTATAGATTCACTGCCATCCCCAAATCCCAGCAAGTTATTTTGTAGACATAGACAAACTGAGTTTAACATTTGTATGGAGAAGTAAAAGACCCAGAATAGCCAACATAATATAGAAGGAGAAGAACAAAATTGGAGAACTGGCAGTACCTGACTTTAAGACTTACTATGTAGTCAACTGAACTTTGACAAAGGAACAAAGGCAATACAGTTGAAAAAAAGTTAGTCTTTTCAGAAAACTGTGCTGAAATGACTGAACAGCCGCAAGCAAAAAAAAAAAGAAAAAGTATCTAGACACAGACATTACAGCCCTCACAAAAATTTACTCAAAATGGATCATAGACCTAAATGTAAAATGCAAAAACTATAAAAATCCTAGAAGATAACATAGGAGAAAATCTAGATGACAATGAGTATGGTGATGACTTTTTAATCCATAAAAGAAATAATTGATAAGCTGGACTTTATTAAAATTAAAAATTTGCTCTGTGAAATACATAGTGAAGAGAATGTGAAGATAAGCCACAGACTCAGAGAAAATATTTGCAAGAGACACATTTTGCAAAGGACTTTATCCAAAATACACAAAAATACTCTTATAATGCAACAATAAGAATATGAACAACCCAATTAAAATGGGCAGAATATCTGAACAGACACCTCATCATAGAAGATATACAGATGGAAAATAAGCATATGGTAAGATCCTCAACATCATATCTCAGGGAATTTCAAAGTAAAATAAGATCTTGCTCTACACCTATTAGAATGGTCAAAATCCAAAACACTGAAAATGCCAAATGCTATCAAGGATGTGGAGCAACAAGAACTCTCATTCATGGCTAGTGGGAATTCAAAATGCACTGCCAGGGCTTCCCTGGTAGCGCAGTGGTTGAGAGTCCACCTGCCAATGCAGGGGACACGGGTTCGTGCCCCGGTTCAGGAAGATCCCACATGCCACGGAGCGGCTGGGCCCGTGAGCCATGGCCGCTGAGCCTGAGCGTCCGGAGCCTGTGCTCTGCAACAGGAGAGGCCACAACAGTGAGAGGCCCGTGTACCGAAAAAAAAAAAATGCACCGCCACTTTTGAGGACATTTTGGCAGTTTATTACAAAACTAAACATACTCTTACCATATTATTTACCAAACATGTTCCTTGGTATTTATACAAATGATTTGAAACGTTATATCCACACAAAAGCCTGCACGTGAATATTTATAGCAGCTTTATTCTTAATTGCCAAAAACTTGGAAGCAACCAAAATGTCCTTCAGCAGGTGAATGGGTAAATAAAGTGTAGTACATCCAGACAATGGAATAATATTCAGCACTACAAGGAAATGAGCTATCAAGCCATGAGAAGACATGGAGGAACCTTAAATGTATATTGCTAAGTGAAAGAAGCCAGTCTGCATATTATACAATTCCAACTACGTGATATTCTGTAAAAGGCAAAACTATACGGACAGTAAAAGAATCAGTGGTTTCCAGGAGTTAGGGAGGAGGAAGGAATGAACAGGCCAATTTAGAAACAGTGTTTTCCAGTTTGGAAGTAGTATGATCCAAACTGTAGTTGACAAAAGTAGTAATAATAATGGCCCTAACATGTCTCTAAGAAATGACTGTTTGAGTCTCAATAGCTTGGTCATTCATTTTTAAAATCCTTCTTATATGTTGCAACATTATGTGTACTTCTAATGTACAATTTATTTTTGGATTTTCAAAGTCTGTAAACCATTTAATGAAAAACATGAAACATAACAAATACAAAAGTCAAACAACATTTTTAAACAAACGTTCTTTGAGGAAAGAAAAAAAGTTGAATTAATTTATATAGCAATTTACTTTTAAAGCAACTCTGTAGTAACTAATACCAGTCATTTAACTGAAACTATTAATTGAATCAAAGAGAGGAAAAGGACCGTGAAGAGACATTTATGTCAGGTCAATTCTTCCAGATTGTAGGTTTAAAATATTAATTCAACAATCAATTTTTTTCACAAGGAAATTGAAATGCTTGACAATTCAGTTCCTTTAGGCCCTGTTTGAAGTCTTGTGTGGTCTGACTTTGTGTGGCCATTCATCAATAAGATGATTCATCAGTGGTTTTAGCTTCCAGCACACCAGAAGCGTTTCACTTGGGCATTGCTAGGAGTTACTCATAAAGCTGGCTTCCCTACTCTGTAAAGGAAAGGAAACCGAGAATAGAACCTTTATTTTATTATGTAGCTATAATTTTTTACATACTGGTGGCTTTAAAATTTTCATTTAGAAGAATAAGTTGTATCTAGTGGGTCTCAGTCAGGGTTCAGTTTATATAGGGAGTTAGCAAAAGAAAGAGATGAATCTTTCAGAAATCCAGAAAGTAGGTTGAAGGTAGTAGTGAGGACCTTTGACAAGCACTGATGAAACGAACTTCTCATCCTGAACCTCCCTGATGCTGTTTCCCCCACGTACTTTAATAATGCAAATCCATCGAGGGCTAGCTCTTAAAATTTTCCTTCCTTCTGAATAAGTTGTTGCATTACAAGTTTGATACCCACTGGTCCAATTAATAGATCTGTAAATAATTGCTTTTATTTATTTTTGGTTATCTGTGCGCTCAGGATGCATTTGTTTGATTTTTAATATAATTGAAGAAGATAATCCACTCATAGGTAGCTTTAAATTTACAGGGCATGGACACAATATAGAAAATTTAAATCTTCTACTAGGGCTTCAAGTTTAATTATATAATTGAATGCCTTTGTTAAATGATCAATAAGTAATCCATTTACAGTTCACTCTAGTCTATTTGACAAAGGAAAATTACATAATAGAGTTCCTTCTGGCTTGTGAATCGTCCTCTTAAAACATAAGCAGCCTTACTGACAGACACAACATAGGAATGCACAAACCCTCTTTGTGGAAACTACCATGGCAATTTCTAGCAAACAGAGACGTATTTGCTCTGTTGTATCTGGAAGGTACTAGCAATACGTGTCAGTCTGACCTCTTTCTCTAGTCTCCTACATAGTTGGGCTTGGAACAAATCCCCATCTGTGTTATGGCTGTAGTACTTCTAACAGTTTGGCTTATGAGGTACATTTTTTTTTTTTTCGGTACGTGGGCCTCTCACTGTTGTGGCCTCTCCCGTTGCGGAGCACAGGCTCTGGACGCGCAGGCTCAATGGCCATGGCTCATGGGCCCAGCCGCTCCGCGGCATGTGGGATCTTCCCGAACCGGGGCACGAACCCGTGTCCCCTGCATCGGCAGGTGGACTCTCAACCACTGCGCCACCAGGGAAGCCCTTATGAGGTACATTTTTAAAGTGGGCTGCAGGCTTCCCTCCAGACAGACTTTTAGAGCATTAGAAGAATCCTAGAGCATCCCACACTTCTTCACAGTCCCTCACCAAGGGCCAGGTCCTTCAAAAGAGGTATGGCACAGGGCTCTCGTGAATGTCCGACAGAGGTTCCTCAGAGCCTGAGAGGACAGGGGCCTCAGGGATTGGTCAGACAATGGCACCATGGATCAAGTGTGCCTTAGTCAGAGGGTAATTACATCACACAAAGCAGCGAATGAGGAAAAGTTCAGAAAACAGCAATTTGCACAAATAACATGGAGATTTTTAAAATAGATTACCCAATCTGCTTTTGAGGATTGAATGGGAAAATGTGTTCATTAATATCCTGCGGGGTGTGTGTGTGTGTGTGTGCGTGCGTGCAGGTGCGTGGATGTATGAATTTAGGTGTTATTAATATAGTATTGGAAATTTATTGTCCTCCAGGATAAACTGGTCACTCATGAGGAGATATTCAATGAATAGTTGATAGACAGATCAGAATCAAAGTTAGATCTAGTATTGTAGTAGATAAAGTTAGTAATAGTAGATAGTAAATAAAGTTATAGGATTGGATTAGATCACCAAATGAGAAAATATGGAGACCATCTAAAAAGAGTACCAAAAAAAATAAGGAAGAGTACCTATGAGGATTGCAAGAGGCTTCATGTCGGAAGTGACATCTGAATTTAGACGTGAAATACTGATAATATATCAGTAGGCAGAGAGGTCAGAAAGGAAATTTCTGGCAAAATATTCAAATGTAGGTATATGTACTCAACGTTCAAGGAAGAGAAAACTGCAATTTGGAAAGTACACAGGTTGTACAGAGGCTGTATTCAAACATACTGGTGTAAAGTTAGGTTGAGGGGAAATGCCATACTTGCCCTATTAAGGTAGAGATACTTTAAAGATTTGTTCATGCTATGACCAGTTAATATAAAAAATAGAGATGATAAGGGGAAGAGAGGAGAACAGAGGAAATAGAGAAAAAGGTAATAATATGAAATAAAAACTGGATAGTAGTAGGGAGAGAAAGACTCTAGAGGAATAGAGAAAACTAAACAATGAGACAGACGAGGCTGAGATAAAGGAGAGCCTCTGGGAATTTAAGATTAGCATTCCAGGCCCTGCCCTGGTGCTGTGCTGGATGTGAGGTCCTTGGCCATGTAAAGGATCTATTAATGACTGGTTAGGCATGGCTGTCGGACGGCTCTCCTCTTCAACTCGAGTCTCTCCTCTGCCTGATATAACCACGTAAACACCACAGCCTCTAGGAGAGTCATTCTTGTCTGCCCTGAAGCAGAGGTGACCATGGCAGAAAAAACAAGTCTGAAGGTCAAGTCTGGCTCCTCAATCACAGGTTCCTCATCAAATACTAAACAGACTCAAAAGTTAGCAGTTTTGGGGCTTCTCTGGTGGCGCAGTGGTTGAGAGTCCGCCTGCCGATGCAGGGGACGCGGGTTCGTGCCCAGGTCTGGGAGGATCCCACATGCCGCGGGGCGGCTGGGCCCGTGAGCCATGGCCGCTGAGCCTGCGCGTCCGGAGCCTGTGCTCCGCAATGGGAGAGGCCACAACTGTGAGAGGCCCGCGTACCACACACACACAAAAAGTTAGCAGTTTTACCCAAATGACAGTCTGTCCTTCCGTGTAGGAAAGAAATCTCAGCCTCCAAAAGATGAAAAGAAAATTCCTTTTGCAGTATGTATACCCTGGCTAGTCAAGGATAATAACTATTGCCTATACTTTACTCTATGGCACACAAAGAGAAAATTCAGCAGATTACACATGGGTATTTTTGCCTTGTCACCAGGAGAGTCTCCATTTCTGGACCTCAAGTGAAAGTGCTGCCACATCCCTTGTTGTTGTTGCTGTTATTCCCATACACTGTGCTGAACCATGGGAAGCACTGTGTTCTGACCAGCCCCAGACCACGTGGTCTGCAGTCTGGGCAGTGTAGGGTCCGCTAGACCCAGTAATGTCATCCCCCTGTAGTTGGTGCAACTGGAGATGGGGCTGTTATCTGTGAACTTGTGTCATCCCAAGATTTAATTCACCTGATTCATTTCTGTGCTGTGTTTTCCAAACTTCTCTTTGCAGGTTATTGAGACTCAGAAAAGCAGACTTTTGCTTCACTGATTACACTGAATAATAACTCTAGTCTAGTTTGCTTTCACATAGTTAACCTTATCACATTTCACACGAATTACAAATGGCTACTCACAATTGCAGCATTCTGCCCACCCCTAAACTACAGGACAGTTTCACACTTCTCCTGATAAGTTATTTCTCTAACAGGCCAAAATACAACGTTCCAAGGGCCTTAAGACTGTGGATTGCCCTGTCTTTTTGAACTAGGAGGGAGTGAGTGGGGCTAGAGAGAATTTTCTGAGTGTTTTCTAAGTACCAGGCAGTGAACTAGGCTCAGTACATATTTTATCTCATTGAATCCTCACAGCTCTGCAAAGGATATATCATTATATTTATTTTATGATATAATGGATCCTTTATAGGTTGATTAACTTGCCAAAGATTTTACAGCTAGAAAGAATATGTTCATCAGTAAAGATCAGAAATGTTTATGATGTTATCTCACGATTCTGAATCTAGAAGCAAGGCTAGAGTTGAACAACCCCGCAAAACAGGGACACCCAAACCCAGGATACCTTCTTGTGTGTGTGTGTGCGTGTGTGTTCTTATTCTTTGGGATTCTTGTGCTGCAAACCCACAAGTTTTCTTAATATATACAAGTCTCTTTAGTCACTTGGGGAAGAAATTTCTTTAGCAAGTAATCCAATATTTCAGAAAGCTTATTTGGGTCTATTTGCCATAAGCCAATTTGTGTTTTTCAGGAGTCCTGACCTTTGTGAGTAATTATTATTGAATTTGAATGTGTTAAACTTCTTACTGTGTATTCCCATTTTTAACTATCTGTGTGGTGCATATATTCCGTGAAGGTCAGATTTCTGTGTGGTCCATATATTCCCTGATGGTCAGATTTTGGACTTTCATATGGCAGCTATCCCTCACAGACCCTTCCAAAAAACAAACATAGAAACAAACAAATAAATCTTACATTTTACTGCACTAAGTTCTCAGCGGGCTTTCCCACCTATTTTCTCATCAGCTCCCCACAAATTCTTGAGAGATAAATATGAGCTTCCAATCAAATGACAAAGACCTTTTAACCTGCGGTTGAAGAATAATTAGCATGCCACTTATGCAGAATGAACTTGGCACAGAGTTCCAAATACAACACATTTTAAGGGGAAAAAAACCCCACTGATTTCTAATTTCTGAACGTTCCCAAACTCTCAATTACTGAGTTCATCAGAAGCCCCAAACTGCCCAGCCCTGAAACCATGGCCTTGGGCATGAGGGAAGCTGGGTTGTTGTTGATAACTGGACATGTGTTTTTTCCACATGCTTTTCTCAAATCACAACCTGACATGGCTTGCTTTTCAAAATCATTATTGGCCTTCCTCAAACCCAAAGCACTCACCCTCCAGTGCGTAGCTTTTTAGCAGTGGAAATAATAGTGCTAGTAATACTTTATTCACTCCAGTAATCCCAGTGATTTTTCCATACATCACCTCAATTACTCAATTGTCTGCTTGTTAATCAGACTAGCTTCTCTCCAAGTGTGGCCTGGGGGTAGCTGTGGGTCCCTGAAATTCTATAGAAGATCCTTGCAGTCAAAACTATTTTCTTAATAATAATAAGGCATTATTTGTCTTTTCAAATTCTCATTTTCTGAAGAGTGTACAGTGGAGTTTTCTAGAGGCTGCTATAACACCAATAGCAAAACAGATTGAATACAGAAGCAGATATAAGAACCTAGTGGTCTTCTATTAAGGAAGACATTGAAGAGATTTTGAAAAATGTAAAATCTATTTTTGTTTTGGAACATATAGTTTCTTAATATGTTATTTATGTTAACATGGGATAGGTTTATTATTGTTATTTTAATAAATTATTAAACATTTTAGAATTTCTTCAGCTTTAATTTCTAATATGGTAACTATATAATTCATATAAACAAAAGCTCTTTTTAAGAGTGCAAAGTGGTCCTGAGACCAGAGAGTTTGAGAACCACTGATCTTAGACCAAGGTAAATAATTTATTGTCAAGGAAGAAGCCAAAAACCTGATATGAGTCTGATTAACTTTTTTTA
Organism: Neophocaena asiaeorientalis asiaeorientalis; assembly: GCF_003031525.2. Taxonomy (NCBI): domain Eukaryota; kingdom Metazoa; phylum Chordata; class Mammalia; order Artiodactyla; family Phocoenidae; genus Neophocaena; species Neophocaena asiaeorientalis. The sequence continues at coordinate 1,090,241 of NW_020175837.1, read as the reverse complement.
GAAATCTTACTGGATGAAGCAGCCAGAACAATGCTATCTGGAAAAACTACTCCTGTCTTCACTGCCACCTTCCAAATACTTCCTCCTGAGTGTAAGCAAACTGCTTTTGCACACTCTTTCCTAAACCCCATCCTTGTAAATATATACATTCGCTCTGATTCCTCACTGTTGGAAGAAAGTAATTTCTTTTTACACACACACACACACACACACACACACACACACACACACACACCCTTATAAACATAATTCTCTACTTTCCTCTTGTAACTTTTCTCACCACTCAGCTTTGTAGGTCAAGGGTTCACTGTTAGGACTTGATTTGCACCCATTCCTTATACCACTGGAGAAAATAAGGCAAGATTCAGGGGAAAAAAAAAACACTATTGAACAGTGTGTAGAGGAAGGGATTTGGAACACCACAAAGTCCTTTTATTTTTGCCATTTGCACCAGACACTATGAGTTCACACCAACTGTGGACTTGCAGAAGGGCTGATTTTCTTTCTCTGTGACCCAGCAGTAATGGCCTGCTCGCCTCTCTTACCCTCTTTCTCAGAACCTGGGAGAGAACAATGCAGCATTCTGGAGGTGTCAGGTAGCAGCTAGAGCTTGCCAACATGCTTGACACCTGAGTCCTCTAGTGATGGATACAGTAACTCCTCCTTTGGAGGTGGCCAACTCACTGGTGCCTGGAGACATATGGTGACTTCTTCCCTGCCAAAGAAACCAAGCCCCTGTGCCAGGGACTTAGCCAACCTTCCCAGGGGACGATAAGTGAGCACCCCCCGGCATTGTTGTTTGTTCGGAGTCCAGCAGCCCTCTCTGGGCCCCCGGGTATCACCGTGTCAGGCACACAGAAAAGGAGAGAATTCGATCGATTGATAGGAGAGACATGATAGAGAGGGCAGCATCCTTCTCTGATCTCTCTGCTGATAGGAGAAGCAACACAGTGGCGCCCACGTTCTGCTCCAGCAAGTCAGTCCCATAGGCCAGCTCAGGAAAGGGGGCGCAAAGCAAAGGGCCTCCTGCTCTCGGGGGTTAAGTGACTTCAAGTTTCATCATTCCGTGCCATAGCGAGAGATTTATGCCAGCCTGGGTCGTTTTTCCCTGGAGTTCCTGAGGACGCTTGGGATCCCTTCCTTTTTTTTTTTCTTCTTTCTTTTAAATTTTCTTATTTGTTTCATCAAGAAAAATTAAAAATCTGCATATGGTTTTTAAAAAATCAAACAAGTACAGAAAGTTATAAAATGATTGTAAGTATCCCATATTCCAGTACCCAACTTTTTTTTTCTACCCCTGGTGGCTACAACTAATAATTTTTTGTATCTAGGAAGTAACAGTGTGTGTGTGTGTGTGTGTGTGTGTGTGTCCCCACAGCACAGTGATTAACAGTCCACAGTGCAGGATTTAGACTTGCACTGCCTGGTTTTGAATACTGGCTCCATCATTTGCTAAGACCCTGGGTAATTTACCTTGGCATTCTGACTCACAGATGGCCTACCTTTTAGAGTTGTTTAAGCGTGTAAAGGGCTTAAAATAGTACCTGGCACACAGTCATAATTAAATAAGTGCTGGGCATTAATACTTTTTATTATTAATATAATTAATATGATTTACATATAACTCCTTTTAAAAACTTGACACATACTAAACATTGATACTTTTAACTTTGCTTTATTTTTTCATCAAAATGAAATAGCTACAAGATATTTCCATGTAAGCACAGATCTACTTTATTCTCTTGAAATAGCCTTTTATTGTATGCATATACACTTCAGAAATTTAATTAGATTTCTATTAACTGGCATTTGGGCGTTTCCAGTTTTTTTCTATTATAGACAATGTTTGGAAAATTATTAACATATCTCAGTGGTAAATTTCTAGCAGTGGAATGATATGGTCAAAGAATAAATGTATTTTTTAAATTACTTTTTCATTTTTAGCATTTGAAATTTTAATCTATTTGGAATTCACTTTTAGTAAGCTGTGAGGTAGGGATTCAGTCTTGTTTTCTTCCAGATTGATGACCAATCATGCAAATTTTATTAAATAAAACATCCTTTCCTCACTGAATTGAAAGCTTATTTGTTATATATTCTGGATCTTTTTTGAAAATTATATGTTTCAGATGTATAGCATTATAACTTGACATCCGTATACACTACAAAGGATCATTGTCACAAACCTAGTTACCATCCGTCACCACACAGTTCACCTCCTTCACCCATTTCACCCACACCCCATCCTCTTCCCCTCACTAATATGATTTCTGTATCTATGAGTTTGTTTTGTTTGTTTGTTTTGTTTTTTAGATTCCACATAAGAGTGAAATCATATAGTATTTGTCTTTTCCCTTCTGACTTACTTCACTTAACATGATACCTTCAAGGTCCATCCATGTTGTTGCAAAAGGCATGATTTCGTTCTTTTTTATGGCTGAGCTGTATTCCATTATTGTATATATACCACATCTCCTTTATCCATTCATCCATCAGTGGACACTTGGGTTGTTTCCATATCTTAGCTATTGTAAGTAATGCTGCAGTGAACATGGGGGTGCACGTATCTTTTTGAATCAGTGTGTTGTGTTCTTCAGATAAATATGAAGAAGTGAAATAGCTGGGTCATATGGTAGTTTTATTCTTAATTTTTTGAGGACTCTCCATACTGTTTTCCATAGTGGCTTCACCAATTTACAATCCCACCAACAGGGTATGAGTGTTCCCTTTTATCCACATGCTTTTCAACGTTTGTTATTTCTTGTCTTTTCAATAATAGCCATTCTAACAGGTGTGAGATGATATCTCACTGTGGTTCTGATTCGCATTTCCCTAATAATTAGTGATGTTGAATATCCGGGTCTGTTTTTAATCTTTATTCTATTTCAATGATCTGTCTTGTTATTCTTATATACCATTTTCATTAGATGGTAAATACATTTAAAAAGGTTATAAGTTATGCCGATGTGGCTTATGGAAATGCTGAATCAATGCACAACTCCCATTTTCCCACACATGCCCAACTCTGGATATTATCAATCAATTTTTAATTATTTTTGTGAATCTGCTAGTTGGAAAATAGTATTTTTTATTTGAATAATTCAAAAGTAGTATGAACTACTTTTTTTTACAAATTTTTACATTTTTATTTGTATCTTGGTTTCTATCAGGTTGTTAGTATTCTTCATATTTATTTTTAAATGTTCTTTCTATTTCAGTAAATTAGCTTTTAGTCAACAATGTGTTTTAGTATTTTAAAAATTTATCTTTTAATTTCACTTTTTATATTTTTATTATACATTAGTATTTTATATAATGTTTAGTATTTTCCTTGATAGGGTCATGATTGGGATTTCTGCTTATAAAGATTGTTTGCACTCCTTTACACACACACATTATAGATGTATATATCTCTCACAAATTGTCTTCTAGATCTTTTGTGAATTTATTTTTGTGTGTACCAATTTTTAAGGAACTGAAATTTCTTTTGGTATAAGACCTCACAGGTCGTCTTCACAAGCATTTTGTTTGTGTTTGAAATGTCCAGCCTGTTCTTAACATTGTTTGTTGACTATTTTGTCTTCTTAATACTGAGTTGGAATTCCAGAATTATCAAATACTGAAATCCACATGTTTACATGATCTCCAGTATCAAAGTGAATTCATTATGAGAGATCCACATATGATTAATATCTGGCTTGATGGATATTACCTTCTTTCTGTTTTTCTGCATAATTTTGGTAACTACTCTTGCACATTGGATTTTTCCAGATGCAGTTTAATATCATTTTCTTAATTTCCCTAGCAGAAAAAAAAAATAAACAGGTATCAAACTGTGAGTCATTTAAACAAATCAAATTGTATAGGCTGGGTACTAAGATTATTAAAGTGTGTGATCCCTATAAAATATAGTCTGAGCATGTCTCTTCTCTACTCACAACCCTTCTAGGGCCCCCGTCTCACTCAGGCTGCAAGCCAGAGTTGTACTTGGCCAAGGGACCCGATGTGGTTCACTCCTGGCTGTCTCTCTCAACCCATCTCTGGTTACTTTCTCTCTTACTCCACACCAACCATTTGGGCCTGCTTGCTGTATGTAAACACCTGAATCCTCTCTCACTTCAAGGACTTTGCACATGACTTGCATCCTTGCTTCCTTTGGTCACAGCTTTAGATGCCACTGGTCAGTGAGGCCTTCCCTGACCATCCGGCCATGCTGTTTGAAAGAACACACTTTTAGGCAAATCTTCAGCACTCTATCTCCTTCCGCTGCTTTACATCTCTTCACAGCACTCATCCGCATCACTTATGGTATACTGTCTGTCTCCGCTCGCTAGATCCCCCTCCATGAGGTCAGGGACTTTGGTCTGTTTTGTTCACTGCTGTCTCTCCTAGGCTTAGAACAGTGCTTGATGTATACCAGATCCTCAATAAATACTTTTTGAGCGAGTGAATGAATAAATGAATGAATCTTTTCAAAATTCAGTGTCCCTATTCAAGACATGAGGTGGTTTAACACTTGAGTTTTCTTTCAAGTCCTGTACTTACATAAAAATATATAATTCCTATTTTTCTATTGTACAGGAAACATTTTTTCCAATCTATTTTTAAGTGGGTATCATTTGCACCCAGAAAGGCTATTGATTTTTTTGAGTTTTAATTTTGTAAATAGCTCCTTATTAAATGATATCATTCTAGTCATTTTTCAATTCATTCTCTTGAGTTTTCTAGGTATCAATAGTATATTATGCAAATAATGATAATTTTTGCATCTGCATTCCAATTATTATACCTGATTTATATATGTTCCTTAATTGCCTTAGCTACTATTTACAGAAAATGTTAAATATAGTAGTTACAGAGGGCATCCCTGTCTTGATTCTTAATAAGAATGCTTCTAGGTATTTCATCTTTAACATGGTGGTGGCTTTTTGTTGCAGGTATTTATACATATACATATAAAATACCCACATACATATACACACAGAGAATGTCACAGGAGTATCCATTGAGTTCTGTCAGTGCTCCTTTTTTTTAATTAGCAAGTAATGTTGAATTTTATTAAATTATATTTTGATATATTTGAAATAATTATGTTTTTACCTTTTAATCTATTTATATGATGAATTTTATGATTCATTCTTGAGGAAAAGCTATTCGATTATGCTGTATTTTTCTTTCAAGGTGGTGTTGAATTTTATTTGCTAATGTTTTAAGATCCTTGAATTCATATTTATAAATGAAATTGATCCCTAGAGTATATTTTCTCTACCATTTATTGGGTTTTCGATTTCAAATATATCACTTATCTTTATATTAGTTATTGCTTTCTAAAATTGTTTTAATCCCATTTTTTTCTGCATTCTTTCATTGATATAAAGCCTTTTTCCTAATTTTCAATGGTGTCCATTTGGTTCTTGATATTTCTGATTTATTTAGTGATTCTGTAATTGCTTTTTTTTTTTTTGATCCTGTATTTGTTTCCTTAGCTTTGAAATTGTATTCTGTTGTTTTAATGTTTTGTTCTTGATGTCTTTCTTTTTTAAAACTTTTTGTTCTGTTTAAGTTCCAAAAAGAAAAACACTCATTGCAGGGAATTTCCAGCCAGTTTCTGGCTGGTATCATCTTACAGAATGCAAGCATTACCTGTCTTAGGCCTACTTTTCCTTTCCTCCATACTTATCTCAGCAGAATTTTTGCATAGTTACCATCAGTGGTGTGTGAAGCTGATTCACAAGTGTCAAATCTTCACATCTCTTCCCAGCTTCACATTCAGTGATGTCACTTTGGCAGGTTGAATTGGCTCTGGTGGGAGTATTTACCCCATGGCAATTGGCAAATGTTACATATTGGGTTTTTCTTCCCCCCAGAAAGCCTATTGTTAAAACATTTACCAGCATGATCCTAGTTACCATAATATAGACATTAATACCATGTAACCAGTTACCATAGTATTTCTTTTCACCTCATTTATTACGAGCAAGGTGTAACGTCTATTAGATCTTTGTTCTGATAACATGCAGATGAATTCTCCTGGACATTGTCACCTTTTCTTGACTTTGTCCTTAGAGCTTCAGTTTGGAGTCAGGATAGTGTGTGTTTTCTTGAACTTTACTTCTCTTCCCCAAGAGTTCGGAGGGAGGAAGAGAAGGCGGCGCTTTTCTCCCTCAATAAGCCACTGTGCCTGGAAGCCTGATCTTTGCTACGCCTCCACCAGCTTGGTTAAGGGGTGTGCGATAGGGTTCACTTCCCCTGGCCTGGGGCCTCTCCTCATCTCCCTCCCAGTACAGAAATCCCTTCTTCCACACCCCTTCAAGGTGGATCCTTAGAGAGGTATGTAATCTGCTCTCAATGTTCCCCTCCTCCGCTTTACCCACAGATCTCCAGCAGCTTTCCCCTCCCCTTCCCAGCAGACTGAGGGGTCTTGCCCAGCTTTTTGCTTTTTGACCTCAGGTGAGATTTTGGAGTGTTAAAGAGGGTCTTCTAATTTTTCAGAGCTTTCCTCTTTCTCCCCATCTCCTGCCTAAATACCTACACAATCCCTCTTGTCTAAGTCTCTCTTGGTTGGGCGATATTCATGAAGTTTTATTCTGGGTTTTTTCAAATCTTTTCCCAAGACTAACTCTGAGGATCATGACTGAGAAGCACATCAGTTTCCAAAACTGCTTATCTGTTTTTCTCTTTCCTCATTCATAACTTTGCAAAGATTATGATCTAAAGTTGTGCCTTTTTTTTTTCTGTAAGGTTTTGTGTATGTTTGATGCTGTATACTCACTTTGAGTTCATTTTGTTACATTTTAGTAAATAGATATTATATGATCTTTTTGCTCTTTACCATGTTTCCTGCCTGAAATCTCCTCCTTCTGGCCCCATTTTTTGATTATACTTGTCAAAGAAAAATAAGATATGATATTAATAATGTTATTGAGTGTGTCATATAGAAATGGATGAGCATTTTTCTTACCATTCTCCATTTACTCAAATAGGTCTGATTCAAGTTCAAGAAAAAATGTGGCTTCCGGATAAATGCATATTGACTGGTTTTAATTCATAAAAGCCTTTCAAGTGACTATGAAATTCAGATTGGATTGGAATTGTTCTGTGGGGAAAACAATAGTTCATTAACTGTGTATGATATTAGGAATTACATTTAGTTATTTTAGACAACACGAAAAGCTACCAATCTAGTATCTACTATCCTACCTTGAAATGCACATATTTAGATCAAGTGATTTTTATGTCAAAAGTACAATTATGTATTTACAAGATACAGGTAAACAATTGCGACAGTTCTGTGCATTCCATTTCTCTTGACCGAGTTTGCAAGTTCTGTAAGGATCAGAAAACCTAAAGATGCTAGTTTCTATTGCTATCAAGGCAGGCAAGACCTGTAAGCATTGCCCTAAATAATCTTTGGTACCTAGTGAAATTGGGCAGTTCAAACAAATTCTGCAACAACAGAAATTTTGTACTGAACTCTCTGTCTTATACTGGAAGAGAATAAAATGATAAGCAGAGGGATTTGAAATTAGTCCACCGACACTGAGAAGTTTGATCAACATGTGCTGGGACCTACTTTCGATCATGCTCTACATATCTTGTATCATTTAATTATCATGACAACTCTGAGGTGCAGGTGTTAGGATCCGCATTTGACAAGTATGGAAATGGAGGCCCAGAGAAGTGGTGGAACTTACTGTAGATCACAGGGCTAATAAGGGGTGTTGGCAGACTTTTGGTGGAACTTACTGTAGATCACAGGGCTAATAAGGGGTGTTGGCAGACTTTTGGTTTAAGTCTGAACCCTTTTGGTTGTTCTATAATGCTTCCCCAAGCCGTCAAGAACATTCCATCCTTGGAAACTGCAGTTACTCTCAGGAATGAATTACTGGGGCTTCCCTGGTGGCGCAGTGGTTGAGAGTCCGCCTGCCGATGCAGGGGACACGGGTTCGTGCCCTGGTCCGGGAAGATCCCACATGCCGCGGAGCGGCTGGGCCCGTGAGCCATGGCTGCTGGGCCTGCGCGTCCGGAGCCTGTGCTCCACAACGGGAGAGGCCACAACAGTGAGAGGCCCACGTACAGCAAAAAAAAAAGGAATGAATTACTTAGTTCTTGTCTCTGTGGCCACAGAGAGTCAGACCTACGGCCACTGTAGTTGGTAGGACTTGTTATTTAGACGCTGTCTGGAGGCTATGAGGGAGATAAAAAGTAGTCAGCAAGAGTTAATGTTTATGACAAGGGACAAGGACAATTGACCTTATAACCTTGTTTTCCTTGACTCACTGAATCTTTACAAAGGCAGCCAAACTAACGAAAACAGAAACTTTGTACATTTTGTCAATGTCTGAAGCATGCATACTTCTCCGTCATGCAGGTAATGTCATGAAAGTTCACACAAGAATCATATATGACTATTTAGGTCAAGTGCCAGACTTAAGAAGTGGGTGTAAAAAGGAAAGAAAGAAAATAAACCCTTCATTGTATTATTTTACCTCTATACTACTCTCCATTCAATATAGCTGATTTTGTTCATAAAATTTACTGCTTTCAGTATATGAATTATTCAGATGTTAGTCAAATTAAGTTAATTTTGGTCTATTGGTGCAAAAAAGAAAGTTGTGTCCATAACAAACATGTGCACCTACCATGTACTTTGGAACAAAGGACATGAGGTGAGAATGACATTTCACTGTTCTCCAGGATCACCTCTACATGTAAAAATACAGGAAAACTATCCTTCTGTTGTTTGAAGAGAATTGATTTTTATCTTGCCTCCTCTCTCTAAAAGGAAGATAATCAGCGTGTGACAAGGAGAAACAGAAATATCAGTATTCTCAGAGTGGGTTGCCATGAAAATTTGGCTTCCAATAACTTGATTAGAGAAACATGGAGGAAAAGCCAGATGTGGAGTCTTGAATACTTAATGGGGAATCCCACTGCTCCCTCCAATCAGAGAGCAAGACTGAGCCAGATTTAAAGCCTGAGGGAGGGAGCCAGGGGGTCAAGACACAGGGAGGTCTGGCCCAAAGAGCCTGGAGGATGATGACAGGATGGAGGTAATATCTGCACAGAACAGATACACCCTAATACAGTCATCATACATTTAGCGTCTCTATTTAGGATGATCTCTTATTAAAACATTCAGGCTCTTCAGGGAAGCTCATAGACTCAGGAGAGCTATTGCTTTGTTCTAGACGGAAGTCTGAACTGTTACTTGAGGGTCATTGAGAATACATCACAAGGGTGTCATCTGTTCCAGTGTTTTCATAATTTTCCCCCTATGCAAGGTTGACTGGGATAAAATCTAGACATAAAGGTAATGACCACATAGAGAAGGGAACAAGTTAGCTATTACCTTGCTCATTGATTGGCTATAAACAACAGTATCAGTGATTTCTGGCCACAAAACATGCCTTCTGATCTAAATTTGTTTTCCCTAAAATGTCGGTTTATGAAAAATTCACCTCCAAGTTCATCTATGTAGATTTACAAGGACTTTGAGTGTTAAGATTGGTGTAAAATTTTGAAAACCATTAAAACGATGACAACTTTCTAGTTCCTGACAACTGGAACTTATTCAGCACAGGTGTATTTTGATGAGGATATTTACTTGTGATGAGTGCTAATTATAAAAGAATAAAATTCAATCTCATTTGTAATGGGTATTAAAATGTCATTAAGTGCAGGCATTTTCTCTCATTTCCTTCAGGTGAGAGGGAGAAAACTATTTTCCTTTAGGTATGTTAAAATTGTGGCCACTTGCCTTGATGCAGTTGCAATCTCATGGACCAGCTGCTGATCAGAAAGAGCATTTTTGGTGCCCAAAATGCCTGATTCTGATGGATTCCAAAGACACTATTACAACCTAAGATTCTGATCAAATGTGTACATGGTCAGGTTTTAAGAATATTGAATTCTGACAATCCACTAGCCTCAATGAAGTGGGCATTAGCCTGAGGAATATCAGACTCTTTCCAGTGAAAACATAATCAATCTCTTTGGTCACTGATAGAGCAAATAACCAGAGGTTGATTTCCAAATTTCAACTTATTTGTAGACTGGCCTGAACTTCATTGGAATATTCTGTTGAGGCCAAAGACCAGGGGGAAATCTCCTGAAAACAAACAACAAACAAATACAGTCCTTGTAATGATAAGAAAATATACAAGAAGCATTTTTTTTTTCAAGCCTAGGCAAACAGATATATAGAAAAGGTATGGTGATTTTAGAAGTAACCTTATTCAGATTCATGATGGTTTGAGATCCTTGGGTGATCCTTAGTATGTACAAAAATAACTAAACAAACAGGGAGGAAATACAACTTCAGGAGCTATTTGAAGCACCTTTATTTGAAGTTATTACTATTACAATTCAAGATGTCAAATGCCAAAAGACATAAATTCAACATAAAGTTCAGCTATCATGTAGTTGTCCCAAATGTTAAGAGAGATTGGCTTATCTGTAAATGAAGAAACCGTGAGGACTGTATAGCTTTTCTTGTTTTGTTTTGTTTTGTTTTTCTTTTAAAACATTACTGAGCTACATGCAGTATAGCTTTGGCTTGTGGGAGGGAAAGCCGATGTGATCCTTGTTCTGCCTCAAAATGCCTTTTGGATGACTTCCTAACTCCTTCTTTACTCCTGTACATTTGGCATTAATTGTGCTTAAGGTTTTGGATGAAGCAGGAACCCAGAGGGACATTAAGTTGTATCACTCAATAAAGCATTCTCTGTTCAGCCTGATGCATGGCCTTCTGGATCTTGGTGGGGTCACTGTTGGAATATCAGGGTCTGTCTGTCCTGGGATAGCAGGAGCCATAGGAGAGCCAAGATGGAGACCTTCAAGTACTGGGCCACATGGGCAAACTTGCAACTCTCTTGATTGGGAAAAAATAGCTGAAACTTGGCTATTGGAACAGCAGATCCAATTGGCCTGAGGAACAGCAGATCCCTGGTGCCTTCTTCGAAGTGCTTTCCACCTTTAATTTAGATATTTCAAGGGAAATTTAATCCATGTGTTTTGGATTCATTTGGACTTAACTCATAAATATGCTTCATCAAGTACTGCCAAGCTCTGTGTTCACCAGAATCAAGTAGTTTCATGGGACAATAGTGCAGAAGGAGGAAACTTGATATACAAGGGTCCATCACCCAAACAAGGAAAGGAAACCCTCTGGTTCAAACCACTATCTATAAATAATCTTAGAGCAGTAATTTACCCTCCAACAGTGTCATGGTAAAATAAACCACTTATGACTGCATGGGGCACATACAAGTACACATACAATAGATATATGCCCTTTCCCAGAGAAATATCACAACACGTGGTCTTTCTCATCATCAGTTCCAGAAAAGTTAATGATTCTAAGAAGGAAATAGAGGGATCTACCTATTTTAGCAGCTTTTAAAGTCCTCGCAGACTCTTTTCTCTGTGTATCTCACTTTATGTCTCTTGCTTTCTGTCTCTGTCTCTGTCATTACATAAGACTGGGGCTCTGCCAGGCCACAGGCTAAAAGAACCCTTTTACCTTCCGTGTATTTCTATTTGGTCAGATAATTTTGACCAACTTTACTTTCCCCAATATAAAATGATATTATATCATTGAATATGCTTTCTTCCAAATGAAATCTCCCTTGCTCTGAGATGATTTTACAGCTTCCTAGGGGGCTGTGCCCTGCAGGCTAAGAATCCTTGTGTGGTCACTGCTCAGAATAATGCAGAGGAGAGTGGCTCAGTGAGAATAGTATCACAGTCCCTCCCCATTCGTTTTTTCCCCTAAATATTAAAATGTGATAAGATTCAAGATGACCAGCTTCTATGTACTTTTAAACAAAAACTGTATTTCGGAGCAATATGTGATTTTAATATTGTCTGTGCTATAACATCTCTGTTCAGAGTTTTCAAAAATAAAGAAAGGGAATTTACGGCCCATTTCCAAATCAGTTCAAATTTCTTGTGCCAATGGCACCTAATACCTCAAAGGATCCGAGGGCATCTAATAACCAAATGCACTTCAGGTAGTAGAGAAGCCTTTGGCAGGGTTGTTATCTTCACATTCTCATATTATAGAAAGTGAAAGGGGAGAGAATAGTGCAGGGTGATATGTCAGATGGGATTCCCAGATTCACGCACGCTGAATTCTCACTTTTCAGTGAGGATGGACAGTCGCGCCATGATGGACAAAGCCCCGCAGTGCAGAGTTAAGTTGGCCTGGGTTAATGTTCTCTTAGGCCACATTCCCTGAGCATTTCTTACCTAAGACAGTGTAACAACAATTATGACGTCTGTTGGTTAGAAAGTCTGATGGCATAGATGAATAATAATCAGATTGGGCAACTAGATATTAATGTAGAATGTTATATAACTATCTTTTCAAATGCATAGCGTCTTAGGCCAGATGTCCAGAGAGTCTTGCCTTGTACAACACTGCAGATGTCCCCTTTCACAAGAAAGGACTATACATCTTTTTTTTTTAAGATTTTTTTTTTTATGTGAACCATATTTTGTGTGTGTGTGGTACGCGGGCCTCTCACTGCTGTGGCCTCTCTCGTTGCGGAGCACAGGCTCCAGACGCGCAGGCTCAGCGGCCATGGCTCACGGGCCCAGCCGCTCCGCGGCACGTGGAATCCTCCCGGACCGGGGCACGAACCCGTGTCCCCTGCATGGCAGGCGGACTCTCAACCACTGCGCCACCAGGGAGGCCCTATGTGAACCGTTTTTAAAGTCTTTATTGAATTTGTGTTTTTTTGTTTGTTTTGAATTTTATTTTATTCGTTTTTTATACAGCACGTTCTTATTACTTATTCATTTTATACATATTAGTGTATATATGTCAGTCCCAGTCTCCCAATTCATCACACCACCACCTTCCCCCCTGCTTGGTGTCCATACGTTTGTTCTCTACATCTGTGTCCCTATTTCTGTCCTGCAGACCGGTTCATCTGTACCATTTTTCTACGTTCCACATATATGTGTTAATATAGGATATTTGTTCTCTTTCTGACTTACTTCACTCTGTATGACAGTCTCTAGGTCCATCCACGTCTCTACAAATGACCTAATTTCATTCCTTTTTATGGCTGAGTAATATTCCATTGTATATATGTACCACATATATTTGAATCTGTTACAATATTGCTTCTGTTTTATGTTTTGGTTTTTTATCTGTGAGGCATGTGAGATCTTAGCTCCCTGACCAGGGATCGAACCTGCACCCACTGCATTGGAAGGCAAAGTATTTACTACTGGACCGCCAGGGAAGTCCCAGGACTATGCATCTTTTATTTTCAAGCTGGAGCAAGAAAACAGGTTCAAAACAACACAGAATTGGGCTTTCCTGGTGGCGCAGTGGTTGAGAGTCCCCCTGCCGATGCAGGGGACACGGGTTCGTGCCCCGGCCCGGGAAGATCCCACATGCCGCGGAGTGGCTGGGCCCCTGAGCCATGGCCGCTGGGCCTGCGCGTCCGGAGCCTGTGCTCCGCAACGGGAGAGGCCACAACAGTGAGAGGCCCCGTGTACTGCTAAAAAACAAAGCACAAAAAAAAACACAGAATCAACTCACATTGTTCTTGTCCTCAGGCAGAGCGTGTATCAGATGAGGCTCATTTTCCTCCCCTGTGCACTTTTACAGTCAGAAACCCTGGTAGAGAATCTTCGAGGGGCCAACACGGAAACGGTGCTTTGCCTACAACCCTAAATCCTTCCTGGTGGGTGTGGTGATTTGCTGAGGTATAACAAGCTCTCAAGAAAAGGAAAGCAGAGGCAAAAGATGAAAGGGAGAAGAGAAACCAAGTAGGTAAAGAATGTTGACTGGTTTCCTAGCTGGTGAGAGCCACCAAATCCCTTTCCTGGTTCCAATGCAAGACAAACAGATTCTCAAGGAAGGAATTGTACTTAGCAGCGGACTGAGGCAGCCTTAGCCTGCACAGCCAAACCCCGCTCAGAACCGTGGCCAACTTACCCGGGTTCCTTCACCAGCCCTATCTACCTCCTTCTCCACCCACAGCCTCCAGGCATTAAACTGCTTCTGAGCAGCTGAGCTCCGCCCTACCCCGAGCCACACAAAGCCGCCATCTGCACATCGCCATGTCACCAGTAAACCCTTCACAGTGCAGCGGTGGCATCACGGTTGGCGGTCACACTCCGGTGTCTTTCAAAGGGCAGTTTCAGCTTCTAAAATGGAATTTTCTAATTTTTGCAACACATCTGTGAGGTAGGGAGATCCAAGGTATTTCCCTCTAATTGAATTTTTCACGTATTAAAGTTGATTAGAAGTGGTTTCCATTCAACCTTGTGTGGGTTTCCCTTTTTAATACTCAGAAATGCCCCAAATATATTATGATTGAATGAGGTGGGATGTCTCCCCTCAGCCGAGGTGGATTTCCCTGGAGAGAGGCTCCTGTTAAGGCCAAGTGCCATTCTAAACTGTGAGGCACTACATTTAGTGTCGGCTCTAGTTCCTTTTCGAGGATTACCAGAGGAGAGGGGCCTTTGTGGAGAATGCTGGGGGTGGAGAAGTAGTGGCAGAAGGAATAAGGTCTGGGGAGCTCTTAGGAGAAAACGGGGGAGCTGCAACCTACTAGCTCAACAAGGAAATAGTGCCATCAATCAAGAACCATGATGGGAAAGATTTTAGAAAACCTGGGAACCCGCCCAACTTTGGTTTTATGCCCCTTGTGCTTGTATTGGGATCAGCCATTGAATCCTTGTCCTGCAGGAGACCCAGCACCAAGTGGGGAAGCTGGGGAGACCACGGCCACAGCCCACAGCCCTATGTTGAGCCACAGCTCGCCGAGGTTCTCCTCAAAGTGGACAATATCCCAATTCATCACTGGGATTGACATATATACACTAATATGTATAAAATGGATAACTAATAAGAACCTGCTGTATAAAAAAAAATTAAATTAAATTTTTTTTTTTTAAAAAGTGGACAATTTCTAAGAGGAATGCCAAGTGAGCCCTGAGCCAGAGAAGCAACTCAGGCTAAAAGCAGACTGAGCTGTGGGGTTCTAGGACCCTCAGTTTTATAGTGTGACTGGTGTAGAGTCGCCATCACACAGAAAGGAGGTAAAAGCCCAGTGGGTTGTGGAGCGTGGAGAAACAACACCCTTCTTGGTCAGAAGAAAACCAGTCATTTCAGCTCTTCAGTGCTGGGAGGTTTCAAGCTATTAAAGCAGACACTTGATGTGTATGTCCATCTGGACCCCATCCTTTCTCTTTTGGTAATAGCACCTTTATTTTACCTGTGGAAACTCTCCCCCATTCTCAGCCCACCCCACTCTCCGTCTCAGTGTAGACAGGTACCCCAGCCTCAGTCAATTCATGCTGCTGGGCAACAGTGATTGGTAAAGGCTGGAGCATGCGAACGATTTGGGATCAGAGAGAGAATTGCTTAAGATTGTGTCAGCTGTTGGTAAAGAAAAGCTCTGTTCCCCTTGGACTTGTACCTGTGAGGCTGAAAGTCTGAAGTTTCAGGGACTAGGCAAGGTAAAACTGAATCCTCCTGACATCCTTTGGGTTCCTGAATCAACTCTGCTCCTGGACTTTCCAGTTAAGCAGTCAGAAATAGTTCCTTTTCTGTTTCAGCTGGGTTCAGTCTGGTTTTCCATCACTTGCACCTAGAGATCCTAATACAGAACAGCATCAAGTTAAAAAAAAAAAAAAGAGCGGGGGGACTAGTACAAAAAGCATAAAATTAAAAAATGAGCAAGCAGATTAATTTAACTAGAGTGAGGGTCCATATAGGAGAGTAATGAGAAAACCATATGATCGTCTCAATAGATGCTGAAAATGCATTGGACAGACTCCAACACCATATGTGATTTTTTTAAACAAAAGACTTGAGAAATGGATGGCTACTTCCTTATCATAATCAGGAACATCTACTTTAAACATCATACTTAGTGATGAAACAGTAAAGGCCTTCTAATTAAAATTAGCTACAAAACGAGGTAGATAGATAGAACAACAATTTATAGATTTGATATTTGCACAAATTCCTGAAATGATTATTTTTCTTCGTTTGTTCTTGGAACTTTACCAAATGGTTTTAAAGTTCATGGGAAAAAAAAGCAGATGAGAACGGCTAAGACTTACTCTAAAAGATATTAAAATATATTTTAGTACAACAACAATACAAATGGTATATTACGGTATAAAAATTGACTGTAAAATAAATCAGTGGGATTGTTCAATAAATTTGGTTTATGAAATTGATGATTTGGCCAGAAATGAAGTTAACTTTTATTTATTTAATATTTAGCTGAACTTGCAATAAGTACAAACTTTCTAAAATTAAAAGATAGAAAAATAGGAAAGACAAGAATGTACAGGAAGATACTGTACAGGAAATGATTAGTAAGTTACCTGGGCTATATACAACACATCCTAGGAAAACATAGATAAACATCAAACTGGAGAGAAGAATTACAACAAATATCTGAAGCTTAATATTCTTCATATATAAACTTTTTTTTTCCAATTCAATAAAGAAAATATGTATTTACTAAAGAATCCTAACTAAAGGAGATGAGATGATCATTCTCAGGGCAAAAGACAAATTGCAAATGATCAATACAGGAAACGGGAACTCCTGCAATCTGCTAAAGGGAAAGAAAACTGTTTAAACCTTCCTGGAAAGCAATTAGGTCATGAGTGTCAAGACGTTAAAGAGTTCAGACTTTTTGACCCAGTGACTCTGCTGTAGGATGCATCCTGAGGATACAGGCAGAGGTCTAAACACACCAGTAAGAACAGGATAGTTCAGGGTGGCTTTACGTAGAACAACAAAAATGGACCCAACTGAATAAATAATTTTAATACATCCATTTCAATTTTTTAAAAATCACAAAGATATTTTCTAACAATTTTTGCAAGTTATATAATTTGTAACATTATAAAGAATATTATTTATTAAATGTAGGTGATAGAATTGTAGGTTATTTTCATTACTATGAAAGTTTTTTTCAGATCCTACATATAAGTGAAATCATATGGTATTTGTTTTTCTCTGTCTTATTTACTTAGCATAATGCCCTTGAGGTCCATCCATGTTGCTGCAAATGGCATTATTTCATTCTTCTTTATGGCTGAGTAATATTCCATTGTATATATGTACCACATCTTCTTTATCCATTCATCTGTTGATGGGCACTTGGTTTTTTCCATATCTTGGCTATTGAAAATAATGCTGCAGTGAACATAGGGGTGCATATTTCTTTTCTAATTAGTGCTTTTGTTTTCTTTGGATAAAAACCCAGGAGTGGAATTGTTGTATCTTATGGTAGTTCTATTTTTAATTTTTTGAAGAATCTCCATACTGTTTTCCCTAGTGGCTGCACCAATTTACATTCCTACCAGCAGTACATGAGGCTTTCCTTTTCTCTATATCTTCACCAACACTTGATCCTCTGACTTCATTCATTTTATAGCTGAAAGTTTTTACCCTTTTACCAACCTCTCCTTATTTCCACCGCCTCCCACCCCCAGCAACTACTTTTCTACTCTCTATTTCTATGTTTGACTTTTTTTGTCTTTGTTTTTAGAATTCACATATAAGTGATAGTGTGTAGCATTTGTCTTTCTCTGTCTGGCTTATTTCACTTAGCATAATGCCCTCAAGTTCTATCCATATTGCAAATGGCAGGATTTCCTTCTTTCTCATGGCTGAATAATATTCCATTTTATGTATACACACACACCCACTTCTTTATCCATTCACTAGGTTGTTTTCTATTGTAAATAATACTGCAGTGAACATGGGGGTGCAGATATCTCTTCAATATCCTGTTTTCACTTCCTTTGGGTATATACTCAGAAGTGAGATTGCTGGACCATATGATAGGTTCTATTTTTAATTTTTTGGGAACCTCCCTACTGTTTTCCCTAGTGGCTGCACCAATTCACATTCCCACCAACAGAGCACAGGGTTCTCTTTTCTCCATATCCTCACCCACGCTTGTTCTCTCCTGTCTTTTTGATGATATCCGTCCAACAGGTGTGAGGGGATATCTCACTGTAGCTCTGATTTGTGTTTCCCTGATGATTGGTGATGCTGCACACCTTTTTACATACCTGTTGGCCTTTTGTATGTCTTCTTTGAAAAAAAATGCTATTCATTTCCTCTGCCCAGTTTTTAATTGGGTTTTTAGGGGGTTTTTTTCTTCTTCTTCTTTCTTTCTTTCTTTCTTTATTTATTTATTTTTAACATCTTTATTGGGGTACAATTGCTTTACAATGGTGTGTTAGTTTCTGCTCTATAACAAAGTGAATCAGCTATACACATACATACGTTCCCATATGTCCTCCCTCTTGCGTCTCCCTCCCTCTCACTCTTCCTATCCCACCCCTCCAGGCTGTCACAAAGCACGGAGCTAATATCCCTGTGCCATGCGGCTGCTTCCCACTAGCTAGCTACCTTACTACGTTTGTTAGTGTGGTGGTACGTGGGCCTCTCACTGTTGTGGCCTCTCCTGTTGCAGAGCACAGGCTCTGGACATGCAGGCTTAGCGGCCATGGCTTACTGGTCCAGTCGCTCTGCGGCATGTAGGCTCTTCCCGGACTGGGGCACGAACCCGTGTCCCCTGCATCAGCAGGCGGACTCTCAACCACTGCACCACCAGGGAAGCCCTTTAGGGGTTTTTATTTTCAATTGAGTTGTATGAATTCTTTATATATTTTGGATATCAACCGCTTATCAGATATGTAATTTGCAAATATCTTCTATTCAGTAGGTTACCTTTTCATTTTGCTGCTGGTTTTCTTTGCTGTGCAAACGAACAGACAAAACAGAAACAGACACCTAGATAGAGAACAAACTGGTGGTTGCCAGAGGGGAGGGGTGGTAGGGGGATGGACAAAATAGGTGAAGAGGATTAAGAGTTTTGTACAAACTCCCGGCTACAAAAGAAATAAGTCACAGGGATGTACTGTGCTCATAGGGAATATAGTTGATACAACTTTGTATGGTGACAGATAGTAACTGTTTTTATTGCAGTGATCATTTCATAATGTACAAAAATATCGAATCCCTATTCTGTACACCTGAAATCAATGTAATATTGTATGTTAATTATAACTCAACTAAAAATATTTTAGTTTTTTTTTTATTAAAGGAAGATCAGGAAGGAAAATAAAAGGCAAAACTGTAGTTAGTCATTTTAGATTGTCTCCTATTAATATAACAACCTGAAAGTGTCAGGAGTTTTTGTTTCCTTAATCAAATTGTACATTGATTATACATAAATGTGTGAATTTTTTATGGCATACATTTTTACTTTTCATAAATTGGATTTATTAACATACAGATAGTCGTACTTTTATATATTTTATTTAAAGTTAATCTCAAATTAAAAATGTCTTTTTTAGAGACATAATTTGAGATAGGATCACCAAGGTCAGTTGTGCATGAATTGTTTATGTGGATAATTTCTGTCACCTTAACTATAAAGGAGAGAGGGAAGGAATCACTCTTCTTCCAGAGGTCTCCTGATACCTGTGCTTAGACAACATCTATGGGGTAAAAGATTAAAGATTTAAACTTTGAAATTAAGTGTCTTTCTTAGGTCTTTAACTCTCTCATAATATGTGGTATCCTATTGGGTATTTATTCATTCTGTTAATCTGTAGGTGTATTAGCTAAGCAAATGCTTTAACCTTTCTAAGCCTCAGTTTCATCATCTGTAAAATGGGAATTATGTGACACTATCAATGTCTTAAAAGGGTGCCTGGTCACAGCAAGCACTGTGGACTCCAGCTCTGCTGACTCTCACTGGCATCCCTGGCCAATAGCAGTGCCACACGGCAGGTCACAGAAGTAGAGCAGCATGGTGCCAGCTCTGTGGCTGGGCCCATATCCCAGATCTTCTTCTGCCCAGGCTGTGTTTCATTTCAGAAGAACATGACCTGGACACGCTCAGGGCAGAGGCATCTGTCCAAGTGGCTCTGATGGTTGGCCCCATGGTTAGAAATGCATTCTTTTGTAGGCCTTGTAAATCATTTACTGATAGCAGTAGTAGGTAAGGAATTCCCACGCTTGTTGCGCAGGTATTGTCTGTCACTCAAACACAAGGCCAGTGTACGTGAAGACAATTCACACCCTGGTTGCCATTGTCGTTCATGCTTCATAATGGCCTAAAGTTTAGAATAATCTGAAGTTGAGAATGTGCTGTATTAACTGCTAGCAAACTACCTGCCCAAGCGTACAGGCATACTGCCTTGGGCCCTTTCCTGCATGTGGCCTGGGGCTGGGCTTTGGACTAGGGGGTTCTGATGGACAGAAGGAAGGACTTTATTGTTTTCTAAGTGATTCGATTTTTAAAGAAAGGTTTTGCTAACAATGCTACCTTATATTCCAGGAACAAGTGCCAGTATTAAGGTAATCTTTAGACAGGTGCCATTGCCCATGGTGTGTTTACTTTCCTACAAGTCCCTTTTTTTTTTTTTTTTTTTGCGGTATGTGGGCCTCTCACTGTTGAGGCCTCTCCCGTTGTGGAGCACAGGCTCTGGACGCGCAGGCTCAGCGGCCATGGCTCATGGGCCCAGCCGCTCCGCCCACGTGGGATCTTCCCAGACCGGGGCATGAACCCGCGTCCCCTGCATCGGCAGGCGGACTCCCAACCACTGCACCACCAGGGAAGCCCCAAGTCCCTTTTTAAGACCTCCAACTGAAGCACTGTTTTCAATAAGTTAGAGACTAAAACCACTTCCTCTGTTAAAATGCAAATACACATGGGGTGGGCAAAAGACAATAGTATACCCTGTCTATTGTTCCTACCTTCCTGAGGACAGTTTCTGAGAGCAGGCTTACTGGGGCAAGTGGTGCTAGTCTCCGGACAAGAGGAAATGGTGAGGATGTAGCCCACCACTGGGGAGGGACATTGGGAGGGGGCTGAAGACCTTGCCCTTTATCTCCCATGGCTGGTCCAGGCCACACCTTGCAGCACAGGGCACAGGGGTGTAGCCCCCTCTGCATGCACCCCCTCTCGGGGGCTCCACCCCTTTTATCCCTGTCCCTCTGTGACCCATGGCAGGCCCTAGGGATGTTTGTATGTTCTTCCTCATGGTTGAAGACATTTTCTTATTTCCTTCATAAAACCGGACGCTTGCACATCTTGGTCCCTGCCTAAGCTAGAGTTAAGGAAGCAAAATAAAAGGTCCTCTTACCCTTTCATCACATCTGGGTCAGAGACAAAGTGGGGAAGAGTGTTGAGAGTGCCCAACATCAGCAAGTCCCAGTATTATAGTAATCTCACTTTCTGTTTTCTCTAAAATTTGTTTAATCTTTTCCAGATTTACCAGCATAGACGATCACCTCATGGCCTGACCTTCTCCTGCCACACTGGAGGCTGGGCAAGGGGAGTGACTTCCCAGAGAAGAGGCTGCCCTTTAGCCAACGTCCATTGCTGCTAAGTTGTCCAGGAAATGGCCATTACAGTAGGTGCTTTTTTGAACTTTCTCATGTCCCATCAGCACCTTGATACCAGCACAGTTGGGGGCTTTTAAATATACCCGGTGGATAGGTAACTTATTCCCTTTTTCAAGCTCAGATACTCTTGGCTACTCACTGTAAACTAAATACTTCTCTCCTTGGAAACCTCAGAATAGTTCTGTGTGATATCAAACACCTATGCTGGGAAGAACAGGAACAAACAAAGCCATAAGGGACTGCCTTTGAAATGGAGCCTGGGAACCCGTCAGCCACACTGAGTATTTGTTTGCTTCCCTTGTTTCCCCAGAACTGTGCTCACCTGGAGGCAACAGCCTGTACTTTGTCGTTTGCTGGGATGAGGCGGGGCAAGGGAAGGGAGGCACTTTGGCTGGCTTGTCAAAGCATCCCCAACAGGAGACGGTTTAAAAAGTTCCTATCTTGAGTAACCCTCAACCTGCTGTTCCTTTCATTGGGGGACATGCCAAGGGCTGCGGCTGACTCAGCTTGGGCCCAATTCTGCTGTCATTCCTTAAACCCAAAGCTCCTGGTTCCAGGGCTTTGGTGGGGAGTTTGCCCACACAGAGAGGGTAGGGACAGCACCCTGGCTAGGACTGGCTTTGCATTAGGTGCGTCTGAGGCTCTCGTTTTCCTCTGTGAGCTCTAATTTCTGGCATCAAAGGAATGAAGGAAGCAAGGAGTTCTCTTTTCCAGAAGCAACCCAGTTGAGGACACATAGGTTCCTATGTCACTCGAGCAGGAGGGTGGAGAGGGGGACATTGACTCTCCTCCCTTGATAATGGAACAAGAGGCAGAGTCTTTTGAACCTTTCAGGTGAGAACAGATGTAGTCCAGTCCCTTTAGTTGGGAGCTACTTCTTATAAGGATGAGAAAGGAAGGGACTGTTTGGGGTTTTTTTTTTAATTTAAAAAATTTTTTAATTTTTTTATACTGAAGTATAGTTGATTTACAATGTTGTGTTAGTTTCAGGTGTACAGCAAAGTGAGTCAGTCATACATATACAGATACCTATTCTTTTTCAAATTCTTTTCCTGTATAGGTTTTTACAGCGTATTGAGTGGAGTTCCCTGGGCTATTACAGTAGGTCCTTGTTGGTTATCTATTATAAATATAGTAGTGTGTATCTGTTAATCCAAAACTCCTAATTTATCCCTTCCCCCCATCTTTCCCTTTTGGTAACTGTAAGCTTGTTTGAGAAGTCGGTGAGTCTGCTTCTGTTTTGTAAATAAGTTCATTTGTATCATTTTTTTAGATTCCACATATAAGTGATATCATATGATATCTGTCTTTCCCTTTCTGACATACTTCACTTAGTATGATAATCTCTAGGTCCATCCATGTTGCTGCAAATGGCATTTTCCCATTCTTTTGCATGGCTGAGTAATATTCCTCTGTATATTTGCCTACCAACAGATGAATGGATAAAGAAGATGTGGGAAGGGACCATTCTTTACCAGGGTTTGAAATGCCATGTAGGACAAAGCACAGACCTGGCTGCCTGTGATTTTCTCTACTCCAGGGCTCTGCCATCAGGGTGCTGTGTCGTCTCCCTATCTCTGCAGTCAAGTCATCAAGTTACTATGTAGCTTGGGTTCTAACTCCCCAAGGAATGATCTCGTTAGTCACTATCTAGTATAGAGTGTCCTGTTGACCAGAGCTTCTCCCTCGTCTGCCAGTTGGCTGACCTCTATCTAGATGGCTGCCTTTGGCCCCAATGCCCATCCCTGGCCCACAGGTGAGACCAGCTAGTGGGACCACATGGTATGCTTCATTTATGCATGAGGGATTGCCATGGCTCATGGCCTTGGATGGGGGCCATAAGTGTGGCAAACAGTCGGTATCATATTTTGTCCAGTTCTGCAGAGGCAGTGTTGAGGTGGTGGTGGTGTGGGAAAGGGTGTTTGTTTGCTAAATACTCTAAGTAATTTGAGGCACCAAAAGTTTGGCTTTGGTTCTCCTCTCATGGTCGCACGAAAGTAAGGTGAGAAGCATTTTCCTAATTACTGGGAGGGACCCTTAGCAGCTTTGGCATATGGGGAATTTACCACAGAGCTAAGCTTTAGCACCCCAAGGATGTCGGTGCCTCATAGTGAATGTGGCCCATGTGAGGGATCAGAGGGAGTGAAAGAGGTGACACTGGATGAGCCAGAGCAGGAGAGGGCTAGGATACTGGGTGGTTGAAGCCTGAAGAGAATGGACTGTAAGAACATACGGAAACCCTACAATGACTCTAAGACTTGATTGTGCAGCCTTTTGGGAAAGGCTGGGGCCCTAAACCGGCAGGTGTAAGAGGAGCCACTAAAACATGCGCTATGATAAGGAAAAGGACAAGAAAAAGTCCAAAGAAAAGGAGTAGGGAAAGAAAGAAAAATGAACTAAGGGGTAAGAACTTCAGCTTTGTACTGTGTATGAATCAGCAGGCATTCTGAGATTTCATTCACTCAGGAGTTTAGAAAGAGATCCAAAATAAAGCCCAACCCAAGAGCAATTACTGTCACTCTTAGAGCAGTGAAGAGACCCAAGAGGTCATGTATACATCATGCCAGGTGGGGAGCAGCGTGAGTGAAGTTATAAGGAAAGTGC
Source organism: Neophocaena asiaeorientalis asiaeorientalis (assembly GCF_003031525.2). Lineage (NCBI taxonomy): Eukaryota > Metazoa > Chordata > Mammalia > Artiodactyla > Phocoenidae > Neophocaena > Neophocaena asiaeorientalis. Next base: position 1,066,213 of record NW_020175837.1, on the reverse strand, counting down.
CATAAAGTGAAGACTTGGGGCTAAAAATGGTGAGGGCTTTAGAGCTGGAATTGGCAGAGAGCTCGTGTTGTAATCCTGTGTCTTGTGGAGCAAACCGACTTGCCAGCCCAGTTGAAATCATATTCCATTATATGAGCTGCTGGCCTGCAATTGTGCACTCTAGACATTGACGTCTTGACTATAATCGCCATGCCAACCCACCAGGCCACGTGTTTGCCTGTAAAAATACCTGCAAGTGTTCCTTAACTTGAGGTCTTATGACAATAAAAGAAGAGATTTGTTGAATTATATTTTAATATACTAGTCAATGCAATTAATATATACTATAAATCATTCATTGATTTTTTTAAAAGTGGCTCTAGGGCTTCCCTGGTGGCGCAGTGGTTGAGAGTCCGCCGGCCGATACAGGGGACACGGGTTCATGCCCCGGTCCGGGAAGATCCCACATGCTGCGGAGCGGCTGGGCCCGTGAGCCATGGCTGCTGAGCCTGCGCGTCTGGAGCCTGTGCTCCGCAACGGGAGAGGCCACAACAGTGAGAGGCCCGCGTACTGCAAAAAAAAAAAAAAAAGTGGTAAAAGTGACTCTAGTAGAAATTTGCAGTTTTTCTTCACTTAGGAGCTGTTGGGAGCTCATACGCTGGGGGTGGTCTGCTCTCAAGCTCTGCTGACTTTCCTCCACCTAGGCGGTGCTCTTCTTAACAAGTAGATCTTTAATCAAGACTCCGTTTTATTGTGTCAGGGCTTTTCCTCGTAATTCCTGCTGACGAAGTTGCTCCAAGTTAACTTTCAGGACAGTCTTCATCAGGAATGGCTAATACTTTTTCTTCCTGCCAATCCCATCTGGAAATATTGACAGTCTACTCTGCTTGGGGCCCCAGGGATTGGCATTCTCTCCATTTCCCCTCCAGCTCTTCCTCTTTCTGTGTGGTTCCAAATTAGCCCTGAGTTTCCTGCTTTGTATTCTCTGCTGCTGGTGGCCAAGGAAGGAGTTAAATTCTGCCCCTTGGGTTAGGTCAGAGCATCCCTGATACTAAACAGAAATACGAACTTGATGCCTCTTTTTGTGTAATGCTGGCAGGAATCCCCTCAATAACTGCAACTCGAGAATTGTTTATGTTGAGCCACTTTATACCTCCTTTAGTGAAGGTGTTAGTTATTTGAGCTTTAAAGAGGTTCAAGGTCTTCTACCACCACCCCCATCCCCCAATATTATACGTAGTTACTGAAATGTTCCATACATACCTCCCATTATGAGGACTACTGCTGCCTACGCCACCACTCCAACCATCGTCACCACAACTTTGCTACCTTATACTTGTATATTACTTCACAGTTTTCAAGGTGCTTTCACAATCTCTACCCTATTTGACCTGCACAACCTCCTATGACCTATTCATAGTACCTGTTACTACTCTTTTTCCAAGTGAAGATCCTGAAGGTTACATGTCCCAGGGTCACGACTTGGCCCAAGAGCACACGGCTAGTAAGTGGCAGAGCTGGAAAAGAACAGATGCTCAAGGCATTCACGGTGCTCAAAGTCCTTCCATAGTTTAATGTCTTCCCCATCATTTGCCCAGCTCCGGAGAGAGCTGCTCTCTGAGCGCTGGGAACATGAAGTTTGAAAAGGATCTGACGAACTAATCTACATATGCTAACATTCAATGCTGATAAGTTTCAACATGTCACCCCTCTCAAGGACATTGCATTTTAATGAGCTTCATTCGGTTATATAACGTGAAGGAATACTTTCCCAAATATAAAATTGCAGGCATAAGTGAGAAGTTAGCCGGGGACGTATTGGTGGAAAACGGGGACGTTCTGACATCCCTCAAATCACATCATGTCGAGGATCCCCATCTGACGAACTCCCTGTTCCTCACGAGGCTGCCCCACCTGGGAGGTGTGGATTTACGCACCTGCCAGGAGCTTGAATACAGGCCTCCAGCTTCCTTTCCAACCGTGCATGGTAGGGTCTGTGTTTGCCTTGAACTCACTCCTCAAACACGCATTGGCTCTTCTCCTGCACTCTCCCCAGCGCAGTTTTGCTCCAGGGCTTGTCACACCCAGTGCTATCAGATCTCTGACCATGAGAAGAAGCAGCCCGGTGACCCAAACCTTGGCGCAGTGGCAAGCAGCAAGGGTTAACCGGTTTTGCACGAAGCAAGCCTGGCTCAACCCTGTGAATCTCTTTTTCACATTTGCTGCTTATTCATAACCCAAGCCCATCTGCTGCGCAAGTAACGATCAGCCGCTCCTGTTTCAGATGTCAACCGCCCCAGCTGTTTTTCTCTCTCTCTGTAAACATGAAGGGGGGGAAGCAATTACCACAATATTAATATTCTGGCTTGATTATCTCTATGCAATGAAATGAAGACTGATGAATTCCCCTTGGGGCCCACCGTCACTTCAGCCCCACACAGAGCACACCTATGCAGCGTAGCGCAGGCTATCACCTCCCAGGAAGGCCCAGGTGAACCTCGGAGCTTCTGCCGTGACCCTGGCCACCTGGAAATGCCAAGGTGAACGTGGTGCATTCAGGGAAAATTGATGAGTCGCTTGGATCGTGCAGGGCTTTGAGAGTGAAGTCTACGTTGAAGTTAAGGAATGAGGCTTAAAGATACCCCATGTAGCTCGGGATGACTCTTAGATCTGTTTTGATAGAGATTCCCAGAGTCATAATTTCTTCCATCAGCATTCTTTGGTTTAAAGTAAATGTCAGACAAAAGCTATCATCAAGAACATGTTTCCCTCTCTGGTTTTTCACTGCCATCCCGAGGCAGCAGGAACTGGAATGATCTGACTCATCAAGAAAGCTTTCTTCATTATTTCCTAAGTTTGTATTAGGCATCGGCACATCCTCCCTCGGTCATAAGCAGGCACCCCAGCACCTCGTATGAGGAGCTCCGAGATACAAAATTTAATGTGGACCGTTTCCTGCCCTCCTCAGACTTCATACTGCCTGATACTGGGGCAAGAACTTTATTTTATTTTTTTTTTTTAGGCCATACGGCATGTGGGATCTTATTTCCCTGACCGGGGATCAAACCCGTGCCCCCTGCAGGGGAAGTACGGAGTCTTAAACATTGGACCACCAGGGAAGTCTCAGGGGTAAGCACTTTAAAAAGGAGGTTGAATCAGAATCAGTCTGCCTGGCTCTGCCGCTTTCCACGTGTGACCTTGAGGTCCATGACCTGCTGGTGCCTCAGTTTCCTCATTTATAAGATGAGGATAGCACTGTTGAGAGGAGTGCTAGGAGTTGATAGGAGTTGACAGGCACGCAGTGTTTAGAACAGGCCCTGGCCACACTCAGTGAAGTATACATGTTGCTGTTCTGCTGCGTCTCATATCTGAAAGGGATTTCGTGTGATGGTGTCTGGGTGCAGGTACCGGGAAGGCCCCAGAGAAGAAGCATGTGTAAGCCGTGCCTCAGACAAATGAACTCAAGAGTAGAAGAGAAACTGGAGGCCGCGGAAGACACATGGACATAGTGATGAAGGAATAAGAGTTCTCAGTATGTTCGAAGTTAATTGTCACCCAGAGGACAAGAGAGTTGGGTGCATGGAGGCAGGAAAGTGAGCTAGAGTGAGCAGGGGATTTAAGTTTGGAATAGATTAGCAAAGACCCCGAGTGATAAACCGAGGAATTGGGGTGTGTTCTTATAAGGAACGGGAAGCCTTGGTAAGTTTCTAAGAAAATAACCTAAATAAATTCATATTTTGAAAAACTGTAGGAGCAGGCAGTTCGGAAGACTAAAATGGCAAAAGCACGGGGAGACTCCTGCCGGGTAAGTCAAGGCAGGGTCTGACCCAGGGCAGCAGAATGCAGACAAGTGGACAGGGCAGTGACCAGAGAGCCGAGGGGGTGAGCGAGAAGTTCAAACGGAAGCAGACCGTGAGGCTCAGGGTCCTGGCACGTGGGAGGAGGGAGAGCCCCCTGCTGGCTTAGAGGACACTGGGGGACGACGTGAATAGCAGTGGGACTCCCCTGGGGGCTGACATGGTGTTCTTGGTCACTGTGGGGGATTCCTGAGGTGCTCAAAGGCAGAGAGCAGGGCCTTCCCTGCAGCTGTACTTGAACAAGCCGCTTCTCCCCCCAGCGGCAGGTGTGAGCCCTGAGATTCCACCCACCTCCCAACGGAGCCAGCCAAGCACTGCCTCACGAAGGGAGGGAATCCTAACAGACTCTTCTTAGGCATGGAAGTTTGCTCAGCTTATTCTAGCTTGCTGTAAGAGTCCTGCATTTTATAATGGACAGTCTTATTTCACGAAGCAGCTTCTTCTGGTATATGTGCACGTGTGTATGTGTGTGTGCCAGAACACAGGTGTGCATGGGTGCACATGCATGTGTATGTGTGTGTGAGGGGAGGGGGTGGGTCCAATAAGAAGAGTCGAATTTGCCTGATAAAGTGTCGTGGGCTTCTAAGCCCATCCTCTCACCCATCCCACTGCTCTGGAATCTCGTTAATGGCGACTCGATTCTTTCTTTCTGTTCAGCGTAGCCATACGCACCACAGTGGGGAACGTCTGTGGGTAGAACTCCCTCCCTCTCAACAAGACAGCTCTGTGACCTTGAGCGCGTTACGTACCGTACCTGGCTTCCTCACGTGCAAATGATGATAACTGCAAGGGTTGTAAGAAGTATTGTAAGGATTGAATAAAATAAGGCAGCAAAGCCTCACATCTGCTAAGTGCAAAGTAAACGTAAGCTGTTATCGTTGTGACAGGATGCTGACAAACTGACAGGGCTCACGGTCAGGGGTGGGGTCGGACAGGGCGCCTTCTCACCCCAGGCCATGCTGTGTGCGGGAGAAGCCTGCAGTTCAGCTCCGCCCCTGCGTGGCCCGTACCCCTCCGTGCCTGAGCTTCCCTTTGTGCAAAATGGATATGCTGACCACGCACCTTCTGCATCGACTTACTGTGAGCATGAAACTGTGTAAAGTGGTGTGAATGGTGCCTGGCATCTGATAGGTACTACTGATATTTAAGTTTAGCTGCTGATACTTCTAAAGTAGAGGAAAGGCAGAGACAAGGGGACTGGTGTGAGGGAAGGTGTCATTGGTCCTGTCGTTGAAGATCCGCTTTTCTGATGACTAGGCCCGAGGACACAGCAGTACTCTAGCTGTCCCTGGAACTGGCGTGCTGTGACTATAGGCTTGGTAGCCTGTCCTTCTAGTGTCGTTTCCAAACTGGAACTAGAAACAACTCCCAAAGTACCCTGCCAGAACGTTTTAGGTTGTCTCAGCATATGACTTGGAGGGGTTGGCATTCCTTTGGATCTATGAATTCAAATTTCTCTTTTTAATTGAAGTATAGTTGATCTACAATGTTGTGTTAATGTTGTGTAAAGACATTCAGTTATACATATATATACATTCTTTTCTCAAATATATTTATTAAATATTACATTCCTACCCAGTCACCACTTTTTAAAGAGTTAAGAACAAGATGGGAAGAAGAAGAGACACATGAAGCTAGCCCCAGGCCTAAGAGTTGCTGCTTGCCTGTGAACATGGGTGTCCCATTTTGAGAAATCCCAATACACATCAATCAAAAAGCTGCTAATCTTGTAAAAAAAAAAAAAAAAAAAGGAGTGTAGTTTTCTGGAAAAAGAGTGAAGAGAATCAACATTTGCATTATCAAAGGATTCTTTGCTTCACGGGGAAAAGAAACCACAAAGAAAGAAAGAAAAGAAAAGAAAAAGTAAAAAAAAAAATTGAAAAGGATTCCCCACATGGTCTGTTTAAATGGTAGCCTTTCTTGGTGAATTTCAACCCTGATTCAATTTGCAAATATTGGATTTAGACTGCAGTGCGTAAACCATATGTTCCTGAGGAGGCTTAAAAACGTGTAAAGTGAGGTACCCCTGTAGGAACAATATTTAGGAGAAATTAAAGCAAAGCAGAGAGAAGGAGCACGTTCCTTTGTAAAGAAATCGGGTAATTGAACTCAGAGTATGTGAGCTTAAACATCAGCTGAAAAACAGCTGCTCTTCAGAGGCGGATGAGCCAAAAGAGTGAGGTTGGGAGGAAGTTGAGATGAGAACTGTTTAGTTCTTTAATGCTCCTGTGTGTGGATAAAAGGGTGAGAAGGAGGGGATCTTCTTTGGCCCCAGCAGCGGTTCCAAGCAGTTCTGGAAGCTTCTGCCTCCCTGAATATGATCTTCCCGCATGGCGGCTGGAGTGGAGGACCAGGGTCACACACATGGAGCGGTGATATAGCAGGGCCAGCGGGTCAGGCACCTGTGAAGCCGCAGCCATAATACATTCTTCAGGAGCTGCTTTTTGACTTAATCGAGCACAATTTTCCATCCCATATGTGCAAAGCATTTCATCCGTTAGTGTCTTCTTGGCTCCTTTGGGCTTCTTTCTTTCCATTCAAAAAAAAAAAAATCAAAACTCCCCATACTTCAACTCATCACACACAAATATTTTGCTTCTGAAATCCACTCCATTTTCTCCTTGACGACTGGCATATTTTAACCTGTAGAGGTTCAACCGCCCTCATCTGCTTTTGATTAATGCAAGTTCCCTCCTTCCTGGGTCTGAACCCAATCACATTAAACAAGGTACTTTGCTAAGTGTTCTGAGGCGTAACAAGGGATCACGAACAGCTGTCTTAAAGGAGCTTACATTTTAATTTAATGTAATTTAACTTTAATTTAATTTCCATGTAACTGCCTGTCTGATTTTCTCAATTTCTACCGTAGAGTACCCCCTCCAAAAAAGAAAAAAAAAAACACCAAATGCTTCTAGAAACTTGCAAACTGACACTTTAACTCTTGTGTAGTTGGGGAAGGTGTGGAATACACGGGTCTATGTGCATATGTGTGCACTCACACACACAAAGATGCACAGATATCCAGAGTAACAACCTCAGATTCTATGTTGTGACCATGCTTTACTTAATTTTTAATTTAAAAAAATAATTGTTTTAGCTAGGAAATGCTGAGCATCACTTTCCTTGAAATGGTACTTTGCAGTTAACCAAATGAATGACATAGGTTGTGTCTTTTTTTTTATACCCCCTTCACCTATTTCTCTGACCCTGCCCCCCACCCCTGGCAACCACCAATCTGTTCTCCATACCTGTGAGCTTGGCTTTTGTGTGTTTGTTTTTTAAGGTTTGTTTGTTTGTTTGTTTTTTTAAGATTCCAGACCTAACAAAGAGCACACAGTATTTGTCTTTCTCTGTCTGACTTACTTCACTTAGCATAATGGGCTCAAGGTCCATCCACATTGTCACAAATGGCAAGATTTCACTCCTTTTTATGGCTGAATAATATTGTACTGTGTGTGTGTGTGTGTGTATATATATATATCTATATACACACACACACACACACACACATTTTCTTTATCCATTCATTTGTCAATGGATACTTAGGTTGTTTCTATATCTTGGCTATTGTAAATAATGCTGCGATAAACACGGGGGTGCATTTTATCTTTTCAAGTTAGTGTTTTCTTTTTTTTTCGGATAAATACCCAAAAGTGAAATTGCTAGGTCATATGGTAGATCTATTTTCAATTTTTTGAGGAATCTCAATACTGTTTTTGACAGCGACTGTACCGTTTTACATTCCCACCAACAGTGCATAACGGCTTCCTTTTCTCCACATCCTAACCAACATTTGTTAATTCTCGTCTTTTTGGTAATAGTCATTCTAACCAGTGTAAGGTAATATCTCATTGTGGTTTTGATTTGCATTCCAGGTGACTGACGATGTTGAGCATATTTTCATGTACCTGTTGGCCATCTGTATGTCTTTTTCTGAAAAATGTCTATTCCAGTCTTTTGTCTATTTTTTAATTGGATGTTTTTTCTTCTTTTTGCTACTGAATTGTATGAGTTATTTATATATTTTGGGTATTAGCCCCTTAACATATAAATGGTTTGCAAACATTTTCTCCCACTCAGTAAGTTGCATTTTCATTTTGTTGATGGGTTCCTTTGTTGTGCAGAAGCTTTTTAGTATGATGTAGCCCCACTTATTTATTTTTGCTTTTATTGCTTTCACTTTTGGTGTCACATTAAAAAAAAAAATCATTGCCAAGACCATACTGCCTATGTTTTCTTCTAGAAGTTGTGTGGTTTCAAATCTTACATTCAAGTCTTTCATACATTTTGAGTTAATTTTTGTATATGGTGTAAGATAGTGATCCAGTTTCAGTCTTTTGCACGTGACTGTCCAGTTTCCCTAACACCATTTATTGAAAAGAATGTCTTTTCCCCATTATATACTTGGCTCCTTTGTTGTAAATTAATTAGCCATATATTCATGGGTTTATTTCTGGGCTCTCTGTTCTGTTCCATTGATCTATGTGTCTGGTTTTTTTTGTTTTTTTTGTTTTTTTTGCGGTACGCGGGCCTCTCACTGCTGTGGCCTCTCGCGTTGCGGAACACAGGCTCCAGACGCGCAGGCTCAGTGGCCGTGGCTCACAGGCCCAGCCGCTCCACGGCATGTGGGATCTTCCCGGACCGGGGCACGAACCTGTGTCCCCTGCATAGGCAGGCGGACTCTCAACCACTGCACCACCAGGGAAGCCCTGTGTGTCTGTTTTTTATGCCAATACCAGTGTATGCTGTGATCATGCTTTACTTTAAACAGTAACAACATTTTTTGGAATCTAGAATGAAAGGGCCTTTGACCTCAAGACCACATGTAGCCCAGATGTGAATGGTTTCAAAGGGGTAAATGCTGGACGCAGGAAGAGTAGCAAAGGGCACTGTTGCAGTTGTGCAAGAGTGAAATGACAATGACCTAAACAAGAAAATGATTGTGGGAAGGGAATGGAGTCAAGATATATTCAAAGATAAATTTGTAGGACTTGGTAGTTCCATGGATTGGGGGGGATAAGCAAAGTTTTGAGTCTCCGTTCACTCCCTTTTATCTGACCAGATTGTTAGGAAGTTGGCATTGATGTTCATGGAGATACAGAGCTCATGGACTGGAACAGGTATGGGGTGGAAACAGAACGAATTAAGTGTGGGACAAATTACATTTGAAATTACCACGGGAATTCCAAGTATATATATGCAGCCAGCCCTCATATATGTGAAGGAGTCTGAGGCTGAAAGGAGAAATCCCTGCTGGAAAGTAGAAGAATGACCCATCGGAGAGGGTCATGTAAGTCAACAACAGAGTAAGGATTAAGGAAGGGTGAGTGGACAACTATGTCGAGCGGCGTGGGAATCCTGTAGACAGGGATTGGGACACATCCACTAGATTTGGCAAAATGGTGGTTCTCCCCAGGCAGCTGCTGTGACATGTTGAGAAAGTAGACAGCAGAGGAGAGTTTGGGAGTTGGTAGAAGGCTGTTAGGCAAATGGCCATGACTGTAGCCACACAGATCATCACAGTAATCTTGGCATTTGTTCTGCAACTGCATGGCCTTTAGTTACAAAAGGGATTAGAAAAGCTTGAGACGCTCTCTGTGTAAAGGCAGATCCACGTGAATGCCCAGGAAACGCACTGAGTATAGAGCATCATTCTAGTCTCTGGTTTCATCTTAAACCTGTCTCTGTCAAAGACACACGTACACGGCCAGATATGTGTGCCCCAAGAACGTGAAAGGACTCAGATTCTTTTCAATGTAGAAAGGTAAGAATTTTAAAGATCAATACACATTGATGATCCTAGGAACATCAATGTATTTACAAAGCTCTCTCCATCCCTTTTCTGGTGTCAGATAGCAGGTTGGTAGATGACTAATACCAGCATTTTCAGGTGACAGATGATGTAATCGAATGGTCAGGAATCCTTTATTTACAGTTAAGAGGCATGAGATGTGATATTCAGAGATGGCTAGAACTCCAAAGCCTCACTCGTGTGCAAGAGATTTTGCAGGGATATCGATTCAACTCAGTTTCTCTACCAAACTCAGTCTCTACAAATCCTTGGATCCTTTAAAATGTAGATTAAGCAGTTCTAACATATGACAGAATTATAGAGCAACTCCATATTTCAAAACACCTCTCTGAACAGGCTGACCTTTATTTTCAGAGAGTATGTGGTCAGTGCTTCCTGTAGCAGTTGTGATGCCTGTGTGTTGATATACCCATGTGGGCTGGCTGGTTCCCTGGGTACACAGCAGGCACTTAGAAAATGTGTCGGGTGGTTCGTGGAAAGTGTGTTCTATATCCTCCTTTTTCTTTTCCTTTGTGCTTAGTCTGGTTTCACCGGCTCACAGCGGGCCCCATCTGGCACCTCAGGCCAGCAAAGTGTGCATTTCTAAATACCTGGCTAGGGTGAGATGTAGTCCACAGCTGTAGATCAACACTTCAGACCTTCTCTGTAACCCCAGATTCCCTCCCCATACCCCAGTCAGGATGACAGCTTCTGGTTGGTTCTCCTCCCATCTGAAACCACACTTGTGTAAGTCTCCTTCATCCATGGCTAGATGTACCCACTCACCAATTTCTGCCCCTCATAGGGACTATAAAAAAAGCTCATAAAATTACAGGTGACTTAAGTGTGTGTTTCAGTTACTAGTTTTGTCTCTTGACCTCCTTGATCTGTTGAGCTTTGGGACCTTTGCCCACCTTTGCTAGATGACCTCTGACCCCTTCTAGGTAGAAGCAGCTCATCCCAGTGGTGGAGAATGTGACCTCTGGCACTGCCTGGGCTGACTTCCTAGCTCTGCCACCTCCTATCTTTGTGCTGTGGGCAAATTGCCTAGCTTCTCTGTGCCCTGGTTTCCCCGGATCTAAAATGGGACTAAAAATAGAACGTCTCATCTGGTTATTATGAAGGTTAAATTAGTTAATACATGTTATGCGGCTGGAAGAGTGCCAAGCACATGGCAGACAGTCACTAGAGGCACTGTAGTTGCGGAGTTGTGGTTATTACCTAGTGCTCTAAGCTTCTCGGCCTATAGCTCCCCATTTCTGACCCCATGGAGTGGCCGATGGAGGAGCCCTGCGGAGCCTGGGATTGGGTGTCAGCTGGCCTCGCTGCCGGCCGCCAACGGCACAATGCACACTTTAGCCACAGGTTCTCGGGCAGCTCTCAGTAAAGACAAATGTTCACTTGGGGCTCGGAATTGCTCTCCTGACTGAAAGGAGGTGCAAAGAAGAGGAAATTCAAATCATTGTTCCCCTCAAATTATCTTCTATTGTACAGTGTTTGCTGATCCTTCGAGTTTTTAATTTACTTGCTCCTGACCCACTCAACTTCCAGGGGAAAAGAGAATTTCAGAGATGTTGTAGGATTGAGCAGGGGGCGAGACACGTAACAGGAAGACATGTGTCCTTCGTTTACGAGTCTTAATTTGTGAAACTTTCTTCATTTACACCAGTTTCTTAACCCCTCAGGCAACTGGTGTCACCCATTCTTGTATGAAACTGCTCTCTCTCCATCACTGGAGAGGACCGAATCCAGCTGTCCCAGGTGATCTTCACAAGAAGCATAGGTGAGAGCCACCCTCCAACAGAGCTCCCAAGCTGCAGGTCCCCAGTGAACCCAGGCATATGATCCCCGTGGGGATCCTTCCCACATTTGGTGGGAAGGCACCCACATCAGCAAGCCCTAGGAAGGAAAAGGAAATCTGTCTTTTCTTACTATAACTCACAGGCCCTTCTGGGAAAGGGAAATGATGATCCAGGTAGCCTTGGAGACATTGCTGTTAACAGAGGCAAGAGGCTGGGGATGCAAAACTTAGTAATGGCTGCAGCAGCAACAATGGCAGCTTGATTTATTGAACACTTACTATGTGCCAGCCCTTGTGTTTAGTGCTTTATATGCATCATCCCATTTTATCCTCCCAAACCCCTCCTATAGATGTTATCTAGTGAGAGACAACATCTAGTGTAGATGTCTCTTAGTGGTGGCTAAGAGGACAGGCTCTGGGGTGGGGTTTCTCAACCTCAGCACTGTTGACATTTGGAGCTGGGTAATTCCTGGTTGTGGGGACTGTCTTGTACATTGTAGGATGTTAAGCAACGTCCCTTACTCAACCCTGTAAATACCAGTAATATCCCTCCCCTGTCCCAGTCGTCACAGCCAAAAATGTCTCTAGACATTGTCAAATGTCCCCTGGGGAGCAAAGTTACCCCTGGTGAAGGATCACGGCTCTAGACTCTCAGAAAAAGCACGAAGAATCCTAGCTTCAACACTACTGGTATGGCTGTGGGTTAGTTTCCTCATTGGCAAATGTACACACCACATATTTCTAAAAATTAAACTGAAATAATTTCTGTATCATGCTTAGAACAGCACCTGGCCCAAAGGAAGTTTCAGTCGATGTTAGCTCCTTTAATTACTTGAAGTTTTACCTTTCGACATATTTTTGTAAACAGATGAAGAAACTGAGACTCAGAGAAGTTAAATAACTTATTACATTCTCAGCGGAGGTGTGGCTGAGCCAGGTTCAAATGCAGACCATCTGCCATCAGAGTCGCATGCCCTCAACCTGGCTCTCCTGCGGGGTAAGCTCGGAGTCAGCCAGGCTGTAAACTGTCCAGCCAATGGCTCGGGGCTGGCTTCCTGGGGTCCTAGTGGGACACAAGCCCTGGAGCCTGGTGACTCTCCCTGACAGCAGCAGGGGCCGCAGTGGCCCGAGCAGCTCAGCCAAGGCAGCCACTGCGGTTGCCTGGCCTTTGACATTGTTTGTCAGCATCACAAGTGGCCGCTATCAGGGATTACTATTTGCGTATCCGTGAATCACAATATACCAGATTCATAAGAGCCAGATGTCACAGCTGACCCAGACGAGGCCTCAGACAGATCCCACGCGTTTCATGTGTCAGGCCTATATCCATTCATAAAACAGCTCCCTTCCAATCCCCAAATATAAGTCTTGAGAAAAAAAATTCAAAGTTGGATGTGCAACTCTGAGACTAGTTGCAATTGATTTCCAGACCTCACCCCCCTCCACCATCCCCAGCCCTGCAGTCATCTTACACTTTTAATTCTGGGTTAATTCTTCCATGGTTCAAAGCAGAAAGAGGGGCATGGTATCCATCATTCGACCCCAGAAAAGGAAAGAGGAATTCAAAGACATATGTAGGTGAGCATAGCATAATTAGTTTTGCTGTTGTAAATGTTAAAGCTACAGAAATAATTTGTGGTTGGACTCAGGGGAGATGTGCCCCTAACACCCTCCCCTCTTTTTCTTTTACTGTTTTTGTTTTTAAACTGTTTTTGGAGCCACTTTCTCAGAAGCACAGCTGAAAACCCCTTAAAAACACACACACGCATGCACACCAGAGGGGTCTGGAGTAAGGATTTGAGAGGTTCAAGTCGGCTCCCCCTGTTAAAACTTACAGCTGCACCAAAGATGGTACAGAATATCAACCCAGGGCTCAGGAAACTCGTCTGGTTCTCAGGAATGGGAAAATGCATCTGTGCTGGATCAGACAGAAGGTAGAGGGTCAGGCTTCCCTCTCCTGTCACCACTCTGTCCAGAAAGAAAGGTCAGGGCAATGCCCACCGTGTCTGGCAGCATCCTGGTGGCTGGGTGCGGTCAAAACACAATGTCTGTCATTCATGAGTGGTCAAAAGACAGGGACGCATTTTAAAAAAAACAAAATATGCGTGAAAAATCAACCTGGCGTTTAGTGTTACTCGGTTTTCATTTCCACTTTTTGATTTCCTCCAGGGGCTGAAATTTAATCTCTCTTTTAGCAAACTGGAGCTGGCTCCTTCTCTCCCTCTGGCTTTTTCTCCCTAGTGGGCTCTCAGTGCCTACCCCACAGATACGCTCAGCCGATTAGGAAGCCTGTGCATTGTCACCAAGACCTGTTGTCACCAAGGAAATGTGTTGGGGCAGGTGCTTTCCATCCACCCCTCCGCACACCTTCAGCCCTGCTGACCCTGCTAATCTTCAGGTTCAGCAGTTGTCAGGTGCTGACAGAGAAGGCATCCCTTTACAAAACACACCCACCCTGGGGGTGTCCGTGCATGCGAGCCTGTGTGCGTGCACCTGTGTGTCCCACTCTCCCACAAGGTTCCACATTTCCCATGGGTCCCACTAGTGCAGGAGTCGAAGTGACACGGCCTCAGTAGCTGTTCTAAGAAACTCTGGCCAAGGGCTAAGCTTGCCCCTCTTCCGAGGGTGTGCCCCCGGACATTCCTCCCCTCCCCAAGAGGCACTTTTGGTGAGACAACACAAACACCCTCACCCACTGTGCCCCCGCCCCTTGGCTTGATGACCTACATTACTGGCGAGCACAGAGTCATTTCTTAGTTTAACTCACATCCGGTTAGACACAGAGATATTTGTTAAGGCTACTTTGTGGCGGGTAAGAATACATCAGGGGTCACTCCAAATCCATTCCAAATCAGTCTTGCAGGCCAACCCCGCAGAGAACAAGAAGGAGGAAATGACTCACTCTCCAAGCCCATTGCTCTCTGTAATTCCTGAGACTCTCTCCTGGCACAGAGAGCCAGGGGCCGTCACCGAGGTTCAGCTGCTACTTGAAATCAAGTCCTGCCTCTAACAGCACCCGTGCTCCCCACTTTGCAGAGGAAGGCCCTGCCCTAATGGCATGTGTCTACACCCTGCCATTCTTGGATTGTACGAAAAGTGGACAGAAACAGCTCTCCCACCCACTCACTTTCTTGATAACCCTTAGAATGTCCGTTGTTGAAATAAGGTAGATTTAGTACATCGATAGCGAATGAGAATCACACATTTTCCCCAACTCACAGTACTTCAGCTCTGTTGTTTTCAAGCAAACTGATAGATTAAGTTGGAATTGTATAATCATGATACACCATCCTTCATTGGCCAAAACTTAGATTTCTTTACTCGTGTCTCCAACCACCTACCCATTCATTGGAAAACACGTTAAGTGCGGGATCTGCCGGAAACAGTGAGACCCAGGGCACGGACATGAAGACACAGTCCCCGTCGCTGATGGGTTGGCCGGGTGGTAGATGAAGATGGGCAAGCAAACATGCACAATTATGTTGGCACCACGATCTGGATCTTCTGAAGCACAGGGCAGTGACATAGTGTAGGTGGTCAGTACCACCTTCAGGCATCAGGAAGGCTCCCAAGGCTGAACGAGCAGGGATTTCTGGGCATGAATGTGGGCAAAGGTTAAGCAGACAGTGGGAACCCTTGGAGCTGTTTTGTGCCTCTGCCCTTACTCCTAGGGCTTTTTCTGCTTAGAATCCCCTAACCCAGCAATAAGGAAACTGCTGGCACATAGTAGGCAGCTACTGTATGCCCACTGGGGAATTGATGAATAAATTCCTGACGATGAGTAGTTAAAGAAGCTGATAAAGATGTAGTAAATCAAAGAAAGTGGAGGCAACTACAGACAAGGCCCAGCGAACACATGGCACGTGAATAGCTGCCCCTGGAGTCCTCGTCCAAGGCGGATATTATCCATGATCAGAGAGGTTTTCTGGTTGTGTTTAGATGGCAAAGGACTCAGCTCTGCACAACAGAGTGCTCGACTGGTGCACAAAGTGGAACCTATTTGCCATTTGCCTTTGTAGACTATTCATAGGAGGCACTTGACAAGGAAGAGTAAAATACATACATACATAGCATTAGAGATGAGACTAATTTCTTCATAAAGAGCCTTTGAATATACCTGGAGAAAGAATATGAGCTAGAACGTCTGCATAGCGCTCACATCTTGTGTATAGTGACAAGAATAAGAGAAACAGTTCTAGAATGTCTATACTTTTTTTCACTGTGATGTTTGTTTCTACACTGAACAAATGATTTGGATTGTCTGTGGGGTCCTAGGCTGTCCGAGGGTAAGATGAGGTTGGTGAAGTTGTAAGGATGAAGCGCTATGGAAATGCAGAGGGAAAGATGTAAACCTTCCAGCATGAGCACTGGAAGACTGCTCCAGAGGACGTAAAATCGAGCTGCACTTGAAAACACGGGTCAGGTTTACATAGGAAGGAATTGTTAGAGAAATGACCTTTTAGGGAGGAAAAAGTAGCCTGAAAAAGAAGTCTAAGAATAAAAATTTGAGGCATGGGGGGGATTACAGGGAAGAGTATAATGTGTCCAGAATATGCACCATGCTAAGTGCATCCTGGGCATTAATTAACTAAATCATCTCTTAATCACATGTGGTGTCAGTCAGTACAAGGGTCAGGCAGACAGTATGCTCATATATTCATACTTTAGGGCCTTAACGAAAATAAGTGACATTTTTAGGAAACAGAGGTTATGACAGTCACGGCCGATAAGAGATCCTTCATCACATCTATTTGGTCCTGGGAGAAAAGTCTGAACCACTGGCTCAGCACAGGGCTGTCTTTCCATCCCCGGACAGGACGGGTATACAACCAGATTTCCCAACCTCAAAGGACTGCTGTAAATAGTAGATAAAATATATGAGTCTAGGACAAAGCCAGGAGCCCAGGCTGTACTTGGAGCACAGGAATTGTGGATTGTGGACAGTAAAGGAGTGTTTCTAGCTTCACCGGTGCATCAGGATCACCTGGAGGCTTCTTAAAACAGATTGCTGCCCCCTCTGCCCCCCGGGAGTTTCTGATTCTGTAGGTCTGGAGAAGGCCAGGACGTTAGCATCCTTGGGCAATGCTGCTGGCCCAAGGACTGCTCCGTGGGGACACCCACACTGGGCCACACTGCCTTTCTGTGCTGTGTCACTTGACACACCCACTCTGAGCCTTTACTTCCTTCTGCAACTGTAGACTCAGAGAGAGGGAGTTCATAAACTCTTCCAGGGAAAAGTTTCAGACAAGCCATTAATTTACTACCTATTACTTAATATAAATGAGGAAAATCCAATGGTAGAACTTATTTCAGGCACTTTCGGTCATGAAGTGGAAAAGGATTTGGAGGAAGGAAGGATTGATAATGCTTTTGAAATCATACCTCTCCTATAGGTGAGATGACTGGAAGTCTGAGAATTTCTTGGCTAATAAAATGTAGTCAATATTCCTACGTAGCAAAAAGATCACTGCCTTCACCTGGCCCATGAATACCGCAGAATTCAAGTCCCTTTTTCATCTGTTCTTCTTTCCCCCTCCCCCTACCCTCCCCACCTAGGAGAGTACTGACCTGGGCACTCCAGAACGGCTTTGACTGACCCTTTTGCAATAGACAAAGCATCAGTTATCATGATATCCAACCCAGCATGGACAAGTTGGCACTGGTGGTAGGTCAAATACATTCCTCAAAATTTGATGCTTCCTCTTGAATGTCTAAATATTAAGGTTTAAGAACAGAAAACCCTAACCCCAGTCTGTCACTCAAGGATCCTGCGATTGCCAAGCGGAGGTTTAGAAAAGAAGCTGAGATTTTTTTTCTGGGAAACCACCAGTATTCCAGCAAAAGCCACAGCATAGTGAGAACTTCTGAGTAAAACTAGGAAATACCAGCTATGGAAAGAAATGGCAGTATGTTGACCATACATGTAAATAATTTCCTGCCCCCCCCCCCCCGCCAGCCATCATCTCCAGGGGAAAATAAGCACATTTGTGTGGGAGAGTGTCTGCCTTCTTCTGAACACAGGTCAGGAGCCAAGTCAGTTAGGAGAGCCCCATGGAAGCACAAGATACACAGCTTCGAAACATCACTGGCCTCTCTCTCAAGTACAGTAATTGCCAGGGATGGTCCACAAGGTACACTCCTTCCTCACATGAGACCTTCCACATAGACCTCATTTCCAGTTGGCCCTCACTGGTGTGTGTTCATGAATATTAAGTAAAGGAACAAACATTTATTGAGCACCTTCGACGTACTAGACTTTGTGCTAAGTACCTTACACATAGTGATATCTTATTTAATCCTCACTCCAACCCTGTAAGAAATGTCCTACATTAACAGATGAAGCATAGGCTTAACCAAGGTCGAGCCACCTACTGAACATTAGTGATGTGATAAGATTCAATCCTGGACCTGCTTGAGGCAGAACAGCATCCAGCCATTGCTTTCAACAAAAGACCTGTCTTTTCGGTTGTTTTTTAAAAAATTATGTTAAAATACACATAATATAAAATTTACCATCTCTGCCGTGTTTAAGTGTTCAGTAGTGTTAAGTATATTCACATTGTTGGGCAATCAGTCTCCAGAACTTTTTAATTTTGCAAAACTGAAATGTTCTACCCACTAAACAACAACTCCCCATTCTCCCTCCCCACATCCCCTGGCAACCACCATTCTACTCTTTGTCTCTAGGATTTTGACTACTCTAGGGACTTCATATAAGTGAAATCATACAGTAATTATCTTTTTGTGATGGGCTTATTTCACTGCACGTAATGTCTGCAGATTTCATCCACGTTGTAGCATGTGTCAGGATTTCCGTCCTTCTTAAGGCTGAATAATATTCTATTATATGTACATATCACATTTTGTTTATTCATCTATGAATGGACACTTGGATTGCTTCTTTCTTTTGGCTATCATGAATAATGCTTCTGTAAACATCTGTGTGAAAAGAGCTTTTCCAGACCCTGCTCTAATTTTTTTCTGGATATATATCCAGAAGTGGAATTTCTGGATCATTTGATGATTCTATTTTTAATTTTTTGAGGAACTGCAGTACTGTTTTTCATAGAGGCTGCACCATTTCACATTCTCACCAATAGTGCACAAAGGTTCCAGTTTGTCCATGTCTTTGCCAATGCTTGTTATTTTCTAATGGGTGTGAGGCGTTATCTTGTGGTTTTGATTTGCATTTCCTTAATAATTAGTGATGCTAAGCATCTTTTCGTATGGTTGTTGTATATCTTCTTTGGAGTAATGTCTATTAAAATTCGTTGCCTAGTTTTATTTTTATTTTATTTATTTATTTATTTATTTTGCGGTACGCGGGCCTCTCGCTGTTGTGGCCTCTCCCGTTGCGGAGCACAGGCTCCGGACGCGCAGGCTCAGTGGCCACGGCTCACGGGCCCAGCCGCTCCGCGGCATGTGGGATCTTCCCGGACCGGGGCACGAACCCGCGTCCCCTGCATCGGCAGGTGGACTCTCAACCACTGCGCCACCAGGGAAGCCCTTGTTGCCTATTTTTAAATCAGGTTATGTGTTTTATTTGTTGTTGTTTCATTTTAGAAGTTGTTTATATATTCTGGATATCAAACCCTTATCAGAGATATTATTTGCAAATATTTTCTCTCATTCCATAGGCTGTTTTTCACTCTGTTGGTTGTGTCCTTTGATACACCAAAGTTTTTAATTTGAATATAGTCCAGTTTATTTTTTCTTTTATTATTGTGCTTTTGATGTTGTATCCAAGAAATCATTGTCCAATCCAATGTCATGAATCTTTTCCCCATGTTTCCTCTAAGAGTTTTATAGTTTTAGGTCTTATGTTTAGGTCTTTGATCCATTTTCAGTTACTTTTTGTATATGGTGTAAAGTAAGGGTCCAACTCCATTCTTTTTCATGTGCCTATCCAGTTTTCCCAGCATTGTCCTTTCCCTACTGGATGGTCTTGGCATCCTTATAGAAAATTATTTGACCATATATGCAAAGGTTTTTCTCTGGGGTCCCTCTTCTATTCCACTGGTCTATACGTCTGTCTTTATTCCAGTACCACACTATTTTGATCACTGTAACTTTGTAATGAGTTTTGAAAGTCAAGAAGTGTGAGACCTCCAATTTTGTTCTTGGTGAAGGTTGCTTTGTCTATCAAAAAACCTGTTTTGAAGAGATAATAATAATAATGACTGTTGATTATTAAAAATCCAGAAAGGGAATGGAGTTCTTAAACATACAAACTATTTCGCTTGCTTAGGATCAATGAGTATAGATGTCAGAACCATCTTTCAGTTTGAGAGGATCATGTTTCATAAGAATTTGAAAATGTTGTCCCCTCCTTCATAAGTTAGGTCAGCTGACTTTAGAATTAGCCCTGCCTTGTTCCCCTGTCTTATCCCTACTCAGGGTCCTGGCTGAGTTTCTTGTTAGTTGAGCTGCTCTGGATGGAAGTTGTACTATATTCCTAGCCTCAAAATTGGGAGTCCAGGAGCAGCAGGGCAGAGGATATCAGTAGTAAACAGGAGATTTGTGGAAGCTCCATAGAGGGTTGGGGCAGTTCAAAAAAAATGGAGGTCCCTCTCCAGTTTTCAGTTTAGAGGCAGAGGGTTAAAGCCTGACAGAATAAAAACACCAAATTCCGTAGGAAATACCTGTTTCAGTCCAAGGTGCTGTGGCTGGATATGTGGAGTGGAGATGGAAACCTTTTCTCCTTCCTTAAAAAAAATAAAATTGAAGAAATACGAGAAAAGACAATACTATGTTAGCGCATTGGAAGAGAGTGGTGGAAGAGCGTCCATGGGAGCCTGGAGACCAGTCGTAATGCCAGAGCTGAGGAAACATGAGCAAAAAGACAAGAACAGCAGTGATGGGAATAAAAGAAACCCAGGTGGTGGTTACAGAGACGTCTCAGGGTCCCAGCGCTAACCTTAAGTATTGTCCTAAGGCACCGGCAGGCTTCCTAAGGTAGTCTGAGGCAAACGGTGGAGCATTCTCTGCTCCATAACTCTCCCACCCCCGGAAGCTCTCTCCTTCCCAAGTATTCCCAGTTCATCATCGCTGTGGTCTCTCCTTCCAAGATATCCTTGGCTTCTAAATAAACCCTCTCCTCCCCCCACCTCCACCCTTAACAAACCCTAGACACGTGTGCACACACACACACACATGCACACATGCGTCTCCCTTTTTCCTGTCTTGAGCCTGGTCTCACAAGCACCTGCTCCCCGGGTGTTGCTCACCCAGGGGATGCTGAAAGATTGGCTGTCAATGGCAAACACTTGATTGACAGGTGGCCTCAGAATACCTTCACTGGGATAAGCCAGAGAGGCATGGGGGACTTGGAATTAGAACAGGGATCTCTGCCTCTGCTCAATATATGTGGCAGCCCGGATGGGAGGGGGGTCTGGGGGGGAATGGATACATGCATATGTTTGGCTGAGGCGCTTTGCTGTGCACCTGAGGCTATCGCAACGCGGTTAATCGGCTCTACCCCAATATAAAATAAAAAGTGAAAAAGAAAAGAACAGGGGTCTCTGGTAGAGAAAGAGTTGCCAACAAAGAAGTGAGCAAAATAATAGAGGTAAAGTAAAACAATAAAACCTTTTTAAAAGGACTTAATAATTATGCTTTAAAGAGCAGTTTGTATTTCCCTGCTCTGCCTCACGCGGGGCCTGTGTACTAGGTCGTTTAATTCTGATAACCGCACTGCACGGTAAATGCTACCGTCTTCAGTTTGCTGATGATGAAACTGAAGGGGAGAGAGAGGAGACCCATATGCTCTCTTTTATGGAAACTATGAGGTCGGGTCTGACCGGCAGAGATCTGGCCTCCTTTGATTAACTTGTTCTCCTTCTGTGGATAGACCCAGCTTTGGGGGAGTTCAGTCTGGGTTTATTAAAGCACAGTCACACTGCACAGGTCTGTTGAGAGAGGCGACTCCTCTCCCTCTTCTTTCTGAAACCCTTATTGAGCACAGAAGGGGTGAGTCCACAACTACTGAGTAAAATATGCCTGCTTGGCCTATTCAGAGCAGTGTCATTCGTATCCCACGTACGAATAGGTGTGAGGGGCGTACCCTGAGGGGTCAGAGACAAGAAGCCTCACCTGGGCTTTTGGCCAAGGTGCCATTTTTGAGGGTTAACTTCTCAGGGCCTCAGTTTACTGTCTGCAGCATGGTGGAGGAGAAGGCATCAGGGGGAAGTCTCCAGGAGTCCCTCAACACCCCCAAACAGCCCTGCAGCAACCCTTTGCTCTCACCCAGGAAGCACAGAAGGGGACGAAGGGAGGGAAGAGGGACTCCTGGGGACTTCCCCCCGATGCCTTCTGCGTGTTGCTTGTCCCTTATTCTTCCCTCACCTCCACCTCCCTTTCCTCCTGTCCCAGCAACGGGCTGGCATCCTGGTGACCTGGGCTGTATAATTCTCAAGGTCTTCTCCCAACCCTTCCCTCTCGCCCCCCAGTTCAGGATTTCTTGGGAAGAAAAATACAAGGATAAGAAGAACCGTTCGCCTCCCTTGCAGGGTGTGTATGGATTATAAGATAATTCTTTTCCTTTCCTGTGTTCTGAGTGACCCGACAACATTCCTTCATAGCAACTGCACTTTTATATGGATTAAGAACCAAATGTTGAAAACACAACAGAAAAAGGAATCTTACTGCAGTTTCCAATATCTGACCTGCCAAGAACCAGGAGCTTCAGGGAAGCTAAATCAATTACTTAAGAAGTTTCCATCTTTTCAGCTTTTCTCAAGAAAAGTTGGAGGGAGCCTCCAACCTATCTTTCCAAAAAAAAAAAAAAAAGTGCACACACGGCAGTGAACGGATAACAAAGGCATTTCCACCAATTCCGCATTGGATGGGAGGGCCTGCCTAGAGATTTGCCAAGAACACCGAAGCCAACTCCAGAAAGCTTCCTGGGATTGCAGTTGAAATAGCCCTCTTAATCAGTGAACTTTCCCAGGTTGGTTAAGAAATTTGCACTGTTCCCCTGTCAGCAAACTCAATTTTTTGGAATTCAGCACTTTGAAGCAAAAAAAAAAAAAAAGATCTAAGAACATGGACTGTATTGTCTTCTTTCGAGAATCTTATTGAAAATGTGTATTTTGTCATTTTTTAATTAATTTTTATTGGAGTCTAGTTGCTTTACAATGTTGTGTTAGTTTCTACTGTGCTGCAAAGGGAATCTGCTATATGTATACATATATCCCCTCACCTTTGGATTTCCTTCCCATTTAGGTCAGCACCGAGGATTAAGTAGAGTCCCCTGTGCTATACAGTCTGTTCTCATTATTTATCTATTTTATACATAGTATCAGTAGTGTATATATGTCAATCCCAATCTCTCAATTCATCTCACCACCTCCCTTTCCCCTATTTTGTCATTTTTAAAAAGCTGCATTCTACCCAATGCAATTCACCTAACGTTTTTCGAATGCCTAAGTGTGTCCGGTTTGTTGAACGCCTGATGTGAAAATTCAGAGATTCAGTGTGAATTCAGGAGGTCACGATGTAGAGGGGAAGGCAGCCTGCAAAGGGAGATCTGTGGAGGTACGGAATCCATGCTTCAAGGAAGGGGGTGTCTCTGTGGGGAAAAATGAGTCTGCTTCAGGGAGTCAGGACAGACTGGAGAAAAAGGATAAAGATGAATGCCCTTGGCTGGCAAGGGGAAGAAGTCATTCCCAAGTGAAGGGGCTTCCTTTGTGCCTCCAATTTTACATACTTTACCTCTGTTCATCCACACACAACAGGTGGGTTTCAGGTCTTACAGAATTAGTCTTTCCACGTTATGAGTGAGGAAACCAAGGCAACGAGAGACAGTTACGTGTCCAGGGTCACAAAACCGTAAAGCACGGTTGGCACAGGCATCTAAGTCACAGTCTGGGAGTTAGATCTAGATGGAGGCCAACAGACTTTGGTCAGAGGTGAAAGGAATGAATTCTGCTCTGAGTACGTCAAGCTCGAGGTACACGTGGGAATAGATGAGCTAGAAATAAGGACCTGGGATTGGAAGAGAGCTGGGGGCGAGATTCAGGAGCATGGGCAGGTTGGTGACAGCTGGGGTATGTGTGAGAGTGAGTGAGATTGTCCTGGGCAGGCATGTGGTGAGAAAAGCAGCTGTAGATAGAACCCCGGGGCCACAGGAAGAGCCCGAAGACAGACAGAGAAAACGGGGGAGTGGCTGAAGCAGTAAAAAGAGAGGCAAAGCCATGGACACCAAGACAGAGGAGAGTCTTCAGGAATGAACAGGGCCAGCCAATGCCATAAGTGCCGCCAAGAGCTTACACGGGATGACAGCAGCCATTCCGTGGATGAAGACAGGAATGGCCATGCTAAGAAAAACAATTGAAGTAGATAATTTTTTCAAACACATTCTGTGTGCCCGGTACCGTGTTAATAGCTTTATATATACGGGCTATTTAAATTTTCCCAGTATGAATTGTTGTGGATGTTACCTCCAGTTTACAAATAAGGAAACTGAGGGTTTGTTAAGAAACTTGCCTCATATCATCAAACTGGTTTGTCAGAACCAGATTTAGAACCCAGGTCTGTCTGTCTCATAACAGCACGCTCTTAAATATTACTTTTTTCCTGATGTAGAGAGATTGCTAACATAAATTGTCACAAAAGGTTTGATAGTTACAAAAACTTTCTAGAAAGGGGCTTTAATGTGATTACCCTCCTGATGAGGTGGACATGAGCTGTTCATCCATCACTTGTTCACCCACGCACTCATTCATTCATTCGTTCATTCATTCCACAGACATGTATTTCTTCGAGCATCTATAATGAGCCTGACATCAGGCAAGTCAGCAAAGATCCCTATGTGAAGGAGACCTGATTCCTCCCTGGAGGAGCTTTCAGCCTCAGAACAAACATGTACCACAAAGATGTCCACTTCTCTGTGGTAGGCGGCGTGCGGGAAGACGGTGTTTGCACCCAGGGGCACCGAGGGCAAAAGGTTGCTCTTCCTGAAGGTCAGAAAAGATTCAGAGAGGAAGTGGCCGGATCTGAGTGTCAGTGGTGAGTCGGTGTTGTGTGGACTCCCTTCGGGGCTGGGACCGCAGGCAGGGGCAGTCCTGTGAGGGGAGGCTTAGGGCCAGGAACAGTGTAGCATGTGGAGCCACAAAAAGCCCAAGTGGGCTAGAGTGAGTTCTCAAGCATCAAGAAGCTGCCCTCTTCCTGATTTTTTGATATACCAGCATGCACCTGCATAATTATCTGAGGGCTATATTTATTTATGCCAACTCTTTATAAAAAGTAATCTAGCTTCAAATTTTAAAAATCCACAAAATTGCTGTTTTGGTCAGTGGTTATTTATTCTTTTGTAAGATGTTAAAGTAAAAAAATATCCATTGGTATATCTTACAAATCACCTGTCGTGTGCATAATAAAGTATGAACCCCCTTTGAGAGCACAGAGATTAGAGTCCAGATTGGGGGGGTCTTAAACTTTCGGGTCTCATACAGCACTTGGAGAGTATAATGAAAACGATGGAGCCTCTCTGTGTCACCCTGTGGGTACTAGCACACACCCTCACGTGTGGTATTTCGCATGTTATTTAAGAAACTAGCGGGGGACTTCCCTGGAGGTCCAGTGGTTAAGACTTTGCCTTCCAATCAATGCAGGGGGTGCGAGTTCGATACCTGGTCGGGGAGCTAAGATCCCACATGACTTGCGGTCAAAAGACCAAAACATAAAACAAGCAATATTGCAAGAAATTCAATAAAGACTTTAAAAATGGTCCACACACACACAAAAAAATCTTAAAGAAAAAAAAAAAGAAGGGAGGGGGGCAGTGGTTCCTGGATGAGAGGTCGGGGTACCCTGCTGTAGGAGTAGGCGGGATGCAATATGAATGGTCGTGTTAAAGCCTGAAAGAGCAAAGCTGAATCCACCTGCTCTTCCTCTTATTTGGATCCCAGGAGGCCACCTGGTTGCACTCAATAGCCAGAGGTATCATTTCAGAAACTTTGTCATCTCAGCAACAGGAAAACGGCAGCCTTAAGAGGTCCAGGCAAAACTGCTGTATAGTGCAGGGTTCCCAGCTCCGTGCTCTGTGGTGACTTAGATGGATGGGATGGGGGAGGAGGGAGGTGCAAGAGGGAGGGGAGATATGTATACGTGTAGCTGATTCACTTCGTTGTACAGCAGAAACTAACACAACATTGTAAAGCAACTATACCCAATTAAAAAAAAAAATGCAAAATCAGCCTCGGCCTGCGTAGGTGGGGACTTCAGCCCTCTACTGGCTGAAGGGAAAGACTGAGTTAACCCAGCAGGCAGCTCGTGGCAAAAAAAAAAAAGCAAGCCACCGAGGTGCAGAAGCAGGGCCACTGCCCCCAGGCACGAGCAGGGAGGTAGGCACTTGGCAAGCCGAGCTGAGAGCAGGGGAGAGGGAAACTGCAGCCACCAACCAGGGGCAGAGCCACGCTATTCAGTCTCTTAGCTCCATTGCTGTGGCCGGGGCCCCATTAAGGGGTGCCCCCCAGCATCCACAGAGAGAGGGCCAGACAACAAGTAATGCTCGTCTTCTGCTGGCAGAACAAGTCCACTAACCGGCTACTCTGCCTCCCCCAAAAAGGCCAGAAGAAGGGCAGACGGAAGGAAGAGGGAAGAAAGAAAAGCAGGGAAGAAGGATCGATGGACACGCAGAAGAATGTGTCTGCTGCTCCAAATGTGGCACCGTTTAAGCTCCCGTTAAATGGTGAGTCAACAAAAAGGTCAGCTCGTCCAGGGACCCAATTACCCTCCGCTTGGTGCCCAGGAAGGCCCAATTAATCCTCATTAGCTCGGCTTTGGTGGGGCTCTGAGCCCTCTGGCCCCTCCAGCTCCAGCCCGGGTTCTGGTCCTGGGTCCAAGCACCCCGCTGTGAACCTTGTTTTCTCAAAGCTCACACTTGGCTTAAAACTCTTGCTGGTTTGACCCAAGAAAAAAGAGCCTGTGGCCCAGAGGCAATGAACTGTTCTAAGTCTGTCTCATCTTTCTCTAAAATAAGAATTCTGTCGACGGCACAAACGTGACACGAATCAGGACACGCCACACCCCTCCCCCTTGCACACACTTACACTCAGTCTCCTGAATGCACGTGATTTGATTCTGAGTGAGAAGCTGGACCCTGTCACTATAGCCTAAGTAAGTTTGCTTTAAGCAAAATGAATAGTATCATTAAATTGCTTCTGTCTCTTGTGTTCTATTGGTTTAACACCTATGATGATAAGTCTGCAGCCCTTAAGCTAAGCAGACAATTCGGTACTAACATCCTGCCCCTGGAAGGTACAAGGACAGGAATGACAGGTCCAAACCTCTGCGGGGATGGACACTTTGTCTTCTGACAGTTTCATCCTTTCATTTTAGTATTCTCATTCCCCCTCCCTCCTGCCCATTTTCTTTTCCCACATTCCTTATTCGCAACCCCCAGCCGTGCCCCCACCCTGGCTCGATTTCAGTTTCCTGTTCCTCGAACCTTGTTCTCGGGCGAGGACCAGCTTATTCACACAGAGCCATCACAGGCCCACCGTGGGTCAGAGTTCCCTAAAGTCTGATCCAGGGACCGCCTGCAGCTGAAACATGTGGTGCGTGTCAACAGTTTAAATCCTGGGCTCCACTCACTGAATCACAATTTCCAGGAGTGGGAAATCGAAATAAGCATTTTAATTGTTTCCCAGGTTATTCCTCTGCGTACACACACACAGACACACACACACACACACGACAAAACCTGCTAAGATACAGCATTTGGCCTCCCAGGGCTATACGAGAAGTTTGTAAATCATACAGACTTGGCAATTCCAGGACAAGGAATGCTCTACGAGTTGGTCTCAGCTGGGAGATGTACACACGTGTGTGGATGATAGAGTTGCTGCTGTGTATGTGAGCTTCTCATATCCAGTTCTCCACAAAAGGCCAACTGGAGAAGTTCAAGTGGCCATACCTCATCGCCCAAAGGCCAAAAGAGGGAGCTAGTCTGGTAAGAGTGAACGGGGGAAGGAATGCTGGCAAAGGCAGATGCGACAGGAAGGGTGAGGGGGGAAAGGTCTGTACTTGTTGATCTGAGTTCCTGCAACTTCCGAACGTGTATTAGTAGGATGTCCCCACCGTGGTGGGATTAAGTGGGCCTGGAATATTGAATGACTAGATGCTCCCCCATTCAAACGCACTCACTTCAGGAGCCTGGAGATGAAGCCCTGGGTCATTTAGAAATTGAGCTCCTCATAGAACACAAAGTCTGCTGTGGCTTAACCAGTTTCTCTTCCTCATCCGATGACACAGCTGCAGGTAGGGGCTGCCACCTTTTTAAAATCCAAGGCTCCTTCTGTCTTTCTGACCTGCCCTCCTTAGAATGCAGCCTCACCCTTATGGGGGTTGTATCCTCACCTTCCCTCTGTATTCCAGGCCAAAAGAGGAAAAGGGAAAGCACAAGGAGGAAAGGTGCCACTTCTGTCAGGAAAACGCAACTTCCCCTGAATCCCCAGAAATCTTCTGCTTCTCACTGGTGAGAACTGCCTGTAATAGCCGCCTCAGTTGCAAGGGAATGTGATAAAGGTAGCTCTTGTTTTAAAAATCTGGAACACTGTCTCCTTGAATAACATTGGGAAGCTTTAGTAAGGAAGAAAAGACACCTGGATACTGAGGAGGTAAGCAGCTTCAGATGCTCGTGGTGGACCTGGCAGAGGCAGGGGCTTCCCAAGCTAAGGGACAGTTTCATGGACGTCCATTCACTCAGTGGCAGCCTAACACTGCTGACTCGATAAGGGTCGAGTAAGGGTCGATAAGTCCCCTGCAGAATCTGGAGGCAAGCTCTCCCCTCTGACTTGGGGGTGTTCTAACATGTGACTAGGAATTTTCAAGGAGACGTGACCCCATTGTCCGTGCTAACAGCGCTGTCCTCGTAAGTGTAACATTTTGAGAGAGGTGACTCATGCTCACGTCAGAGTCTTCAGATGACTGGGTTTTCAGGTCATCACACGGCATGGAGGCTGGCTGGCTGGCTGAGGAGTCTTCATGGGGGCTCCCACGTCTCTGGGGACCCCAGGGGAGGAGGGCAAGAGGAAAGGCTGACAGAAACGGGCTGCGAACAATCAGAAAAGCTAACCCTTTGATCCATCGTCTGAGAGACGCGCCGCAAGTGTGACTGTGGTGCTGCTGTGTCCTCTGAGCATAGAGCTTCTCTGGGGACAAGCGAAGGAGAATACAGGCTACCACTACCGAGGACTGAACATTCAGCACTTCAATAAGCCCACAAGTGACGCACGAGTGATAACACGATGCTATACGTGAGGAGACCTGGGCTTACAGGAGGTGAAGGGACAGGCCTAAGGCACCCAGCCAGAGCACACTGTGGGTGCCTGTGTCCAGAGCTGGAGAGCTGAGTGGATTAGACATATTGATTTCCACATTAGTAACCCAGGATGGCCCGTGATGAGTTTAGTCCTCTCGGGGATTATTTAGTGTTCAACAGAAACAGGAAATCCTAATGCTTTTCTTTTCTTGAGGCCTTTCTTAGACCTCCCTTGCTTCCTTTGTTCCATGCTAGTTTTCCCCACATATCTAGGCTCTCAAGCCTCAGAGGAACTAAAGCTTACCTCCTTTCTCTTGGATTCTAGGTCTACTGCTGTAACATAGGTACCCTCCACACTGAATTTAGGGGCAGGAGAAAGGGTCCAGACATGCGAGGCCCCTGCCTGACAGCCTGTGCCCTAATCATCCACCAAAGGCTTCCCGAGTGCCAGATTCAGAGCTAAGCGTTTTTCATGCAGGTTCTCATCTCACCCCCGAAACCTTATGATGAAGATCCCAATATCACCCCCGTTTCCACAGATGTGGAAAGTGAGACTTGGAGAGGTGCATTGCCTTGCAAAGGGGCAGAAGGCGTGGCAGCACTGAGATGACAGCTGTGCTGTTCCAGACTCTTTTTTTGTCAATCTGCCTTTTTTTAAACTTTTTATTTTCTATTGGGGTACAATGGATTCACAATGTCACGTTAGTTTCAGGTGTACAGCAACGTGATTCAGTGATACATATACATGTTCCAGATGCTTGAGTTCCACATGTGATAATGTGTATCTACTCAGCGTAAGCAGACCAAGGAGGAATGTCAGTCTTTCATGTCGCAGACTCTCTGTGGTCTTTAGATGACACTAAAAAAATCAAATATGTCCCTGTTATGTCTATTTTCTTCTAATGTTTTCCCAGTGGGAGTTCGAGACGTCTCCACGGGAGACAGCTGCGTTATATTCCCCAGGTGCCCTGCGGCATGTCAAGAGTGATGGTGCCATTGCCCTGAATGCCCCCGATGCCCTCATAACCACAGAGCACAGTGTGTGCAAAACGCACGGACAAACTTCCTGTATGTTTGTCCCCTCCATTCCAGTCATGCTTCTTATACCACAGAATGTTATGTGTACCCAGGAATTAATGAGTCTGCAAAGGGGAACTCCCCCTCCCCCCGATATAATACAAGCTTCAAACCTAGGCAGCCACAAGGCAGGATAAGCATTTTTCTGCTCACGAGCACGACAGAGCCACCAAGACCGGGAGCACCAAAGCCCTGGGCCCATCCTCAGCCCGGCCCCAGGAGAGGTCTTCCTTCTAGAACTGGTTCCTCCACTCATGGCACCCAGAGCCATCCTTTCCTCCTTTCCCTGGGATTCTTGCCTTAAAATTCCCCGAGAAGTCTACGGAAGGCAGTGGCAAAGGATGAAGCCTGGAGATTTTTAGAGGACCAGCCCTTTAAGGCCCTAGGTGGAAGGCCTGAACTTCTTTTTCCAGAATTGCTTCAGCTCCAAAAGTGAACCTCTGCTGGGTTCTGGAAATAATATTGATCTTTTAAAAAAAAAAAACACTTTTCAAGTATAAAACCTAAGAATCAGATACTCAGTATCTATGAAAGCCAGCATTAGGAAGGTGCCTTTGACGTGGATACGGACTGTATGTGACTTTCCACCTAGGTGTGTGTGTTAATGCTGTGTAAATACAATCAGATCGTATTTACCTAAATACAGCCCAGATAATCACTTCTGAGATACCATAACTGAATCTCTTCTTCGACTTTTACTTTAAGTTCTTGTTGTGAGTTTCACTGAAGATAGACAGAATTAGCATGTCAAAATCAAACTGAATGTGGTCTTTTGCCCCAGACACCAAAGTTTCCCAGAGCTCCGTGGCTGAAGGGCAGCTTTTCTCCGAACCCTCTTTAGTGCTACAGAGATGGATCTGAAAGATCAAAGCTGTAACATAGAGGCAGCCAGTGCAGAGACCCGCAGAGACCTGGCAAGTAATGTAAACGGGAGATGCCATGTGAGTGTCAGTAGCAGTGGTGACCAGGAGAGGAACGAAGGCCTTTAGACACAGGCCGTCACCACTCTGTTGGTGCCACGAGCAGCCTGGGCTACGTGATATGAAGGGCTCAGTGCAAAATGAAAATGCAGGGGCCTTTGTTAAGATGGCAACGGCAGAGCATGAAACCAAGCACGGGGCCCTTCTCAGTGCGGGACAGAGTGTGACCATGCAGGTCAGGGGGCCCAGGAAGCCAGCCCTGGCCACACGGGTATGTCAGGCCAAGTTGACAAAAGCAGCGCACAGAGACTAGAGCTTGCTCGCTTCTTGAGACCTTTAAACCCAGATGAAGGCCCAGCCTGGATGTTGTAGGAGGTGGCCTGGCCTGCTGAGGGGTCAGCACTGAAGGGCCCCGTCCTCTGCTGCCTTTCTTGGGGTCCACCCTCCACCGCTACCACCTGCTTTCAGACTTACAAATGCACACCTGTTCAGAGAGCCTGAGCTCAGCTGCACCTGAGTCTCTGATAACCTGGCAAGGAACTTTTCCAGAAGCTGCGGGCACATAGGTAGACTCAAGGTAGAGACCTAATACATCTTCCTTTCTCGTCCTTCCATTCTAAAACAGAATGGATGTCTTACAACCATAGTATTAAATGTTTTCACCTTTTTTTATACCTCATTGTATATTTAACTTTTTGTTTATTTTATAATTTGTTATTAATGTTTCATTTAAAAATTTTTATGCGTTGATTCTCTTAAACATGCAAAAGAATTACATTTCAAATAGAATATACAGACCTCCAAGTATATTTAACCTTAGATTGAATAAATGATGGCATCTGACCTATTTCTTTCAGATCCATATCTTTGTTTTAAGAAGGAGATCTTGCAGATATATTTGAAATGTTCCATATACTCCTTTCTCTTTTACCCAGAATTAACCACAGTCTTGAAGTTTTTATAACTTTCCCATCAAAAGTTTTATGTTTTGGGCTTCCCTGGTGGCGCAGTGGTTGAGAGTCCGCCTGCCAATGCAGGGGACATGGGTTTGTGCCCCGGTCCGGGAACATCCCACATGCCGCGGAGCGGCTGGGCCCGTGAGCCATGGCTGCTGAGCCTGTGCGTCCGGAGCCTGTGCTCCTCAACGGGAGAGGCCACAACAGTGAGAGGCCCGTGTACCACAAAAAAAAAAAAAAAAAAAAAGGGAGTTTTATGTTTGGACACTTAAGTAGATGTATACTATTATTTTCTTTTTCTGTTTAATTTACCAAAATCATATATTTGCAAGTTGTTTTGTTATTCCCTCAACGTAGAATAGATCTATGTTGATACAGTAGATCAAGGAGTATTCATTCTAACTGCTGTTTAGTAAGCCCCTATACATATGAAGGAAAATTTATTGATGCCTCATGTATGAGTCTTTCTGTTTCCTTCCGACTTTTTGTTGTTGTGAACAATGTGCAGTGAGGGTCCTGCTCTTTGGGTCTTCATACGAGCAGGTCCATTTCTCAAGGATCTGTATCTAGTGGTAGAGTCTGAACATCGGCAAGTTGGGAGCAGCTTGGTGATATCCATCAGAGGCTGTTCCCATTTACTCCCCACATCAGATCTGAGAGTTCCCAAGCCTCACATCCTCGCCCACACTTGTTATGATGAGACATTATTTTTTGGTCCAGCCAGTGGGTGTGAAGAGACACTTCATTGCTGACTGAGTCTGCATTTCCCTGCCACTGATGGGATTGATCTGTACTTCCATATATTTATTGGTCACTAGGGTTTTCTCTTCTGCTAAACACTTGTTTATATCCTTTGTCACTTTTGTAAAAAGTGGATTGTTTTCTCTCTTTTACTACTGTGAGGGAGTTCTTTATATGCTGAATATGGATTCTTTGTTGGTTGTAAGTGTAGCAAATATCTTTTCATGGTCTGTGGTTTGCTTTTTCACTTTGGATTGCCTTGTGTTATACAGCAGATTTTAATTTGTCACTAAATGTATCATTCTTTGTTTTTACCATTTGTGGTTTATGTGTCTTGTTTTGGGAATTCTTCTCTAATTCATGTGTATAAAGATA
The DNA here is from genome assembly GCF_003031525.2 of Neophocaena asiaeorientalis asiaeorientalis. Classification (NCBI taxonomy): domain Eukaryota; kingdom Metazoa; phylum Chordata; class Mammalia; order Artiodactyla; family Phocoenidae; genus Neophocaena; species Neophocaena asiaeorientalis. Next base: position 1,033,450 of record NW_020175837.1, on the reverse strand, counting down.
CTCTCCAATGTGTTCTTTTGTTTAAACTTAACTTCATAATTTTATATGGATTATTAAGTATTTGTCCATAAACATGTATTCTTTAAAAAATTGTGGTAAAGTACACATAAGAGAAAATTTAGCATCTCTCCAATATAGTCTTTGAAATATTTCAAAATTTACTCTCCATATTTATGTCTTTAATCCTCCTGGAGTGTAATTTTCTGTATTACAGAAATAGGTAATATTTCTATTAGGTAGGATGTAATATTTCTGAGTTAGTATTTCTAACATTTTTTTTTCCAAATGGAGTTTTCTCAGGATTATCTATTTAATCGCACATTCTGTCTCCACTTACTTGTAATGCCATTTCTGTCATATATCAATTTCACGTATGTGTAGGTTGTCTTTCATTGGTCAGCTTGTGTGTTTCTTCACTAATACGCTGCTGTTTTAATTGTCATAACTTGATCATACCAAATAAGGCAAGTTCATCTTTGTATTGTTAGGATGTTTTGGGCTGCACTAATACTGACAGAAGAAATGGGGTTTTATAAAATGCCATATAATAATAAGTCTGAAGGAAAACGGCTAGTTCTACTTCCAACCATCACTTTCTCATGAAGTCCCATTCAAAGACAGAACGAGGGGTGGAGACTTAAAAGGCATCCCTTGATTTTTATTAGGAAAAACCTATCCTTTCCCAGAAGCCCTGGTAGGGATTGCTCTTTACATGCCATTGCTCAGTTGTGGGTGAAATAGACAGCCATCCACCTGTACCTGGCAAAGAGAAATAAGATTGCAATGATCAACATATTATTGTGGCTTTGTCCATCTCTCCTTGTAATTCTGTTGTCCATTTTGACTTCATATGTTTTGGGGCTGCGCTGTTAGAACTTTAAAGATTCAGGATGATTATCTTCCCGGCAGATTGTTCCTTTTATTCTGATATAAGAATATATTTTCTATTTTTCTTCTTTCCCCTTAATAATTGTTTGTTGTCTTAAAGACTGTTTTACCTAACAGTAATATCAATATGCTGGTTTTCTTTTGATTAATGCTTTCCCCTATCTCTTGTCTCATCTCTTTCCTTTCAAAGTATATTTCTTTACATTTTACACCTTTCTCTCACATATGTCAGTGAGGATGGGTTATGTCATGCCGTGGTAATAAACAGTTCTAGCATTTCAACAGCTTAAAACAACAAAGATGTATCTCTCTCTTTCAAGCTGCAAGTCTCACAAGGCACCATGGGGAGCTCTGTTCCATTTCATCCTTCCCCTGGGGTTCAGAGCAGTCACTCTCCTAATCAATGCTAATGGTTGTAGCAGAAGAAGGGGGGAAAGTGATAACATCAGGCACTGGATGTGAAGGTTTCCACCCCAGTGTGGCACACATCCCTCCAGCGTATGCTTTACAGGTCGTAACCAGCACCTTCCTCTCATTCCTAGGGAGCAGGCAAGTGAAATCCAAACCATGAGTTCAGAAGGAGAGTAAGAAATATTTAGTGAACAGCATTAATAACTATCATAAGTTGTATCTGAATTGTTAAAATAAAATTCAGTTTGAGAGTATCAATTGGTAAGTTTATTTTATATTTACTATGAATGCTGATATATGGGATGATTTGTGTTTTCTATTTATTTCCCTTACCGTTACTTTTTTTTTTTTTTGTGGTACGTGGGCCGCTCACTGCCGCAGCCCCTCCCGTTGCGGAGCACAGGCTCCGGACCGGGGCACGAACCCGCGTCCCCTGCATCGGCAGGCGGACTCTCAACCACTGCGCCACCAGGGAAGCCCTCTTTTTTACTTTCTAGCTATTCTTCAGACCTTCTCCTTGTCTTTGCTGCTCCATAGCTCCACTACAACGTGTCTAAGTGAGGATTTTCTTTTAATCTATCCTGTTTAGGATTCACTGGGATTCCTACATCTGAGAATTGATGTGTCTCACAAATTCTGGGAAATCCTCTGCCATCCTTTTGAATGTTGCCTCTCTTCACTCTATTTTTTCTTTCTGAAATTTTATTTTTTAAAACTTTTCCACATTCTAGTATTTTATTTTTATTTTTAATTTTTTGACCATGTCACACGGCATATGGGATGTTAGTTCCCCAACCGTGGGATCAGACCCACAACCCCTGCATTAGAAGCACGGCATCTTAACCACTGGACTGCCAGGGAAGTCCCCCATTCTGAAATTTTAATTTGACATATTTTAGACTGCCTACATCTATCCTGCTTATTGCTTAACTTCTCTTTTACCTTTCAGGTATTTCCAGATGCTGCATTACAAGTAATTTCCCAGGTTTTACATTTTTGTTTGTTGATTCTCTTTTCTACTGTATTTAATGTGGTCTTTAGTCTGTCCTTCGAATTTTTTTATTGTATTCTTTTCTCTTTGTAGAAAGAAGCTCAGTGACTTCTTTTGTTTAATTAGATTGTTCTTTTACACAGCATCATGTCTTTCATCATGTTTTCTATTTCTTTTAAATAAAATATCTAATAATTTTAGATAGTCTTGTTTTCTGGTTTCTTTCAGATTGTTCTGTTTCTTCTGGTTCTTGGAGGGACGGGAGACATTCATCCTCTTTTGACTGTCCCTGTTGACCTTCCTGTGGTGAGTAATTATTTGTATTATGTGCAATGTTTTTCTTCCAGGTGCATCTTGACATTTTTCAGATTGGCATGTTTCCTCCTGAATGGTGATTTCTTACATAGAAAGTAACTCATTGTCTCATTCTAGCAACATGTAGACCCAAAGTATTGCAGACTCACCTTCAACTACAAACATACAAAAATTTTGGATAAACTGTAACAACAGCACAGTTTTAAAAACCTATCTGAGGGGGAAGAATAGAGGGCATCTCTTTTTTTCTCTGTACGTCTCTTTAGCCCTGAGTCCTTAGTGGTTTTGTGTTTTTAAGGTACCCAAGCACTTCACCTGGGCAAGAGCAGCTTTCACGTCAATTTCTGAGTTGAGATTCTGCACTAGCTACAAGTGTTCATTTGATTGTCACTGTGCATGTGGCAGGCTGGACACTTATTTCTTTCTTTTTCTGTTCTTCCCTGAGCCCTGGGCAGAGCAAGCTAGGTGCAGCATGCCAGGTTGGTCCTGGTGGTTTTTCTGTGAAGGTCTTTCACAGAGTCAGTAACCTTCTAGGGTTCAATGCCAGTCTCAATTCAAGCACCATGCCTCATGGGGCCAAAGTCCACGTTTTCCTGTCAGGGTGTGAGCACCAGTATTTCCGCCCATGAATGGTAGGACACCTTTCTAAATCTTATTACCCCACTACCACATCAGGCTGCCTCTACGTCAGGTCTGTGCTGGCCGGGAGTTCTCTTTTCATTTCTGGCAACTAGAGATTCATTTTAATATTTATTTGCTCCGCTTGATATGTTTTAGAAACTGCTGTGTTGTTATAACTTATCCAGAATTCTTATGTTGTGGCGAAAGGTGCAATAGTTCAGTGCCCCACGTTGCTAGAACCACTCGGTGCTCTGTTTTCTAAGTGAGAAGTCACTGCTCAGGGAAAAAAATTGCCAACCTATAATTACTTTTATAGAAGCTTATTAAAACATTGAATGTTCATAATGACGAAAACCTGGAAATACATATGTGAGTGTGTCAGAATGGCATCTACACCTCCAGGTAAGAAAAGTGTTCTCCATTGCATCAGTCGCTTTTACCTTTTGTGTGTTAATCCAAGGCCACGTTGTTTTAAACCTGTGTTTCGATAACGAAACTTTTCAAAATTAACATATGGAACCACACTTTCGCTAAACTATTTACTTCTCATTTCTTGTTTCCAGGTTTAGTTTAATATTATCCTTCACTTCAGCTACCATACTTTGTAGAAAATGCGTTCTCTTGCAGAGCCAAAGAAATGTAAAACAAAAATGACACACACACATGTCCCAAAAGTGTCCATCTGTTCATTCACCCTTCTGGAATTTAGGAATTTTTTCATATACTAGTATGGAGACTTTTCCCCTTTAAGACTCATATATTTGATATTCTGTGGGACCTGGTAAATCCATAACATAACCTGAGATAAGTTCCAGGGAGTAAGATAACATTTGTTATTTACAATCCATTCAATCCCCTTGACAATTGAGTGTTATTTTCACTCTAAGAGAAATGGTAAAATGAATGAGAATGAAAATTAAGTGCTGGGAGTTGGCAAAATAGGACTCTTATGTTGGTGAATATTGAACACAGGGAGAATGACAAGTGACAGCCAGCTAGGAATTATATTTCATGGGAAGGTACTTCATAGCCAAATATAGACAGAGGAGATTACTGCTCATTGAAATCCTGTTTTGAAATATTCCTTCAGATTGTTAAGAGATGTGTTTGTTTTCCTATAGCCAAAGCCCCCAGAAAACCCATAGCAGTTCTATTCCTTGCACCGTTCAAGACAAGAACCGTTACCAATAACACCCCCTCAGCCAGAAGCTATATTTACTGAATCAACCCTAATTACAGCTTTAGCTGAGGTTGTGAGGTCAAGAGAAGCAGTCACATCTTTCTCAGAAGGAAAACATGAGGTTGGAAAATTTGATCTGCAGAATTTGTTTTCCCACCCCAAGTATAGGGGATCTATCCAAGATATACAAATAATGGTGCATTTTCAATTCTCTCTTGTAATCCTGAAAACTACAAAAACAGCGTTAAGGCAGCTGCTAACACATGAACAGGTTGGATCTCTGAAATGCATTCATAAGTGTAGGAAGAATGAAGGGAAGACCAGCTCAAACACTGGGTGACAATTTAGTCCTTTGAGAGTCACATTGTAAATCAACCCACAAGGGATCAGGGTCAGGAGAGCGAAGTCACTTTAGGACGGCAGAACTTGACGGTTCCAGTGTATCTATGACAGGTGCATGCGCGGATGACATGTAAATTGTTGTGATTCGGCAATTTATTGCTCAAGTTTTCATCATGAATCTTAACCTCGATCCAGTAACCTGGCACGTTGTGCTAAAGAGATCCTTAAAGATATACAAAGTAATCACATCAGTGTTGTTTATAGAGAAAAATAAAAAATAACCAAAGGTCAATGATGCTGGTTAAAGAATTGTTAATACTTGTTCACAATTATTTGTAATTGTTAGTAATTTCAAAATCATGTTACAATATAGTGCATGAAACCCAGGGAAATTCTTCAGTTAGCATCTTTATTTTTGTCTTCCACAGCTTCTTCTGACTTTATTAGGTAGGGGGAATTCTCCAGATGGAAACTTAGGGAGCCCCATGGTTTTTGTTTGTTTGGTTTTGGTTTTTTTTTTTGCAGTATGTGGGCCTCTCACTGTTGTGGCCTCTCCCATTGCGGAGCACAGGCTCCGGACGCGCAGGCTCAGTGGCCATGGCTCACGGGGCCAGCCGCTCCGCGGCATGTGGGATCTTCCCGGACCGGGGCACGAACCCGCGTCCCCTGCATTGGCAGGCGGACTCTCAACCACTGCGCCACCAGAGAAGCCCGGATGCCCCCCCCCCCATGTTTTGTTTTAACCATTCTTAGCACGTAATTCTCAAATCTTAACACCTGGTTTTTGTTTTTGTTTTAGCACCTGGTTTTAATATAAAACTTCTCTAACTCGGACCCTCTGCAGGCAAAAAGTCTGAAAGGGCTGGTGGTTCTTACTCATTCTCTACTCTGTCTCCTCACTTTCCCCCCATTTTCCTGAACTGTTCAGGGTTTTGGTCAGGGAGGGCAGGAGGAGGGAACAGGAAAGCTTTTGACTGGTTCTGTAATGAGAGGAGCCCTTCTCCTGGAGCCTGTTTGGAGGTCGAAGCTGTCTTTCTCTGGTTGGCCCTTTGCTGGCCTTTCCTGAGACCCACCACTGGACTTGCTTAATTGCATTTCTCTTGATTCTGTCATGTGTTCCTACCACTTGGCCACTCTCTTCACAGCAGCCCACTAGACAGAGACTTTATCAAGTCCCAAGGCCCCCAGGAAATCCTCTTGGGCTGCATTAGAGATGGTCTGACCAGCTTTCCCTGACTATGAGGCCACATCTGGTCCATAAGAAACATCCACCTTCCTTTTCTCTGAGGGCGGGTAGGCTCAGCCAAGTGCCCAGCTCCCTTTTCAGTTTTCCAAGCAAAAGTCAGACATCAGCCTAGTGTATCTCCCCCACAGAGGAGAACACATATCAAATCAATTCTGAGTGGTCCTTGAAGCTTTTCTCTTTTATTTTTTTTTTTTAATTTTATTGCGGTACGCGGGCCTCTCACTGTTGTGGCCTCTCCCATTGTGGAGCACAGGCTCCGGTCACACAGGCTCAGTGGTCATGGCTCACGGGCCCAGCCACTCCGCGGCATGTGGGATCTTCCCGGACCAGGGCACGAACCCATGTCCCCTGCATTGGCAGGCGGACTCCCAACCACTGTGCTACCAGGGAAGCCCCAGAAGCTTTTCTCTTTTAATCAAGAACTTGACGTGGAATGGAAAGCATCCCAGGCCCCATATTGGGATGAGGATTCTTATAGCTCCCTAACTGCTCTATTCATTGAAGTCCTTCTAAAACCTTTCTCGATCTCCATGCTTGTCTCTTTATATACTTGATGTGAGGAAGGGGCCTAAGAACTATGAAACGCATTTTTTTAACATCCCCTTTGAAACCCCCACCATGTGGAATGTCTTATTTTCACTCCCTTGTCTTTGCCATGCGTTGCATATCTGTATCTCAGTGGAAACTCCATGCCACATCTGGGGATGTGAACGGCCCTTATCCAATAACTCCAGCCCCTTTGAAAATGTCAGTGTCGAAGCTTTGGGGGAGACTTTGTGTATAGAAAGGGAATTCCTGAAGTTAAGTTTGTGGGAAAGGTCTTTAGTCAACTGAACTGTTTTGTTAGAGGGGAAAAAAAAAGTGAAGAATATGATTTCTGTTTGTGAGAGGGAGAAAGCAAAAAGAGATTGGGAAGAGGGGAGAAAGTGCATGGCTGAGTAACATGGCTTAAAAACCGATGACCCCTAAGGAAAAGGATGTCTAATATTCAAGTGTAATGGCCTTCACATCCTGAACTTGAAGTCAGCTACGCATCAAACAAATCCTTGTTTGGATAATTTGTTGTTACTCACCAGTCAAGGAAAGAGCCTTATTTCCACATTTGGGTCTATGGCCAAAGCAAAATAAAGGAACAGCTGTAAGCTAAAGAGTGGAGAATGGAATTGAGAAGAAGCAGGAAGTTAGAGTCACAGTCACAGTCATTAGAATGTGAGACCCCGGGAAGTTGCCAAAATCCCGAGGAAAGCAATGAAATGAAGGACCAAGGCCTCTTATCTAGATCACAAGGAGCAGAGACCCTGCTGACACCTGGCTTATGCATACAAGTGTACATATTAAAATGTCTGGAAGATGTTAACTGTGGTTATTGCAGAATGGTGGGATTATAAAAGATCACTATTTTCTTCTTCATTTTTTCCCACTAATATATGTTTCTTAGATTCTTCTACCATATTTTTGTAATTAGAAAAAAAGCAAAGTTGAGTTTAAAGGAAAAATAAGAGAAAAAATATGAATCAGAACCAGGTGAGTCAGGGAGACAGGAATCCATGGGCTCTACCTTGGCAAGTCCATTCTAGATGTAATGACCTGTTGGCCATGACACATTTAAATGTAAAACGGTATATTTCTATTTTGTTTTATATATGCATCAGTCTCTGAGATTAGGTAACATGCATCCATCCTGAAGGTACTTACCAAACAATAAAAATAAAGACAAATAGTAATTTTCAAAAATGTATTTCCCTGAAGAGCCAAGAAAGCTAAGGAACAAACATCAAACTGTAGTGACTTCAATAAGGAAAATGTTCTTACGGGGCGTTTGGATAGCCAACCACAAGCTTTGCCAAGATACATCTTGGTGGGTGTTGGGAAGGTGGGGACATTTTGTCCCCTAAGAAGAAAGCCAGGCATAGTGGTGGGGCTGGTCCTAGGGTTCCAGCCTGGCAATGGCTCTCTGATTTTCACAGAACCTCCCTCCACGTGTCTGCTGTTTCCTAAGGGGTATAGAAGGGGAGGGTGGCTGCTTACGGGGCAGGTCTTCCAATGGTCATGGCAGCTGGTAGCCGAGGCTGTAGGTGCCAATGGGCAGAGTTGTTTGCAAAGCTAGTGCTACTTGTAAACGAGAGTGGTCCCCAGGTAACCACACTTGGAGAGATGAGGTACATCTTGCCTTGTGTATGGAAAGGTCTTACTCTCCACCTCGATCAGAAATATAGGCTTAGCAGGGGACATGCCAGTGTCCTGGCTCCTCCTGGAAAAGGGCCTTGGGTTAGGTGAGTAGACTTTCCTTTACTAGGACATCCTAACAGATGGAGAGAAAAGGAGAAGGAGGGCGGGAGGAGAGCAGTAGAGAGCTGTCACTGGTTCAGTCTAATAAAAAAAAGTAGGTTGACAGAAGTGACACCCAGTTAATACAGTGGTACAAGGTTGGGCTCCGGAGTTTGACTGCTTGAATCTGAATCGTGGCCTTGCCACTTAATGACCAAGAACACATTTCTTTCTTTTTTTTCTTTCTTCTTTTTTAAACTTTTATTAGAGTTAACTTACAATGTTGCGTTACTTTCTGCTGTACAGTAAAGTGAATCAGTTATACATATATCCACTCTTTTTAGATTCTTTTCACATACAAGTCATTACAGAGTATTGGGTAGAGTTCCCTGTGCTATATAGTAGGTCTTTGTTAGTTATCTATTTTATATATAGTAGTGTGTATATGTCAATCCCAATCTCCCAATTTATCCACCCCCCCTTTCCCCCCCCGGGTAACTATAGATTGTTTTCTATATCTGTGACTCTATTTCTGTTTTGTAAATAAGTTTATTTGAACCATTTTTTTTAGATTCCACATATAAGCAATATCATATATTTGTCCTTCTCTGCCTGACTGACTTCACTCAGTATGACATTCTCCAGGTCCATCCATGTTGCTGCAAATGGCACTAAATCGTTGCCCTTTATGGCTAATATTCCACCACACATATGTACCACATCCTCTCGGTCCATTCCTCTGTCGAGGGACCCCTAAGTTGCCCATGACCTGGCCATTGTAAATAGTGCTGCAATGAACACTGGGGTGCATGCATCCCTTCGATTTATGGTTCTCTCTGGCTGTGTGCCCAGGAGTGGGATTGCTGGATCGTATGGGAGCTCTATTTTCAGTTTTCTAAGCAACCTCCACGCTGTTCTGCCCAGTGGCTGCACCAGTTCACATTAAAGAACACGTTTCTTAACCACTCTCATTTGTGAAATGGGGATCATCAGGGGGCCAGTCTAACAGGTTACTATGAACATTAGATAAGCTATTGCAGAAAAGCACTTACCACGGTGCTCAGCACAGAGTCCATGATCAATGAATGTCAGCTCTGAGGACAGGTGTTAAGGCCTGTGGGTGGGCGGTCATAAATCTCTCTCTGCACCCACCCCTCTACCCCACTTCCTAACTTGCTTTCCCTCCTGGGTCCTCCCTTGTTGACCACCAGGGACCAATCTTCTTGCTTCTTACCTGAGATTGGCGTTCTTGATTTAATGAAAATCATCAGGGTTAGCCTGTTCAGTCAGTACTGAGCTGCCAGGTCGCCCAGATGTTCTGCACTGGTCTCCACCAGCCAGGAAGAGGGGTAATTATACAGGCTGTTTTTAATTGAATCCACTCAACAAGCTCCTCAAATAAGTATTATTATTAGTCTATTTTTATAAAATGTGTAAACCAAGGCTCAGATAGGATAACTTACCCAAACACACATAGGAAAAATAACCCAAACTGTTTTTTTTCTAATTTCAAAATGAGTGTCTAATTTTTGAAAATAAGACTGGAAAAAAGATAGGTTCTTTCTTCTTTTCTCATCTCTATGAATATGTGAAAAAAAAACCCAAAATTATTTAACTTACCACTTTTTGAGTGTAACATTATCTAAATGCCGTTGAAGAATCACTAGTTCCACAAGAAGTTAACTCATAATAGACAAGAAAGGGAAAAAGAAAAATGAAAACAAAACACATTTCCAGATCAAAGCAGTTTGGGTGATGTTGGATTAAACCAAATGAGAAAAATTGATTTACTGTGGGAGTTCTCAGACTCTTCCACATGCAGATCTCCAGAACTGTGGTATGAAGTACTATATTACCCAAACTATTCTGGGGAGTTTTACACAGGAAATCCTTTTTGTTAATGGGAAATCTTTCTGGATTAATAGTCCTTTGAAGTTCTAATCTATTACCATTTGGTGAAGTTTTCAAATATATTTGACAGATTCTGTACAGAATATTTTGAGATGACATGGAAAAGGGGCAAAATATGATGAAAATAAGTTTCTGTGGAAGTTACTGTTGTTAATAATAGAGTTCGTGATATGAAAATCTAAAAGTAGTGATCCCAGTGAAAACCAGGTGAGAGGTTTCCTGAATCCTGTGCGTGTGTATGCGTATGCATGCATGTCTAAGGATATGTTTGTTTTAGCACAGAGGTATAAGAGCTTTTAATTTTTGCATTATTTCTTGTTTTGGTCCATGTTCTTAGAGGAGCATAAAGCGTGGTATTAAAAAGGTAATATAAGAATTGTTCTTGAGACATGATCACTCTGAGATGAGGAAAGGTAGAGGGAACAGGTGTAAGTAAAATAAATGAGTGTAAGGGGAAGACCAGAGTAATAATTTCTCAGTAGACAAAGTGGTTTTTCATGGCTATGGCAGGAAAACAGCTGTAGTAGGGTTTCCTGGCACTCACTTTTTAAAAATTTTAAACGAACTTAAAAATTTTTTTAAAACAGTTTTAGATTTATAGAAAAGTTATGAAGGTGGTACAGAGAGTCCCCACGTGTCCCAGACCCAGATTTCACTATTATTAGCATCTTACACTCATATGATACACTTGTCACAATTAGTGAACAAATACTGATACCTTGTTATTAACTAGAGCCCACACTGTATTCAAATTCCCTTAGTTTCTATTTAAAGTCCTTTTCCGGGATCCCACCCAGGACACCACATTACATTTACCTGTCATATCTCTTTGGGCTCTTCTTGGCTGTGACAGGTCCTCAGACTTTCCTTGTTTTCGAGGACTCTGACAGCTTTGAGGAGTCCTAGTCAGGCGTTCTGTAGACTATCCCTCAGTTGGGATTTGTGTGCTGTTCTTCTCATGACTAGTCGGGAGTTCTGGGTTTGGGGGAGGAAAACCTCACAGATCAATTCATTCTCATCACATCGTATTTTTAAAGCTGCCAAAGAGATGGTGGCAAAGACTATGTGTTCGCCAAAACCTGTTTCTATTTCTACCTAAGCACATAGCTAGCCTACATTTCTTAGCCTCCTTTGCTAAGCGAGGTCATGAACCTGGGCTCTAGCTAACAGAAGCCCCAAGCTTTAACCACAAAAAGCGTCCCATGGATTTTCCATGTTATTCCCTCATTCCTCACCTGCTGGTCTAATGCAAAGACTTCAGTGGAGGACTCTGAGACCCTGGGAAATGGCAGAACAGTGAGAATGAAGGATCCTGGGTCCCTGAATGACCCCGTGGAGCACAGCCCCAAGTGGCTTGCAGTACACTGGGATGGGAATAAGACGTTAACCTTCGTTAAGCCACTGAGGTTTGGCGACTGTAAGAAACAGAAGTTAACCCTCCCTGAATCATATAGAGTTGATCAGGGTGAAGCTCTGTGCTGGTCACAAGGTTGAGAAGAATCCATTTTTGAGTAAAACCCCTTCTCCTTTGTCAATCTGGCCAGTCAGGGTGTTTTCATAAAGAACCAGTCTTATGAGTACCCATTCCCTTTAACAACAAGTCCTTCCAGTCCGGAGGACTCCCTGAAACACAAGATCTTGGAAACCGTTCTAACTGAATGCAGACACCGGGCTGAGAAGGGGTCTGCCCTGAGGGCCTGCCTCCTGGCAGACACACTCCTACTGCCACACACAGCCTGGGGACTTTTTGTGTGGTGAACTGTTGGCATTCAAGGGAGGAAGCAGGAAAGAGATTTGGGGGGATATGTGTAAATGGATTCCTGGGTTAAAATAGACAAATCTAGAAATAAAGTCACTCTGAATGTGTTTCCCACACAGCGGAGAGTTCACACTGGGTCTGCCATTGTCTCTGGGAGTTCATTGTCTGAAAGGCTCCACCAGGAATGGCCCATGGACAGTCTTGTTACCTCAGCGCAGTTGAATAGAAATGGCCTAATGCCAGTGTCACTTGAAGGATGGGAAACTGAAACATCCATTCATTCCTACCTAGTTCTCCAAACCTGAGTGATACTAAGAATCATCTGGGGAGCACTTAAAAATCTAGAATTTAGGGCTCTACTTTCAAAGATTCTGACTCACAAGGTCTGGAGCAGGGCCTGGGAATCTACACTTTAAAAACACTACAGGAGGTAATGATCAGCCAAGTTTGAAAATCTCTGATCACAACCGTTTTCAGTAATCATCTACACTAATTTATTTTGCTGCATCAGTCGCTTAAAATCAGCATGTGTACACACACACACACACACACACACACACAAGCGTGCACACACGCCATCAAACCATGCAAAGCAAAAAGCCTCCATTCACGCCACTATCAATTAATCAGTCTTCTTTCTGAGACAAGAGGCTCTTATTTGAGTTCCAGCTCTAATTCATTGTCCGTCTTTTCACTCCTGACTCCTTCAATGACCACCAGACTGCTGGGGAGAAAAAGTCTTCTCAGTGTTAAGAATCCACATCAATATCTCCTGCCTGTAATTGTATCTCCCCTTTAATTAAAAAGTTCTGCTTGCAGTAATACTTGTCCTTGTGTTTAAAAAAAAATTAACAATTCTGGGAATTCCCTGGCAGTCCAGTTGTTAGGACTCCGCGCTTCCACTGCTGGGGGCCCGGGTTCGATCCCTGGTTGGGGAACTAAGATCCTGCAAGCTGTGTGGCATGGCCAAAAATCAAAAAAAAAATTTTTTTTAATTAAAAAAACCCCACAATTCTCAGGTATGTTATTGGGAAATGAATAGATTTCCAGTATATGCCATACGTGGGCTAATCTATGCTCTACCTTTTCATTTGGTCATTCCCAGTTTCTCCAACCTGCTTCTCTGGGTGTGAATGCTGTGTCAGATCCCTAAGGTATTATGTCTGCCATCTTCCTTCACCTAGCAGTAAAAGAAATCTAATGAAAAAAACAGAAAGGGAATTCAGAAAGCTGAGTAAAAGTTTTCTTAGGGATCTTGTGTGGCTGTGCAACTCTCCCTAGTTTCATTTTCCGTTGTTTAAAAAAACATCTCTTTAGTCATCAGTTCAAACTGATTCCTGGGATTAATGTCAAGTTTGGTAGCTTTTCCCTTCAGGGATTATCACCTCCAGCCTGGCAGTCACATCCCCAAGTCCTCTCAGTAGCCTGGAAGAAACTGGAACCCACCAGGAGAGGCTGGGATTCTTTTACAGTTTTCAGATCCCTTTTATCAATACTTATCATGGTTTTCCAGTATGAAAGTGGTGCAAATTGAGGTGCAAGTAAAATGCCCCTTCTCACTTCTTAAATCTGATGTGAGACTGATGGGGCGGCCGTGAATTAATTAATAAAAATATCTAAATTTGATGTTTCTTTTTTAAACAGTAGCTAATATATGTAATGATCAAACTTTTATTAAAGAGTCACTGGACGTTGCACCAGAATATTGGCCATTGCAACTCAATCCATTCACCACATCGTCCACCCCCCCCACACACACACACGTACTCATATACAGCCACTTATAATTTTTTTGGAAACAATTAGATTCACTTGCAGTTGCAAAACTTCACAGAGACATCCCGTGTACCCTTCATCCAGTTTGCCCCAATGTTTTCGTTTTAGGTAACCACAGTTCAGTATTAAAACCAGGAAACTGGCATGGGTACAATGTTGTCACACTTTAAAAAATATATATTATTATCTGCTTCTCCAGGCAAAGGCTCCTTCTCAGAAGCCGCTGACTTTCGCCAAATCAGCATCAAATCACAACTGCCCTCCCGTGTGAACCCAGGTGGGTGGATTCAGTCAGATGTTTTGGTTTGTCTTGGAATTAGATTACGGTTCCCCCAATTTAAAAAAATTCCCCAAAGGGGAAAAAAATCATCAAGCTAATTTCACATGGTGTGTACTCCAGTTATCAGTTGTTGTGTAAGAAACCACCCCCAAATGGAGTCACTTAACCACATTTATTTTGCTCATAAATCTGCGATTGGGACAGGATTTGGTGGGGACAGTTGATCTCCGCCCATCTGGATGAGTCCGTCTCGACTGGGAGGCTGGCTGCACCTGACATGGGCGAGGGCAGCGTGAGGGTAGGGCGCGGGGTCGTCTGAAAGCTCCCTCAGCCCCGTGCAAGTTTACTGCCTCAGCTGAGAAAAGTCAGAGAGCTGGGAGCTGGACCCCTGCGCTTCTTGGGCACGGCTCCCTCTGCAGTGTGGTCTCTCCTCAGGTTGCCTTCAGCAGGGCAGCTTCAGGGAGAGTGTACTTCTTTCTTTTTTTTTTTTAATTTTTATTGGAGTACAGTTGCTTTACAATGTTGTGTTAGTTTCTGCTGCACAGCAAAGTGAATCAGCTATGCATATACATATATCCCCTCTTTTTTAGATCTACTTCCCATTTAGGTCACCACAGAGCATTGAGTAGAGTTCCCTGTGCTCTACAGTAGGGTCTCATTAGTTATCTCTTTTATACATAGTAGTGTGTATAATATAGGTCAATCCCCATCTCCCAGTCCATCCCACCCCCCCTTTCTCGCTTGGTATCCATAAGTTTGTTCTCTACATCTATGTCTCTACCTCTGCTTTGCAAATAAGTTCATCTGTACCACTTTTCTAGATTCCACATATAAGTGATATTATGCGATATTTGTTTTTCTCTGACTTACTTCACTCTGTATGACAGTCTGTAGGGCTGTCCACGTCTCTGCAAATGGCACTATTTCATTCCTTCCTATGGCTGAGTAATATTCCATTGTATGTATGTACCACATCTTCTTTACCCATTCCTCTGTCGATGGGCATTTAGGTTGCTTCCATGACCTGACTATTGTAAATAGTGCTGCGATGAACATTGGGGTGCATGTCTCTTTTTGAATTATGGTTTTCTCTGGGTATATGCCCAGGAGTGGCATTTCTGAGTCATCTGGCAACTCTATTTTTAGTTTTTTGAGGAACCTCCATACTGTTCTCCATATCGGCTGCACCAATTTACATTCCCACTCACAGTGTAGGAGGGTTCCCTTTTTCAGGGAGGGTGTACTCCTTACATATCAGCTCAGGGTTCCCAAGACATGTGGGAGAGAGGCTGAGAGAGAGAGAGAGAGACAGAGACAGAGAGAGAAGCTGTAAGCTCTTAATGGTGCAGCCTCAGAAGTCATGTAGCCTCACATCCATGATATTTTATTCATTGGGGTAGTTACAAAAAGGCACACTTTCAAAGACAGGGGATTTAGACCTCACCTTTTGTTGAAGAGTTGCAAAGTTTTGGAAGAGCGTGTGAGACCAGAAATGTTGTTGTGAGAGATCAGGAGGATAAACAAACCAGTGGAAAAAAAATCTAAAGAGATGTTTCTCTTTTTTTTCAAATAATTTATGTCATGATCAAAATTTTATTAGGTAGCCCCTTGAAATTCTTTCAGAATATTTGCCTTCCTCCATTAGCTCATAACTACAGCCACAAACACGCACACACACGTGTACACACATGTACAAAGCTTGATTTCAGAGCAGATAGAGACCAAGAAACCATGGCATTGAGTGTGCTGAGTCCAGACAAATGATATTTACACACACATCCAAATTGGAAGAGAAAATGTATTTCTTTAGGTTTCAGACACTGTAATAGATATAAAGCAAAAATGAAAACCCGTTGCAAAGTTCTAAAAAACAAAAATACATGCATATGTATACCTATGCACACACACACATCACTTTTTTTTTTTTCCTATTACTGTACTTTTATCTCTGTCCTCAGCCAAAGCTTCCTTCTCAGAAGTCAGAACTGACTCACTGGCTGTCCATGAATCCAACATCAAGACACTACTCTCGGGACTTCCCTGGTGGTCCAGTGGTTAAGAATCCACCTTCCAATGCAGGGAACGCAGGTTGGATCCCTGATCAGAGAGCTAAGATCCTACATGCCATGGGGCAACTAAGCCCACGCACTCTAAGGCCGGTGCGCCACAACTGGAGAGCCTGTGCTCTGCGACAGTGACCTGACGCAGCCAAACAAATGAATATTTTTTAATGTACACTTAAAAAAAAAAAAAAAGACACTCTTGTCCCCTGATGTGGACTCAGGCTGGTGGGTTCAGCCAAATTGTTTTTGGTTTGTCTATGAACTGGGCTGTGGCTCCCAGGAGAAGAAAGTGAAATCATCAAACTAATTTCACGTGATGTACTAAGAACGCAGTACTACATGAAGGAGGTGAGTGATTAGTTTACCAAGCCATCCAGCCCTATGTAAATGACCTGTGATAGATGACGGGTCAGCCAAAAGAGCAGAAATCATGTCGTATTCCCACAGTTTGTAGTGAGATGCCATTTGTGTTTATCATTGTTAGGAAACAGCACAGTCGCTTGCGTGGGACAAAACTTTCTGCAATCACAGAAGTGACTTTTTAGTTAAAAAAACAAAATCACAGTATAAGATTTTTATCAGACATTCTTTACTTGGATTATCAATGGTGGCTTGCAGACGGCCTCAGTGTGCTGACAGCCGTGTAATCCGCTTATACAGATATTGACAAGAGTTCTGAATGTGGAAATACTTAAACAAGGTCGAGCTCTTTTGCCTTTTGTTTAGGATTTTCATCGTAGATCCTGAGAGTCAGAAAGTACACCCACAGCTTCATCATGGTACACTTCCTGACTCTGCATTCTTTTACTGGATTTTTCTTTCAGTTTCTCTGGATATAAGAGTAGTGTAGTTGAATAGACAATCTTCTCACCTAAAACCTACATGAATCTTAGGGTAGCCCCGTCCAGAGAGAATTGAAGTAATCACAGTATAAATGAGGCATTTGGATAGACTGATGCTTCTTATAAGTCAAGATTATCTAATTTACCATCAAAGGCCCCAGCTAGCTGTCACTTACCATTTTTTGAGCACTTGCCATGGGCAGGTGCCATGCTGACAGCTTTCGGTAACATTGCCTCTTTGATAATGACAAATTTCTATGCAGCTGGTATTATTATTATCATTCTACAGGTAAAGAAGCTGCAGCTCCTAAAGACTGAGGAACTTGACCAGGGCCACAGACACCTGGAGCCAGGTTGAACTCAGATTCGTCAGATGTGCACTGCTGCCCTAAGTCAGGTTAGTGCCTTGCCCTTGACAGAGACTTAAAAACTACACAGAAAGGCAATAAGGAGCTTTTGAGATGATGGGAAGAGGCACAGTGGAGTGTGAGCTAATTGAGTCTGGGCCCTCCTGAGGAGTATAAGAAAATACTTACGAGTGATGGAAAGCTCACTGGAACTAATGTGGGAGGGTCCCTAGGCCCTGGAAAGAGGCTGGTTCTGAGAAATTTCCACACTTGAGAAGCTGGGGAATCATTATTTTTCCAGCTGAACGGCAAATAACTGTGGTTCTAACTGTCTTGATTTGGCTTTGCCAGTTATTGGTTGACCTGGGGCTGCACTCAAGAAAGATTCAAGAGTGGAGTATGAAGTAAAACAGGGAAAGAACATAAAACATAATTGATGAAAGGAACTGGGTGTAATTCAGGGAAAAGACAGTAGCTCTGAAGTCATATTGTAAAGAAAACAAGCTGATCTGAGGTTGGACACAGCAGAAATTCTCCCACCGATGCATTCCCAGGGACTCCTGTTTGTGTGCACAGGTGTGCCTCTGTGAGTCTGAGTCTCCATGGTTGGATGTGCGTGGGCGGGTCTGCAGCAACTCTTGTAAACTGTCCAAGTTCCATTGGCAGGGGGGTGGGACTACTTACTCTGCTTCCTGTCCCAGGGGCTTACAGTCATTCTCTCACCTCTAATTTTCTCACCCCTAGTTTTCTCTTATCTACTTTGCTCCAGATCTTCTGACACAGCGCTTCTCAAACGTTAACATGCTTATGAATCATTTGGGAAAGATTGTGAAGGTGCGGAGTGTTCCTTAGTAAGTCTAGGGTGAGGTCAAAGTCGCGGTATTTCTCAGAAGCCCCTGGGGGTTATGGATGCCCCTGTTGGGGAACCACACTTTGAGTCATGGGGTTCGAAACAGTGAAATCGTCCTAGCACCGGAGGATGAGGACGGTGACTGTCTCAAGAAAACAGCATTTTTCTCTGTCTTCCCACTCTTGTCGGGCCACTACACACCATTTTCTATAGGTTCTAATTTGTGGCAAGGGCTGAGGAAAGGACGGGCAGTAGGTGCCACAGTCCTAGCCTTGCTCTCTTGCTTTCTCTCCCATCCTCTCTTTGTCTGATCCCATCTGGATGGCTGGCCTGCCTTCCCCTCTAGAGGGAATTCCACTCAAACAGCTGCTTCCTCCTGTGTCTCAAGCAGTGTTCTTACAGAAGAGTTAGACTTTAGAGCTTGGAATTGAGCATGCAAAATCAGCTGGCCTAGCCTTCCACCCTCATTAGGGGGATGTCTAAACCATTCAAAGGGAGAGAGATGCCTATTTTCCTCACCCAAACCACCATCTTTTTTTTTTTTCTTCTTAGCTGTTCATATTTTCAAACATTGGCGTGGGCCTTTGTTCAGCTGGAGACTTGGTCATCAAGACCACATTTGGATTAATTTGGTTCCAGGTCAAACAGTCCAACTTCACACATTTATCCCATGATTTCCTAATGCTATTGAATGACACATCGTTTTATTTTTCCCTTTGTTTTTCTCTTTCAACTAATTTATTTAATGGGTCCAAAATGGGGGACTGGACCATAAAAACATGTGGTATTCTAATTGGATTTTGAAAATGTGTAAACATGGCCCTTCAGTGGCTTCGTGTTACCATCTGGACCAAATAGAAACTTCTGACCCTTGATTCCAACTCGCCTCCACTTGCTCCACCTCGGTGTCCCATCTCATGTGTTCCTTCTCTCCAGGGTCTCTCTGCTCCAGCAGAGCTGGGCTTCTGATTTTTCACAACCCATCTCTCAATTTCTGCCTCAAGGCCTCTCTGCCTGAATATTAGTCTACAGAGGTGCAGCACATTTCTACTTTCCGTTCTCTACACCTTTCAGAAAGGTTTTCAGATTTCAGCTCAAGATTGATGCCTCTAGGAATGTTTCCAAAATCAACCCCGACCACTTTTCAACCTTCTGTGATCCCTAGTCCATTTCAGTGCCTTCTGATTATTTTGGCAAAATTTGTGTTCTACTCATATATATTGGACCGGGGCACGAATCCGTGTCCCCTGAATCGGCAGGCGGACTCTCAACCACTGCGCCACCAGGGAAGCCCTCACTGAGTTCTTAACAGAAGCTAACTGCATGCTTCTTACGTGCTGGGTACTAATCCAGGTGCTGGGATCACAGTGAACAAGCAGGCAACGTTCTTAATATCGAAGAGTTTACATTCAGATTTGTAAAGGTGGAGAAGAGTTCTTGCTGTTGGGTGGTGTAAGTCTATCGGGCAGGGTCAGGGTTAGTAAGTCAGTTTACTTTTGATCTGAATGCACTTTACAGAAACCTTTCACATACTGAGCAAACACTTGTAGACTCACTTTATTCAGATGTGCACATTCCAGTTTGCATGTGAATAAAACACGTTGGACCAGGTCTCAAGGGAAGGTTCTTCACGAGGCCATTCATGCCTGGGAAAATGTCACTGGTGAGACTGACCACTGATTTCACTGGTGAGAAAGGGCCATACTGTAGTTTGCAGTGTAGCCCGGAGTTTCACAAACTTTAATTTCTCATTAGTCTTCCAAACTTCAATCAGATTTATCTGGGGTACTTGTTAATACTCCAGATGATTCTAGTGCATTGACCTGTGGCCCACATAATTAAACACTGTGTTACGACAATTTACTTGATAGCAATCAGGACACGGAGATGGATGATGGATGGTGTAAGGATGGAAGGAAAGATGGATGCGTGGGTGACCCAAAGGTCTTTAAGCTGGAAGCTGAATTCAGGGGGCATGTGATACAACATACGCTCGTGACTCTACCTTTATCCATCCCGTGGCTCTGTGCCTGCGATTTGGGAAGGTGAGCTCAATTCAGCCTCTTTTCTCTAATTTTCGTGAAGAAAAAGCTTATTCTTTGAGCCCCAAATATAGAAAAAGAACTGGTTTAAACAGGGCACGTGAACTGTAATCTTTCATTCAATTGCCCGTCACTC